>NC_088791.1:321148824-321452306 GCF_011386835.1 Chrysemys picta bellii
TCTAGGTGCTTACAAATTGATTTTTTAATACTTTGTTCCAGTATCTTTCCAGGTATCAAAGTTAGGATGACTGGTCTATAATTCCCCGGGTCCTTTTTTTTTTAAAGATAGATATTATGTTTGCACTTCTCCTGTCCCCTAGGGCCTCACCTGTTCTCCAAGAATTCTCAAGGATATTTGCTTTAGCTAGCTACCAAAGTACCAAGATTGCTTTAGGTAATTCCTTCAGTACCCTCGGGTGAATTTCATCAGGTGCTATCTGAATACATTTAACTTATCTAAATATTCCTTCACCTGTTCTTTCAGACTTGTGTTCCTTACCCCTTACCATAAATATTAATTGTGTTAAGCATCTTGTGACAAGTAACCTTTAGTCAAGACTTAAACAAAACAGCATCTTGGTCTCGCCTGTTATTAGCTGTCCTTCCCTGCTAAGTAGAGAATGTACACTTTCCTTTGTCTTTCTCTTGCGCCTAATGTATTAATAGAACATCCTGTTGCCTTTTGTGTCCCTTGCTAGGTATAACTCATTTGGTGCCTTAGCCTTCCTGATTTTGTCCCTCCGTGCAAGTGCTATTCTTTTATTCTCATCCTTCGCAACATGTCTAATATTTCCACTTTTCAGTAGGATTCCTTTTTTGATTTTCAGGTCACTAAAGAATTCCTGATGCAGCCATCTTGGCCTCTCACAATGCTCCAGTTGGTACAGAATCTGGTTGCCTGACTCCTCCTCCATGACTTAGGCCACAAGGAGCACATCAGGCCTATGTTCAAGTCCCTCCACTGGTTCCTAGTCAGTTTCAGATGCTATTTAAGATTTCGTCTTAATCTTTAAAACATTTAATGGATCAAGCCCCAGCTACATTAAAGACCAAATTTCATGACTGGTGTGTTCTCATAACACAAGAACTAGGGGAAAACAAATTAAAGTAATAGACAGCAGGTTTAAAATAAACAAAAGGAAGTATTTCTTCACACAATGCACAATCAATCTGTGGAACTCTTTGCCAGAGGATTTTGTGAAGGCCAAGACTAGAACAAGGTTCAAAAAAGAACTAGATACATTCCTGGATGATAGGTCCATCAATGGCTATAAGCCAGGATGGGCAGGGATGGTGACCCTAGCCTCTGTTTGCCAGAAGCTTGGAATGGGTGACAGGGGATGGATCACTTGATGATTACCTCCTCTGTTCATTCCGTCTGTGGCACCTGGCATTGGCCAATGTTGGAAGATAGGATACTGGGCTAGGTGGACCTTTGGTCTGACCCAGTAGGGCCATTCTTATGTTCTTCTATCTATAAACTACTTACACATTTTTTTCCTCTGGGACAGACAATACAGTTTATAAAGCCTAGGATGAAGTATGTGAGAACTGGGGGTCAAATCATTATTGGTTGACAGCATCTGACTATGGAATAAAATTCCAGAGGATATTAGGTGACTCTGGAGCCAAAAACATCTTTAGAAATGTTGAAGTACCTTCCTCTTCAAAAAAAAAATCTCTCTATCATAGCAAGAATGACACTTGCAACTTTGAATCTCCCACATACCCAAACACATTCCCCACAAAAATAAAAAGTTGTAACACAACTCTATACAATTGTTGAGCTAAGCACTACTTTAATATTTTCTAAAACAGTGTTAGATCTCTTACTGCTGTGGTCAAAACAGCTTTTAAAATGTTAAAACAGCCTGTTGTAGATTAATTTTGCATATGAGGATTACAAATATAGTACGAAAAATAACTTGGCAGACATATCAAAAGAGTTTTGCAAAGCAATTCCTAGTAGAATATTTTTAAAATTTTCATTAATGCGAGTTAGCAAAGCACCACTTTCTTTATATTATAAATATAAGATTTTCTTTTTTCCAAAATAAATCTGCTAGGATAGTCTCAGTTGGTTCAAGTTAACATCCAAAATGTGTATTTTCCATTTTAAAGAAAAAACTCTCCTTATCTTCTATAATCCCCAACAAACTGAGCACATTATACTGAACTGCAGAGAGAAGAAATGAACAGAGGCTACCAGATTTGTACATTATCATTGATACAACTTTAGGTTCATATAACTCCTTTACAATATGAATCAAGCACTTCCCCTCTTAAATTTTGACTAATTACAAATGTATTCCCTACTATAGTATTTTTACCCTTTGTCTGATCCCCAAAGGAGTCTTCTATTGCAGTAGAAAATGATATAAAACTACAGGCTCATCTACACTGGGAGTTATTCTGGAATATATATTACTGATTAACTCCATGAACGGAGGCTCTTATTGAGGAATGAGGCACTTTTATTCCAGAATAAAAGCATCCACACATAGAATTAAGCAGCAGTAGCTAATCTGCTTTAAATTCACACCCTATTTTATTCCTGATTAGCTTTCATGTGAAGACAAGCCCAGAGGAAGTGAAGCAATTTTTTGGTAACACTGGCAACTGCAAAGCTGAAAACTATATACAATACAATTCTGTTTTTCCGGTGGTTTCAGAGAAATTCAAAGCCTTTAGAAAAACAGGAATTTGGGTAAGCAAGGCAGCAATGAATGATAAACACTGCTGTCGGAGGACAGGGTGGATATCCACCTGTGCAGGAGCTTAGGTTAAGAGACGGTCAATTAAGCAGTTATACTGTATTTCCTTTTTCTTCAAAATGCAAATTTCAGAAAGGATAAATATACAACAGTTTAAAAGTCAATATTTACTCTCAGACTCTGAGATACTTCTGTTATTTCCTTCTCTAAATATACAGAAATATGAAATATTTCAGATATATGATAAACTGTGGGAAAATAACTCTTTAATGGCAACCACTAAACTTGCCATTAGAGTTTCCTGAAAAAGTGTACTCTTTTTGAATATACATTGGAGGGAGTGCAGGAAGCACTCCATGCACTCACCTCAATACAGGGACACAGGTGGGTGCACCTCTCCACCCCTGCACACCCAACACTAGTCTAACCACAAGGAAGCCAATAATTTAGGTAAATATGTATAGTATATAGGGTTGCCATTTTTAAACCTGGGTGATCAAAGTTAGACACATGTGCGTCCCTGAGGATTAAGTCTGTTTTACTTAGCTGCCTAAATATGGATTTAAGGGATCCGGGTTTGAAAATCTGGGCTTCTGTCATATGTGAACAAGTGGGTATGGTTCTTAAACTACATGAATTAAGCCTTTAATATGACTGCCTTATACAAAGGGACTTACTAACTGAGATATCAATTGCTCACTCAATGTCATCTGTCAGAGTCTATATGAGCTAGAAGGAACACACACAGAATACTAATCTTTAGGCAGAAGGCCTTCCTTGAGGTCAAATCATGTACTAATTATATTTTGAGACATAAGACAATGTAATTCTTTTTTTTCTCTACTTTCCAATTTTGTCTTTGATTTTTTAGTGTCTAGAGACCAAAATTACTATTCACTTCTTTCAAACAAATACCATTTCCCCATTTCACTTTGACATGCCCCAGAAACCACATGTTTTTTCAGTAAGTCTGAATAATAGCACAGAGTTTGAGCATAAAATTTCTGAGTTCATTAGGATCAACATGCTAGGTAACAATGTGCCAGAAGCAGATATGCAACAAGGCATAGCTGAGGAAAGCATTAGCAAATATGATCTAATTTCAGTTGCAGTGGTAATTTACTTTTATCAAACCAGAGTCAACTTTCCACGGGTTACTGTTTTCTGACATTTAATAAGAATAGCAGAATGCTGAATACAGGTATAAACTCTAAATGTTAGTTAGCACATTCATTTTAAACCTCCTAAAACAAGTTGCAGATTGGAATATGCCTCTAAAAATATACTTTGGGATATTTCCTCCATTTATTGTCATCGGACAATGCATCCAAACAGCATTCTTACCCTATGTTTTATTTTCTTTGAAGCTAAATACACTAGACATACAGGACTAGACTGTGTCTGCAAGGAGGAAGTGGAAAGAAAGGATAGTGAGGAGAAAAAGACACCCCTGTATTTTTCCTTAACAGTTGCAGGTGCTAAAGAGTGAAGGGAGGAAGGAATGGCAAACTCTTCTAGCAACTTAAGTGGCCCCCAGAAAGGGCCATGTTCCTGCTTCTCAGCCCCAACACCAGCAAGAGTGCAGTTGTGAACACAAACTACTCGGTTCTTACAGGATTACTGGTAAATACTGCATACCATGCTCCCTGGGAGAAATTAAAACAACCACAGTCATACTGACTTCTTTTGCAGTAGTTTGAAATATGAAGTGCTTCCCTTTCCCCTATGATGCACATCAAATCCATTTTGTGCAATTACCCTACATGCTGTTGAACAAGGTTTAAAATAAGGAGGAAGCAGCAGGGAGATCAGCTCCTTGTCCTCTGTTAAGAGAAGAGAGTGAATAACTCCGAAGGAGGGCAGTTTCCCTAGAGCACTTTCTTCTCCAGCAGCAAGAGCTGGTGCCTGGCTGGAGAGATTCCATGGTTCCCACCATTCTGGCCCCTAGATGATATGACATTTAGGAGCCTAATCCTTTTGTGAACCTAGCCCCTGAGGGATATTTTGAAACACAACCACCGATGAACGGCACAGATATCCACAGTGGACTTCCACTGCTCACAATAATACCCTGAGCTCATAGGTGAATAAAGTGTACTCAATATATCAAAAAGATCAGACCCGTAAACATGCTTTTATGCATGCGCCTTCATAAAAATGCAAAAGGTCTATTCACTTGACTGTTTACATTATTCAGTTGGATAAGATTAAATAAACAATCTCATCTTACCTCACATGTGTTTTCCTTAACAGAGAACTCTAGCCTGAGACTGACTGATGGGTTAAAAATAGACCCAGAGAGGCACAAAAGCAGCTGAAACTGTTGATCTGGAGTGGGCTTCCCCAGGTCATTCTAGATGTGACTGGTGCCACAGTCATACAGAGCAACCTTTGAGTAGTATGAATTACACTGTGTTTTTCTGTCCTCTTTACAAGCAGGTCAGTCAGAATAATCATAACTGTAGGATCACCCACAGCATCTTATTTCCCTATGGCTATGCCCCTTTTCTCCACTGTGCTGCTTGCTGAATAACTCACTGGCGTTGACTGCACTATGAAGAATTCTACACAGGTAGAGATTCTGACTACTGCACACTATGCCTCATCACAGAGCCTACTCAGGGTTTAAGGCAGGTTCAAAGTAGCTTAATGCACCAAAGATCTGAGACATGCTAAAATGTTAATGTGTTCCGAGCAGTCTTCATTTTAATGTGAATTCCCAAGAATAAAATTATTCATAAACAAATACCTGTAAATGAAAAATTAAAATACTTCTAATTATAGATATTGATAATGCAGTATGACTTATCCATATGAAATTCTATGATGCCTTACTGCCTTTCAATTACAGTACTTATTATCACAGCTGATTTGCTTTCCCTAGATCCCCTCAAGTCTACATTTTGTAAGACCAACTTACAAAACTATATTTGCTTTTAAAAATGTTTTCACAGATATAGTCTTCATACTTTTTCAATTCATGCATCCTTTGTTGAAATTCAAGTTACAACTAGGGCTGTCAAGCGATTAATAAAATTTAAAAAAATGTGTAATAAAAATAATAATATAAAGTGAGTACTGTACACTTTGTATTCTGTTATAATTCAAATCAATATATTTGAAAATGTAGAAAAAACATCCAAGAATTAATAGCAATTAATCGTGTGATTAATTGTGCTGTTAACAAAAATAGAATATCATTTATTTAAATATTTTTGGATGTTTTCTACATTTTCAAATATATTGATTTCAATTACAACACAGAATGCAAGGTTTACAGTGCTCATTTAATATTTATTTTTAGTACAAATATTTGCACTGTAAAAAACAAAATAAATAATATTTTTCAATTCATCTAATACAAGTATTGTAGTGCAAGCTCTTTATTATGAAAGTTGAACTTACAAATGTAGAATTATGTACAAAAAAATAACTGCATTCAAAAATAAAACAATGTAAAACTTTAGAGCCTACATTTCCACTCAGTCCTACTTCTTGTTCAGCCAATCGCTCAGACAAACAAGTTTATTTACATTTACGGGAGATAATGTTGCCCGCTTCTTATTTACGATGTCACCTGAAAGTGAGAACAGGCGTTCGTATGGCACTGTTGTAGCAGGTGTTGCAAAATGTTTAGGTGCCAGACGTGCTAAAGATTCATATGTCCTTTCATGCTTCAACCTCCATTCCAGAGGACGTTGGAATGCTGATGATGGGTTCTGCTTGATAACAATCCAAAGCAGTGCGGACTGACGCATGTTCACTTTCATCACCTGAGTCAGATGCCACCAGCAGAAAGTTGGTTTTCTTTTTTGGTGATTCAGGTTCTGTAGTTTCTGCATTGGAGTGTTGCTCTTTTAAGACGTCTGAAAGCATGCTCCACATCTCATCCCTCTCAGATTTTGGAAGGCACTTCAGATTCTTAAACCTTGGTTTGAGTGCAGTTGCTCTTTAGAAATCTCACATTGGTACCTTTGTGTTTTGTCAAATCTGCAGTGAAAGTGTTCTTAAAATGAACAACATCTGCTGGGTAATCATCCGAGACTGCTATAACATGAAATATATGGCAGAATGTGGGTAAAATAGAGAAGGAGACATACAATTTTCCCCAAGGAGTTGAGTCACAAATGTAATGAACACATTTTTTTAATGAGCGCCAGCAGCATGGAAGCATGTCCTCTGGAAAGGTGGCCGAAGTATGAAGGGGCATATGAATGTTTAGCATATCTGGCACATAAATACCTTGTAATGAGGGCTACAAAAGTGCCATGTGAATGCCTGTTCTCATTTTCATTTTCAGGTGACACTGTAAATAAGAAGCAGGCAGAATTATTTCCTGCAAATGTAAACAACTTGTTTGTTGGAGTGATTGGCTGAACAAGAAGTAGGACTGAGTGGACTTGTAGGCTCTACAGTTTTACATTGTTTTGTTTTTGAGTGCAGTTATGTAAAAAAACCTACATTTGTAAGTTGCACTTTCATGATAAAGAGATTGCACTACAGTACTTGTATGAGGTGAACTGAAAAATACTATTTCTTTTATTGTTTTTTACAGTGCAAATATTTGTAATAAAAATAATATAAAGTGAGCACTGTACACTTTGTATCCTCTGTTGTTATTGAAATCAATATATTTGAAAATGTAGAAAAACATCCAAAAATAGTTAATAAATTGCAATTGGTATTCTTGGTTCAACAGTGCAATTAAAACTGTGATTAATCGTGATTATTTTTTTAATTGTGATTGTTTTTAGTTAATCGCTTGAGTTAACTGCAATTAATTAACAGCCCTAGTTACAACCTTTCGTGGGTTAAATAAATATTCTGTTCATCCAATGTAAGTAAGGTCAATGCTCTCAAAGAGTACTCCATCTTCATTAATCCTTGGTCTCCTCTTATTTGAGTATTGCATGCAACATCTGGAAAGAATGTTTTGAGTTCTTTGATCAATGAACTTAGAAATGAGGGTTTGATTTCAACAAAGGACCTCCATGCTGTATAATAAGTATGTTTTGATTTACCCAAGAACATGTATAAAGCCAAACAACGAATACTAAATCAGGGACTCTGCTTCTGACATTCATGTTCTAAAGTTATCTACATTCACCTTCTATTCATAAGAGCTCAAAATATCCATCCCAAACTATTCTCCCTAGAGGTCCCACTTTTAAGAAAAGACTAAACAGGACCAAACAGGTACTTAGATGATTTTGTGCTAATGTAAGGTGCTAGATGATAGTCCTGGAAACTGAAGACTTCTCTTTATCTGCAAAAAAGGTACCATACAAGTAGTGGCAGTGCAAGCTTTCTATACACTCTCCTACATGACTCAAATTCCCCTAGAAGGGAACTTCTCCACAGAGGAGAGCATAGATTGGTTTTGCCAGAAGCTGGGAATGAGTGACAGGGAATGGACCACTTGATGATTGCCTGTTCTATTTATTCTCTCTGGAGCACCTGGCATTGGCCACTGTCGGAAGACAGGATACTGGGGTTGATGGACCTTTGGTCTGGCCCAGTATGGCCGTTCTTATGTTCTCTTTTTATATTATTAAATCCCGGTCCTCTCTGATGAGGCTAACAACAAGAATGCCAACTAGCACTAGTATTTGTTTGTAGCAGGGAAACTTATTTCTATTACAAACTGGATGTCTGTCTTGTTTTCAAACAAACAGCTGTCAAATGATGGTAACTTTGAATCACCTCTGACTTGGGGAAATTATAACCAGTGGCCAAGGAGTAAAATGTTTGTTTGACCATTGCCAATTCCCCCAATCCATCCAATTCCCACAAAAGTGTCCATAGTACAAAACATAAAATCAAGAAAAACGGTTTCTCTTTAGCAATAAACTGACTCACTACTCTAAAAATAAAGAATATCTGTTGACAGGCATGTCTGATTATGAAAATAAAGGAATAAATTAAGCACAATAACTTCCTTTATCACAAATGATTTTGAATAAATTGGCAGTCATTAATAGACCCACTACTAGCATCAAACTCAATGTAATTAGAGGCAGGAAGAATTAAAGTTACAATAATCAATGTATATTGTAAAATGAAAAGATTGGTGGATTGTATTTGCAGTTTGTTACATTAGTATGCTTTCCTGCCACTTTTGCAGTATCTAGAGGTTGGAATTTAACATTGGCAAAGGATCTGAAAACATAACATAAGAGGTATCATTTTCATATGCAGATGGCACATAATCCCTTTCTACCGCATATATTAAAATTCACTTATCATTTCAGCTTTTGTCAGAGAACACTATCAGTTTTATATTGTGCCTTATCTAGTGCAGCTCATCATAGCACCCTATTTTCAATACTGATATTTTTCCTAACAAAATTTATCGTGGGTAGTCACAAAAACATGGGCAAAATTCCAGTATTCACTGAGGCATTTCAGAGGCTGTTTGCTTTTCTTGAGTGGAAGAACATTTATTTAAAGTATCAAAACAGAATTTAGTAATGATTGAATACGTGCAGTTGCTAACACATACACTAAGCGGATGGGGAAGATGGGCTGGATGGCTGCATGGAGTGGTACTGGATTGAATGACCTTTAACAGTCAGAAGAAATTTCACTCTATGCCACAGGGGAGACAGGAGCAGCAGTCTTCAAAAGGGCAAGAATACAAGTTAGCATTCTGAAGCGGGGATGAATTCCCAGTTTCATCATCAGTCTGAGGACTGCTAGGTCCAGAAGAAGGGAGACAGATGAGATTGCCCTATTTCTCATGAGTGCTTTTCTATTGTTTGCCAGCTTGAAAGGACTTCGCCTCAGCTAGAGAGAGTTGAAAGTAATATGAGATATAAGAATTATTATTAATTCAGGCTACAATTTTATTCCCAACAATAGTTCTTCTGGATCATTGTTCCACAATGAAGGATATAGATGTCATGAAAAATATCTGTTATTCAAAACTGAAAAATCTGCACATTAAATTTTAACAATTTAAATGCACAACTTTTATTAATATTTTATCATGACATCTTTTCAGATTTATTACTTTAAAGTGAAATGTATCTAGCAGCTACATGTAAGAATGCTATGATTCTTTAAATCAGCTTTTGTACCAGATGACTGGAGGATAGCTAATATGACACCAATTTTTAAAAAGGGCACCAGAGGTGATCCCGGCAGTTACATGCCTGCAAGCCTGACTTTAGTACTGGACAAACTGGTTGAAACTATAATAAAGAACAATGTTGTTAGACATAAAGATGTACATAATTTGTTGAGGCAGAATCAACATGGTTTTAGTAAAGGGAAATCATGCCTCATCAATCTACTAAAATTCTTTGAGGGGGTCAACAAGTATGTGGGCCAAGGGGATCCAGTGGATATAGTGTACTTAGATTTTCAGAAAGCCTTTGACAAGGTCCCTCACCAAAGGCTCTTACGCAAAGTAAGCTGCCATGGGATAAGAGGGAAGGTGCTCTCATGGATTGGTAACTGGTTAAAAGATAGGAAACAAAGGGTAGGAATAAATGGTCAGTTTTCAGAATGGAGAGAGGTAAATGGTGTCCCCCAGGGGTCTGTTCTGGGAGCAGTCCAATTCAACATATTCATAAATGATCTGGAAAAAGGGGTAAACAGTGAGGTGGCAAAATTTGCAGATGATACAAAATTACTAAAAAAAGTTAAGACGCAGGCAGACTGTGAAGAGCTACAAAAGGATCTCTCAAAACTGAGTGATTGGGCACCAAAATGGCAAATGAAATTTAATGTTGATAAATGCAAAGTAATGCATCTTGGAAAGCATAATCCCAACTATACATATAAAATGATGGGGTCTAAATTAGTTGTTACCACTCAAGAAAGAGATCTTGGAGTCACTGTGGATAGTTCTGTGAAAATATCCGTTCAGTGTGCAGTGGCAGTCAAAAAATGCTGGGAATAATTAAGAAAGGGATAGATAATAGGACAGAAAATATCATGTTGCCTCTATATAAATCCATGGTATGCCCACATCTTGAATACTGTGTGCAGATCATAAAAGATATATTGGACTTGGAAAAGTTTCAGAAAAGGGCAACAAAAGTGATTAGGGGTATGGAACGGCTTCCGTATGAGGAGAGATTAATAAGACTGGGACTTTTCAGCTTGGAAAAGAGATGGCTGAGAGGAGATATGATTGAGGTCTATAAAATTATGACAGGTGTAGAGAAAGTAGATAAGGAAGTGCTGTTTACTACTTCTCATAACACAAGAACTAGGGGTCACCAAATGAAATTAATAGGCAGCAGGTTTAAAACAAATAAAAGGAAATAGTTCTTCACACAACACAGAGTCAAACTGTGGAACTCCTTGCCAGAGGATATTGTGAAGACCAAGACCATAACAGGGTTTTAAAAAAAACTTAGATAAATTTATGGAGGATAGGTCCATCAATGGCTATTAGCCAGGATGGGCAGGAATGGTGTCCCTAGCCTCTGTTTGCCAGAAGCTGGGAATGAGCGACAGGGAATGGATCACTTGATGATTACCTGTTCTGTTCATTCCCTCTGGGGCACCTGGCAGTGGCCACTGTCGGAAGACAGGATACCAGGCTAGATGGACCTTTGGTCTGATGCAGTAGGGCCATTCTTATGTTCTTATTGGATTAAATAAAATACAGCAACTGCACTGTATGTCTGTTTTATACAGACATATATAGTAACATTTCTAATACATTATTGCAGTGGTTCTCAAACTTTTTTTTCCCCACGGACCACTTGAACATTGCTGAGGGTCTCGGCAGACCACTTAATGATCTTTCCAAATGTTGTTTGTACCATGAGCTAACTACTGTAAAGCACTTTTGATAAAAGCGCTATATATATAAAAAAAACTTAATTAACATTTTTTGTTCTACAAATAAAAGCACACAACTCATATTTTAATATAAGTAGTCTAACCTTTCTAATGCGATGGTTGTGCCCTCTCTCCCCCGCTGCGGCAGCCCCCGAGCTGGGGTTAGGAAGGAGGGGAGTCTCTCCCCAGCAGCTGCAGCCCTGGAGCTGTGGAAAGTCACCTTTCTCTGGCTGCTGCAGCCCTGCACGTCCCAAATTCCCACCACTCTCTCTTGTCACCCTACTGCCCCCTCCAACCTATCTCCTATCTCCCCGAAGGCCACTGCCTCACCTTACATGTGTGTCTTCTCCAGGGTCCAGGCACTAATTAGATGGGTGGCCCTTCATTTTCTTGTGTGCGGCCGCCCAGGCGTGCAGCTTAGAGGGAACTATCTGTGGACCACCTGAATGGAGCTTGCGGACCACAGTTTGAGAACCTCTGCATTATTGAGTTTATATATATAGTAACTTAACCCCCCAGATGAAATACAGAACACTAAATCTCTTTGTTGGCACACACAAAATGGGTTTCAAGTGAAGATGTTTTCTAAGAATGCACATACTAACAGTGGCTTGGGCTTTTATTCCAATTTTCTCCTAGAATACTGAAAGGGATCATCCTTTGCAATAAATTTCTTGAAGTCACATGGTTGGCAATTGTGGGTTTGGGGACATTAGCAGAAAAGGCACGCTTTAGTCTAACTTCTGCTTCTGAAATGGGATTGAATTAAATACAAAAATAGCCATTGTCAAAAGCTATGTCTAGAATTTTGAGGCTTGAATCAATGGGGAGTGAGGTCTGTACAAATGGTTACATTTCATAGAACATTAAGGCTCAAGTTTTCAGAAATGTCCATAACTTGTGAATGCCTCAGTTTCTGAGGCACCTAGGGCCTAATTGTCAGAGGTGCTGAGCTTCCAATACTGCAGATTAAAGTCAAAGGGAGCTAAATAGAGCTGGTTGAAATTTTTTCAGCCAGAACTTTTAATTGAAAAATGGGGTTTAATTGAAACCCAATTTTTCTTTTTTGAAACAAAAACGGAGTTTGCAGATTGAAAAAGAAAAAACGGTTACTAACATTTCCTAACGGTTGTTCTTTGAGATGTGTTCCACATGTCTATTCCATTCTTGGTGTGCGTGTGCGCATCATCATCGGAAATTTTCCCCTCAGTGGTACCTGTCGAGGCAGCTCGAGCGCCTTCTGCTACCACACACTGCTGCACAGCAGTATCAAGGGCCTCGCCAACCTCAAGTCCCTTCAGTTCCTTCTTGCCAGGTAACTCTGATGCAGGGGGCTGGAGGGCAGGTCATGCAATGGACCTGTGCAACACATCTCAAAGAACAACTGTTGCAAAAGATTAATAACTGTTTTTTCTGCTTCATGTGATTGCACATGTGCATTCCACTCTTGGCAACTCACAAACAGTAATGTACAAGGAGGGATTGGAATTCATGTTCACACAGACTGGGGTACAACTCGTCCAAATTTAGCATAATCTCTTGAGTGCTGAGCAATGGCATAATGGGATGCGAAGGTGTGAACAGAAGACCAGGTTGCTGCTCTCCAAATATCCTGGATAGGAACTTGTGCATGGAACCGCCTCTGACACCATCTGTAATCTTGTGGAATGTGCTTGTCAGTTTGCCAGGTGAGGAAATGCTGGATTATAACAAACACAAATACAGGAAGTTACCCAAAACAAATTCTTTGTGAAGAAACTGGGAGATCTTTCATTCTGCTTGCCACGGCCACGAATAGTGTGTTGATAATTTGAAATTGTTTTGTGCTATCAGTGTAGAATGCCAATGCCCTTCTGAGATCTAATGTGTGCAGCTGTTGCTCTTCTTTACTGGCATGTAGCTTTTGGTAAAATGCAGGTGAGTAAATTGACTGGTTAATATGAAAGTCTGATACTACTTTAAAGAGAAATCTCGGATGAGAGTGTCAGCATATTTTATGCATATGAATACATAAGGTGATTCAGCTGTCAGAGCACCCAAATTGGTTACCCTCCTGGACAAACTGAGAGCTACCAGGAAAGCCACCTTCAGAGAAAGATGTAGCAAGGAGCACTTTGCTAGAGGCTCAAGTAGTGGTCTCATAAGCTCTGACAAAACCAGGTTCAAATCCCAAGGGGGATAGGTTCTCTTATGTGAAGGTACAACCTTTCAAGGCCCTTCACAAGCTTAACTCTCATGCCATTAGAGAATATAGAACAGTTATCTACATGAGGATAGAAAGCTGATATTGCTGCTGCCAGGTGCACCTTGATAGAAGAAACTGCTGATCCCCGCTGCTTTAGGTGCTATAAATAGTCCAGTATATGTTGGACAGAGGATTACACTGGCGAGACGCTGGTTTGATGAGCCCAGACAAACACCTCTATTTTGACTGGTAAACCACTTGATGGAGGGCTTTCTACTATTTAA
Source organism: Chrysemys picta bellii (assembly GCF_011386835.1). NCBI lineage: Eukaryota > Metazoa > Chordata > Testudines > Emydidae > Chrysemys > Chrysemys picta. The sequence continues at coordinate 321,162,629 of NC_088791.1, forward strand.
TCCCCTGGGATTTAGTCATGGAGTCTCCAGGCCATTAAGTGAAGGGATTGCAGGTTTGGATGGAGCAGCTGGCCATGATCTTGGGAGATTAACTCCGGGTGTAACGGGAGCAAAACTCATAGGTCTAGTAGAGGGGAAAACAAGTGTTGGCAATGCCATGCAGGGGCACCTCTTAAATCAAGGATGGCGTACCAGTCTCCAGGATCATTGTGGGGGGGAGAAATAATGGAAGCCATGGGTGACCATGCAAAACTTTATCCTTTGGAGATGCTTGTTAAGATGCATGTCTAAAATAGGTCTCAGACCTCCCTTTGCTTTTGGGATTAGGAAATAACAGGAGTAGAAATCCCTCCCTCTTAAATTCAGTGGAACATCCTCTATGGCTTCCACCAGAAGAAGAGATTGAACCTCCTGGACCAGAAGCTCTTCATGAGAGGGGTTCCTGAAGAGGGATAGGGAGGGAGGGTGGGAATGAGGAGTAGAAATAAACTGGAGGGTGTATCCCACTTCTACAATGCTCAACAACCCACAGTCTGTGGTGATACGGGATTAAGCACTGAGGAAATGGGAAAGGCGGTTTGGAAATACAGGAAAAAGGGGTCTGTCATCTTGGGAACTGATATGGTGTCCTCGAGAGTCCCATCAAAATACCTGCTTAGAACCCCCTGGATACCTAGGGGAGGCAGGCATTGATGCAGATACAGAAGGAGGTGGTGGTCTACGTCTATAACCCCCTACTCTTCTTTCTCTGCAGATCCAGTTAAATATCGGTGGTTCTGCTGCAGGTAGAACTGCTTCCTGGATGGGGTGTTCAGGGTGTGTGCAACCCCAAAGACTTTAAGATTGTCCTGGAGTTTTTCAAGCCATGGAGCTTAGAGTCAGTATGTTCCAAAAACAGTCCCGTAAAATTTGTTGGACCTCCTGTGGAAGCCCTGAGGACTGCAGCCAGGAGCTCCTGCTTATGGCCACTGCAGAAGCCATAAATCCGGCTGCTGAGTCCACTGCATCCAGTGCAGCTTGCAAAGCAGATATCACCACAGATTTTCCCTTGTCAATGAGGAGAATGCTCATCTAGAGTCCTCTGGCAGCATGTCTCTAAACTTTAGTATGGAGTCCCACACATTAAAATTATACCAGCCCAAAAGTACATGCTGGTTGGCAGCCATGAGTTGTAAGCCCCCAGAAGAATAGACTTTTCTACCAAATTGGTCTATTTTTTTTTTTGCATTTTGATTCGGGGGTCACCCCTTGTTGCCACCTCTCATAGGCTACTGACACCATCAGAGAGCCTGGGCTGGGGGAGGGAAATAAGAGAAGACCCCTGTGATGGGACATAGTAATTGCTTTCAGCCATTTTAGAGGTGGGGGAAAGGGACAAAGAGGTCTGTCAGAGAGCCTTAATGGGGTCCATACTTGCCTCATTAATAGAGAAGGACACTCTTGAAGGACATGCTGTGGTCAAAATGTCTACAAGGTGGTGAAAGGATTCTTTCCTCTCCTCCACCTGGATCCCCAGGCATTAGGCCACCCTCTTTAACAGCTCATGTAGACACCTATTGCTCAGCATCGTCCATAGGAGGCATAGTGTTTTGTGGCAGGAGGTGATCCTTGCAAGGTTCAGCATCAAGCCTTTAATCCAGATCATATTGTAGGCCAATGACAGGTCTACAAAGGCTATACTGGTTTTCAATTTCCTCTGGAATCCAGCCTCAATGTGCGTTACAAAGGCCAAAACTTGGTCGCAACAACTGCGTTAAGGGTGGAATCACACTTCTTTTTCTGGGATCACTGCTCTGGGTGTTTGAACTCACCATGAGCTGGAATAGCAAAGAGGTGCCCCTGGGAGTGGGCAAGCATTTAAATGGGGAGGTGATATCCAGTCAGGATGAGAAATAGAGGCATACAAGTAAACAGTCATGCTGATCCAGGTGTGAAGCTATGCAGTGTGGGAGAGCCACGAGAGGACAGCCAGAAGAAGAATATTTAATCTGAAATACAAATACAGTCACACATACCTTATCCTGAGAAACTTACTCCAGAACAGAGTTATTTCACTTAAAAAGAGGAATAATTAATACAGAATAAGATGACAGATAATTAGAACAAAGTATTTTTGTGTGTGGATACAAGGCATTTTATCCTCAAAGTACTAAAGTTATTCTGAAAAAAACTTAACCATGTACACAAGGCAGAATTGTTTATAACTATACTTTTAGGAAGCCTGTTTCTGCTTTTAATTTTTTTTATCCCTTTTTATTTATGTTTATCAAGTGGAACAATTTCTGGGAGAAACTTCTCAGGACAGAATTAAACGGAGCAAAGTTTGAGACTGACCATCCCCAAAATATATCTACTCTGGATTATTTTTGTATGTGTATAGGTTTTGTACTTCTTAAATATGATATTCTGTTGAAGGACCCAGAGACCTTAAATTCCACACTGATTGTATGTAAGATTTTCTGTCTTTCTATCCATAAATATTCACAATTAATTGGAAAGAATATTATGGCATTTCTATTAATTTAGAATGTTAGTGTGAATTTGTATTTTACAAACATTCTTTAGGGGTTAGGTATAATTTGCTGCATGATTCTTATTAACATCTTACAAAAACATTGGGTGCCATTTTATTTGGCCAGGATAGGAATCGAATAAAAATACTGAATATATTGTTTCAGCTCAAATATTCTATCTTCTTCTGTTAATACACTTGTTTTATTTTTTAATCTAAATCAATCCAGTTCTGTGTTTAAACTGAATTATTTGGCAACTCCAGTTAAAGTAGCAAACAGTTGACTATTGACCCTTTTCAGAGACAATGAACCTTTCATACCTGATCTGTCCAGGAAAGGGCTCTACAGTGCAGACCACACATTTTGGGGGCAATTCTGGACTGGGAGTGTATTAGGTCACCCTGCCAGAGTGTGACTGGAGTGTTGCTGACAGGTTGCTGGGGTCAAAGAGAGTGGAGCAGGATGCAGATATACACAGAGACTCAGGGTGTGACCTTCATGCTGGTAGGCTGTTTGTGAGCAGCCTAGGTTGGGAGCGACAACAGCAAAGCATTGTGAGGCACCCAAGGTTGCAGCGTAGGTGGTGACAACCACTCATTGATCTAGATTGCACCCCAGAATGTGACAGCCTCCCATTGCTGGCCCCACCAAACACTGCCTAAATTTTAAACACACAACTACAAACAAAGAAAATTAAAAAGATTCCACATGGAATCCTGTCTTCCCAATCTTTTCCTCTCACACTATGTGAGGTGCTGTGTTTAGTGGGAATTAAGGATACTTAGCCCTTGAAAAATGGTAACCATAAATTACACTCTACACAGAACAATGAATAACAAGAAGCAGAAGCTCCCACGTGCAAAGTACTAAGCACATCCATGGCATTAATAAAATAAGAAAAACTGCATGACCCACCTAGGTATTGCAACACTACTGGGCTGACATTGAGAAACAGCTGAAAGGTGATAATGGAGAGAAGACTCCTTTATAAATGTCAGTGAGTATTATAAGAAAGCATCACAGATGAAAGACGAAATAAGCCTAATAGTTCATATAATACAGTCAAACAAGTATACAATAGACACTATTTAAAGGTTACATTAGTGGGTAGCATTCTATTTCTAGCACATTCAATAAAATGGTAACATTTCCAATAATCTAGTATTAAACACTGAAGTACTGTACGATGAATACTGATAAAAGTGTCTCTAACCAAGGACTAATTTAAACAAAAATGTAAGAAAAATACTATACTGCTGACAAAAATGCAACCTTTCAGAGAGAGGAAGTCATGCAGAGGCCTGGAACCAAGTGCTTGTACTGCCAGAGGCTGGTGGAGTCAGGGAGCTGATCCACAGCAGGCACAGACAAGACTTCATCACGCTAAGGGCAGGTGGTAGCAAGGTGCTTCACAACCCTGGGTAGTGTCACATGTGCTTTATTCCCAGAAAAGATAAAAGGGGATAAAGGAATACAGAACACATTTAGAAGTGTAATATGAAATGTGACCAAACAAAGATTTGTAACAATTGGTATAATTATTTTTAGCTGAAGCCTGCATACAACCAGTATTCATTAAATACTTCATGGTCCAGGATTCTGAAAATAATCTTTATGTTCCAGATGTCCACCATATCTAAAGTTGTCTCTTGATTGTCAATGGGGATTAATTTCACTGATCTACAATTTTTGAGAAGTCATCTGTTTCAGAGATAAAATGTGCTATTTATTATGTATTTTGATGTGCTGACTTCAAATATGACAATTAAAACAACTGATTGGCTACTGTTTCTAAGATAGACATAACATTTAAAAACTTAACTATGTATATTGTGTAGATAGTAGAGTTTGAATCAAATTGTAAACCTAGGTCTTTTCATGTGTTTATGGTTGCTTTACATGATATTTCACCTGCCCTGTTTATGTAACACTTTAAAAATCAGCAAAAGGGTTATATAAATAAAATTTATTATGAAACAAAAGGCAAAAAACTATTATGTACATAGTTTAGTCCTATTCAGTGTCTACTTGGCGCTTCTTGGCTTGTCTCTTGTATTCATTAAATGGAGCATCTCTTGTCACTGTCCAGCAATAGTCTGCAAGCATTGATGCGCTCCATTTGCCCTGATAGCGTTTCTCCATTGTTGCAATGTCCTGGTGAAATGGCTCGCCGTGCTCGTCGCTCACTGCTCCGCAGTTTGGTGGAAAAAAATCTAGATGAGAGTGCAAAAAATGTATCTTTAGTGACATGTTGCAACCAAGGCTTTTGTATGCCTTGAGGAGGTTTTCCACCAACAACCTGTAGTTGTCTGCCTTGTTGTTTCCGAGAAAATTTATTGCCACTAACTGGAAGGCTTTCCATGCCGTCTTTTCCTTGCCATGCAGTGCATGGTCAAATGCATCATTTCGAAGAAGTTCACGAATCTGAGGACCAACAAAGACACCTTCCTTTATCTTAGCTTCATTTAACCTTGGAAATTTTCCACGGAGGTACTTGAAAGCTTCTTGTGTTTTGTCAATGGCCTTGACAAAGTTCTTCATCAGACCCAGCTTGATGTGTAAGGGTGGTAACAAAATCTTCCATGATTCAACAAGTGGTGGATGCTGAACACTTTTCCTCCCAGGCTCCAATGACTGTCGGAATGGCCATCTTTCTTGATGTAGTGGGAATCTCTTGCACGACTATCCCATTCGCAGAGAAAACAGCAGTACTTTGTGTATCCAGTCTGCAGACCAAGCAAGAGATCAACAACCTTCAAATCGCCACAAAGCTGCCACTGATGTTGGTCATAGTTTATGCACCTCAAAAGTTGTTTCATGTTGTCATAGGTTTCCTTCATATGGACTGCATGACCAACTGGAATTGATGGCAAAACATTGCCATTATGCAGTAAAACAGCTTTAAGACTCGTCTTCGATGAATCAATGAACAGTCTCCACTCATCTGGATCGTGAAGGATGTTGAGGGCTGCCATCACACCATCGATGTTGTTGCAGGCTACAAGATCACCTTCCATGAAGAAGAATGGGACAAGATCCTTTTGACGGTCACAGACCATGGAAACCCTAACATCACCTGCCAAGAGATTCCACTGCTGTAGTCTGGAGCCCAACAGCTCTGCCTTACTCTTGGGTAGTTCCAAATCCCTGACAAGGTCATTCAGTTCACCTTGTGTTATGAGGTGCGGTTCAGAGGAGGAGGATGGAAGAAAATGTTAGTCCTGTGACATTGATGGTTCAGGACCAGAAGTTTCATCCTCTTCCTCTTCCTCGTATGACTCAAGTGAGAATGATTCTGGTGCATCAGGAACCGGCAGTCCTTCTCTGTGCGGTACTGGGCGTACAGCTGATGGAATATTTGGATAATGCACAGTCCACTTTTTCTTCTTTGACACACCTTTCCCAACTGGAGGCACCATGAAGAAGTAACAATTGCTGGTACGATCTGTTGGCTCTCTCCAAATCATTAGCACTGCAAAAGGCATAGATTTCCTTTTCCTGGTCAACCACTGGCGAAGATTGGTTGCACAAGTGTTGCAGCATATGTGTGGGGCCCACCTCTTGTCCTGATCTCCAATTTTGCAGCCAAAATAAAGGTGATAGGCTTTCTTAACCACAGTGGTTATACTGCGCTTTTGTGATGCAAAAGTCACTTCACCACAAACATAGCAGAAGTTATCTGCACTGTTCACACAAGTACCAGGCATCTCTGCTCACTTTGGCTAAACAGAAATGTATCCCTTTGCAAAATCAAACACTGACAAATAAGAGAGCACGACATTGTATGATTTCTAGAGCTGATATAGGGCAATTTGTTCAGCAGAGTGATGTAAGCTTCGTTATGATTGCATCATCCATGACTACTAGGAATAACATGATGCAATTCATATCATGTATGACGCAATACCAGCTTTAGATTGCATCATTCATTGTTTTGCCTAAAAAGCAAGTACTGTCCAAACCCAGTAATAGATTTATTCATAGATCCAGTCAAAGATGTATTTTAGTCATTTCTGGTTTAAATTGAGATCCCTTCCCTTTATAACTCACTTATCCTCCGCCATTCCCAAGGCAAGGGTCGTATATACTGACCCAATAGCATATCTTGAAAACTAGAGCCAATCAACAATTTTAAGCATCATTTTCGTTCTCAGTGACCCAGAATTAGTAAAGTTTGACTACATTTATTTCAGAAGCATTTTGGCTGTAGAGCAGTGTTTTTAAACAGTCATCTGACCAAAAACACTATTCCAAAAAAATGCATGCTCTGTTTTATAAGTTGCTCCGAAGCTGGAATGGTCAAAAAAATTGAATGAAATATTTTATTGTCAGAAAGAGGAGTTTTGTTGAAATCAGGTTTTCCATTGGGAAAACCCATTTAGTTTTGGGACAACCTGAATCAAATTTTTTTGTTTCAGTCTGCTGACCCTCAATGAAACATTTTGCTTCATGCCAACATTAATCTTTGGCTGAGCTGCTGCAATGCCTCGTGAAAGCTGAAATTCTGGTCCTTCCTCCCCCCATCCTGCTTCATGGGCATCTCCCCAGAGGGACTACATTTCCCATGGTGCACCGATATCTGTTGCTGAGCTGCCATGATGCTTTATGACAGGGAAAGATTGTGACGCATCATGGGTAGGCTTGAAAGGATTAGTTTTTTTTTTTAATATTGATTTCACCATATACACACAAACCGATGAAAAAATGTTTCCATTGATAATAATCAAACGTACACATAGGCAAAATAAGAAAAATTGATGCCGAAAAACTTCTTAGCATTTGATTTACTTTGTATATTTTGACACATGCTGGACAATTTCTGTTTCAATGGTTATAAAGATTTAACTTTTTCAACCTCAATGTCCACTATCATTAAATAATTATCTGACCCAACTTCATTTCCTGCAACTGAAAATTTAAAATGACAAAAATTAGAAAAAATAAACATCGACGTTAGGTCTCAAAATTATAAAAAAATGAACATTGACTTTTTCTTAATTATGGGAGATACAGTACAGCTGGGGAGCTATACCCATATGGGAGACCAGAGAGGTGGAGGGCACAAAGGGCTCAACTACAACTCTCACAACTAACTGTTACAGCTCAGGCAGATACATCATTTTATGTTGACCCAACACAAATATTTCAGGTCAATAAACTGAAAAAAAGGTTTGATTTGGGTATTTTGTAATGTTTTGTTTTGAGTGAAAATGTCTATTATTTTCATCATGCCACATTACATTTTTTCAATATATTGATTTTTTGCCCCACATCAAGACAAAAATAATGTGCATTTTGATCAGCTCTACTCACTCTACAATGTCTTGGTTGATAAATTCTTTCAATTGGCATGGGTTTTTTACTTTGGCATTCAGTGAGTGCATTCAGATTAGAGAAAATGAAAACATTACCGTAGTCAAATTCTTTATCTAGTTTTTTGTTGTTGTGCACCGCTCTCCAAACTTTGTCATGTTTGTGTAAATCCATCCTGACTGTGACCATACCACCTCCACCATCACGCCTATGGTTCTTTTCCCAATAGGATTCTTGTAAAATATATCTATGTAAAGTGGGTTATCTTTACCAGTTAGTGCATAACCAATAGTTTTGGCAGCAAATCTCCTAAGGATACAATTGAGCCTGTATCCTGAGTATACATATTTTTTTAGTAGGAATCCGATTTTACAATATCTCAATCCTCCTCTTGAAGAATACCTCAATCAAAGCGGCTTTTGTCAACTAAAAAATCTGAAGCCAGACTGATACAAATAATTAAATTACAGTAATAAAAAAAAGTTAAAGAGCAAACCAAAATTTTTTTTCACCAGAATACCAAACCAGAGGGCCAAGTCAGCAGAACAGAAGGATGCCAGAGAGGCACGGGAAAAATTGAGGAGTAAGACAGAGGTGTGCATATTAAAAAAAACCATAACAAAACACCTTTATTAAAGTATAAATCTGAAGATTATTTTCCTCAGAGCTGATGATGGAAATCTATTAACCTTTATTAAATCCGTGACAGTTTGCAGATGGAAGGAACCAATGATGAGCTAATTTTATTTAATTAATAATGAAAATTTACAGCGAAGGAAAGTTAATTAAAAAATCATTTAAGGCTAATCAGAGTCTCAGCGTAATATGCATAAGCACACATTGGGGTCAAAGTTGAGGAGAAATATGTGCAAAGTGAAATGCATCCTTGCAAATAATAAATATCTGTTACAATTTCATAAAAAATAAACAAAAGTTAACTGAAGTAGCATTTGTGGAGGGGTTCTCACTAGGATCCTGGGGAACAAGTGTGTCTTTTTGTATTGTTATTTAGCCATATTCCAAATACAAGAATAATTTATATTTAACATTCCTATGTCATTTTAATAAAAGTAAATGTTATCCAATATTCTGTACTCCATCACTATTCTCTACAATCATTGACAAAACAAATGCAGGTTACTTATCTGTAACCTGCAGGTTCTTCGAGATGTGTGGTCCTTATGTCCGCACATGCATAGCTGTTTTCCTTGTGCTCTGAATTGAAGGTATAAAGGGCAGCACAACACCTCTGTGACAGAATGTACCTGTGTTCACACCCTACAAACTAGTGTAATAATCTTTGTACAAAGTATGCCTTGTGAGGTATTATTTGAAAACTCATGATTTGCTGGTAATTATTGTCCTGGTAAAATGTGTGTGACAACACTGTATGGAAATTATAAGATTTTCCTGTATGATGTTATTAACATATGTTCCAAACCACAGCCTACCCAAGCAGAAGTAAGCAAATAGGTCTGTCCTACATAAAGGAATGTGTGCTCTGCTTAATTTACATTTAAGCAGTAAACAGAGTCATCAAGCAGGAAGGAGGGACAAAGGAAGCTCAAACAGGTGAGAAAAAAGCATCAGGAAACATCCTTCCACATAGACTTTGTGTCTCCTGATACCTAACTGGGAATGTTTTTCAAAAGGGGGACTGAAACTATAGAAAGGAGGGGCAAATACCCCATGACACCCCTCCTCCCTGCCCATCACATTCACCGCACCTGAAGCAACAAAGGAAGAATTCGTTGGATTCTGGGAGATGACCTGACCTAAGAAGTTCGTACAGTAAGACTGCTATAAAAGCATATGGTGAGAAAACTTTGCTTTCAATTTAACATTTTGTTAAGGTAGGCACCAGTTGCATTTTATCTTTACTCTTCTTGTGACCATTTCTGATTTTTATGCCTCACTACTTGTACTCACTTAAAATCTCTCTCTTTGTACTTAATAAACACGTTGTTTTATTGTTTTATCTAATTCAGGGTATTTAAATTGAAGGATCTGGGAAACTTCATTTGGGATGGCAAGTTGTGTGCATATTATTTCTATTAAAGAAATAATGGACTTTATATAAATTTATATTGTTCAGAAGAGAGCTGGTTAGCATAAGATATATGCATCTGGGTGAAAAAATCTAAGACTGGGAAAGTGTTGGGGGTATCCTGTAGTATCACCAAGGCAGAGCCTTGGTGTGGCTGACTTGGTGCTGCTGCTGCACACATACAGATATAGCTGGGAGTGACTTGCATGCTATAGGCTGTTTGTGAGCAATCTAGGCTGGAGGCTACAGCAACAAAGCATTGTAAAGGGCACTCCAGATTAGAGGGCAGTGACAGAGCTATTCATTAGTCTGGATTATACCCTGGTATGTCACAGCCTCTCAAATTCCTTTTCTGGCTGCGAATCTGATCATGATCTGCAGCAGAAGGGATGGAAAGTGGTCAGTGGAATACAGATATGGACCACACATCTCAAAGAACCTCCATTTCTTCTTTGAGTTATGGTCCCTAGTTGTATTTCACATTTGAGAGATTGATTATTGCTTACTAAACAAGAGGTGAGTGTGAGGATGCAGATAGTATGGATATCTGTAGTACTGCCATCCCCAAAGCTTTATCTGTAGAAGACTGGAACAATGCATAATGTCTTGTAGAAGTGTGTATGGAGCTCCAAGTCACCATTCTGTATATATCTAGTAAAGGTATATTTCACAGAGATATTGTAGAGGTTGCTTGCTCTTTGGTGGAGTGGGTTCTCATCCTCTCTAGGGAGAATGTGAGCTAGTTGGTAACAAAGGATGATGCAGCCCGAGATTCACTTAGAGAGTCTTTGTGAAGATAGACAAAATGCCAGTGCCTGTTGGACATTTAAAGATGAAAGCCTTCTCTCCTCATCAGAAGCATGATGTTTTGAAAAAAAAATACTGTAAGTGGATGGTTTGATTCATGTGAAACTCCAAAATTACTTTAGGGATGAATTTCTGGTGCAGGCGAAGAAAGATGAAAGATGGTATATGGCTGATCTGCCCTCAGGGCTTCCTGCTCACTCACCCTCCTGGCTGATGTGATGGTGAGTCATCAAGAGATTGGATATAGAACAGATGGCTAATGGTTCGAAGGGAGCTTTGGTGAGAACCTGAAGGATGAGATTGAGATCCCATTGTGGTGTTGGTTTCACCACTGGTGAGAAAGTTCTAATAAGTCCCTTCAGGAATCCAGTCATCGTAGAATAAGTAAGCATGGGCAGAGGGTAGCATAGGCAGGGGAAGGCTGTGCCTCCCCAAACAGCCTGGTGTGCGCCGCCCTTACTCTGCCCTAGTCCCCACTTCAGTTCTCTTCCCACTGGCGCTCTTCCGTGGCCAAGAGGCTGGGGCGGGCATGCAGGCTGGGGCTGGTGCAGATAAGGCCCAGGGCTGGGGGCACTGGGGCTGAGGCCATGCTGCGCCACCCATTCGCCCAGTGCTGGGGGCACTGGGACCACACTGCTGGGGGCGCTCCAAGGCGAGGGGCACTCCAGACGCACTGCCCGCCCTCCCAGCGCTGGGGGAGCTTTGGCTTCACTGCTCACCCAGTGCTGCAGCTGGAGGCGCTCTGGTCGCGCCGCCTGCCCAGTGCTGGGGCTGGGAAAGCTCCAGCCACACCGCCCACCTAGCATGCTGGGTCTGCCTGTCAGGAGCCAGTTGTCGAGATATGGAAAGACAGTAAAGCAGTTTCTTCTCATGCAAGCCACCACTGGAAGGACTTTTGTAAAGACCATTGGTGCTGTAGCTAGTCTGAATGGAAGGACTCTGAATTGGTAGTGATCTTGCTCAGTAAGGAACCTGAGAAACCTTCTTTGGGATGGATGAATGTCTATGTGAAAGTAAGCATCTTTCACATCAAGAGCCATGAACCATGTGCCCTCTTCTATAGAAGGGATTACTGATGCCATTGTGACCATGTGGAATTTTAATTTTCAGGTGAATACATTTGGTTGGCATAGACTGAGGATCAGTGCCCATCCCCTGTTCTTTCTGGGAACCAAGGAATATGGGGAGTATAATTCCTTCCCTTGATGCTCAGGTGGCACCAGTTCTATGCACCCTTTCTGGAGAAGATAATTCACCTATTGAGACGGGACCAGGAAGGGCTCTCTGATGGAAAGGTGAAATAAATTTGAATGTGTAGCCAAAGTGGATGATCTCTAGTACTCTCTTGTCTGTCACTGCCCCCCAGTTATGAGCAAAGTGGGAAAGGCAGCCATCAAAGTTTTGGGGGCCAATAAGGCATGGCATTTTCAGAATATGGTCCTCGAGCATGCCATCAGAACTCTTTGGATAATGGGTGGGGCTGGGTGGCAGTTGTAGAGGTGGAGGAAGAGTTGGGGGGGTCTTTGAACCCTTTGTTGTTTGCATGGAGGTCTGAACCTGTATGTTTGCTTATGGTGTTTCCTCTTCAGGACTGGAATGTAAATGCCAGAGAGTGGAGGGTTGTCCTAGAGTCTTTAAGAGAATGTAGAGACTCAATCTTTTCATTAAAGCCATTAGAATCAAAGAGAACATCTTCAATGGTATTCTGGTGCTCCGCTGGGGAACTCCAAAGATTTCAGCCACAAATCATGCCTCACGACTTTAGCTTTGAAGATGGCTCTACAGTCAGTGTCGGCTGTGTCTACTGCCACTTGGAGTGATTTTTTAGCACCAGCCTGCCTTCCTCTATGAGGGCTTGGATCTGGGTCCTCTCTGCCTGAGGAAGTTTGTCTTTAATGTCTAGAAATTTTAAATTAATCGGGAAATATTATTTTGCCAACAGCACCTAGTAATTAGCAACTCTGAATCGGAGACTAACTGATGAAAATATTTTCCTTTCCAAGAGGTCAAGGTGTTTACTGCTTTTATCAGTTGAGGTAGTCTTGGGGTGCTGTGTCCTGGACCTTTTTGTAGCCACTTGCACTTCTAAGGAGTTGGGTGCTGGATGAGTAAATAAAGGCTCTAACCCTTCGGCTGGCATGCAATATCATTTTGAAGCCCTCTTCAGGGTAGGGTCATGGGAGGCAGTGCTATGTCACACATAGCGTCACACATTTGGTGGGCTCCAAAATGGCCTGGTCAGTTGGAAGGGCTGCCCTAGAAGGACCAGAGGGCTGAAGGACGTCTAATAGATCACATTGTGTGCCCTGGACCTCCTCAACAGATAGGTGGAGCTTGACTGCTACTCTCTGTAACAGCTCCTAGTACTGCCTGTAGTTGTCCGGCTAGGAGGGAGATGGTTTAAGTGTTTTATTCTAGAGTTTGTGCTTGGAGGGTGGTGCTTGCAGTCTGAGGATACTGTAGAGGGGGTTTCTCCGTGACCTAGATCCAAATGGGGCCTCATGGCCTGCTTCATAAGGTGCTTCTGCAGACAGAACTCTCATCCCTCGTGTGTTCAGAGGGAAGGAGCAGCAGATACAGCACTTTGTGGCGACATGAGGCTCCCCAAAGCAAAAAAAGGTAGTGCTGGTATTCGTTGCTGATGGAGACGCAATGGGGGCAGGAGACACAGTTCTTAAACCCCAGGACTCTTCCTTAGTCTCTCTCCATGAGCAGTTCTTAAACCCCTCTTCCTCTTCCTTAGTCTCTCTCCATGAGCAGAAGCCTCTCAAGGCAGAGAACTAAACTAATTATGCTGACTATAAAAACACTAAGTTTATACTCTAAAAACTATTTACAATTTATATTTGCAGGTATTAAACTAGAGAAAGATTGAAGTGGACATAGAATTCTGACTCAGGGGCCATACAGTGGTAAGAAATAACTGGAGAGACGCTAGTCTGCACTGCCCTTTACAGACTTCGTTCAGAGCACGAGGAGGACAACTGCATGTGTGTGGACCAACAGCTCCTGTTTAAAAATTTCCAGACTCAGATGCATAGTGCGCATGCGTATCCATGTGTGGAATACACATAGGGACCACTGCTCAAAGAATTATGGCATAGGTTTGTGTCTACTGACTTTACTGGGGGATGTTGTAGTTGGATCTCTGCATTAACGTTCTGGCCTAAACCCTAGGAAAAAATTTAAACAAGTTTGTCTCTCTTCCATGTTAAATTAAGTATTTTTGCATTTCCAACGGTTGTTACACATCACAAGCACATATAATGAGAGGTAGTATCTGCCAAAAATAAATAATTAAATAGATTAACAGATTCTAAAACTAGAAGAAACCCCTGGGATCATCTACTCTGATCTCCTTACACCCTGACCACAGCTTTGACATAACAACCTAGCACTTTAGCCAGTGATAGACCATGGTGATATACTGAAATAGAAACTTTTTTGATACATTTACTGGAAAAAGCAGGTAGTCTACTACTTCTGCCCAAAACAAAGTTGCATATTATCTCTATTTTAAATGTAAAGTCCCTTTGATAACTCTGACTAGTGATAAGGACCAACCCTGTCTAGTTCAAGACACAAGTTATGTCTGTACATAGAGTACAGCTTTGTGGAACTCAAATTTTTACACTGTATCCTCTGCTAATAAAACTTATTCCGATATTAAAGGTAGAAACATCTTTTCTCTTTCTAAAAATAACAAACCTTTCATTTTAATAATGGCTATTTTAAGATTATGAAAGGATATCTCCATTAACTAACTAATAACCTATCTCCTAGAACTGGAAGGGACCTTGAAAGGTCATCGAGTCCAACCCCCTGCTTTCACTAGCAGGACCAAGTACTGATTTTGCCCCAGATCCTTAAGTGGCCCCCTCAAGGACTGAACTCACAACCCTGGGTTTAGCAGGCCAATGCTCAAACCACTGAGCTATCTCTCCCACCCCTATTAAATTAAGGTTATGAAAGGATATTAAATTGAGGTATTTCACACATTCTCTCAGACCTGCCTCCCCTCTCATAATAGAAACTATTAACTAAAACCACAATTTAAACGTACTACGCCATTTCCCTTTAACTTCAGTTTTTCCTACATGCACCTGAAGACCAGGCACAGTTCAAAATAGATATTCAGATAGATATTATCTAATCTGCATTTCCAATTTTTCTCCCTACAGCACAGTAACTGCTCAAGGAAGTTTAGTTTTCCTTGCACTGTCTCCTGTCACACACATTCTTGCCTCCTCGTGTAGGGTCTTCAGGTTTTCCCTTGTGTTCACGCACTGCAGCCCTTTCCAATACTGTTTAGTAGGATACAACTCTGTCCATCCCATCTGACTGAGACCCTGAGTGTGACACTAGGCTGCACAATCTCCTTACCCTTCAGAACCTCTCTCTAGAGGATGAGGAATTCTCATCTCATTTGGGGCAGTCTGACTACTGTGGGATTGGGTAATTTCACACAAACATAAATCTTGGCTATAAAAAGACAACATATGAATTAGGTAGTTAAACTAATTTAAATTAGAGAGAAAATGGTAGTGAATCAAAATACATGGTTTGCATAACAAACCTCTTCTGAATACCTTGCAAAACCCAGTGACATAAGCATCCCTTAGCTTTATTACAAAAAAGAAAGAAAGAAATTGTATGTCTCTAGAAATCAAGTCTGTCTCCAAACATTTCCTGTTCAGCCTGACAGCCACACCATGACGTCCAGAGAAATCTTTCTGTGACAAAGTGATTCACTAGTTGGTGTGTTGCTTTTTGGCCAGGAATGGTGTTGCAAAGTTTCATTCTCTGTAGTCCTGCCAACCTACCTTCTGACTTGGCCCTCTGGACGGGTCAACTTTGGTCTCACCCCTTTTGAGGGAATCCAGGGTTTTCATCCAGTAGTTCCAGGACCTTACACCAGGTCAATAGCCCCAGTGCAAGCCCAATAAACCTTCTGGCACTTTGCATCTGGGGTCTTGCTGCTCATCTACCAGATGAGGCTATAGGGAAATCCAGTCTTTCCCTCTACCCTCAGCCCAAGGATCCTTGTAGCAAGTGGTTAAGATCTGTGTGGTCAAATCACCTGGTTCTTCCCTGGGCTACTTCCTGCATTGGCCCACCTTCCCCTCAAGGGGCTCATATTCTCAGCAGGGTGGGGATTCTGCCTGGGGCCCAGCTTCTAGTCCCAGTTCTCAACGTATTGAAGGAAAGGAAACTAAATTTATGGAAATAAAGAGCAGAGCCAGTTTCTCTGTCCTACCCAGATTCTCCAGCCACCTATCCTACCACGTTCTGCTCACAGGTAACCAAAGATAGTTTGGCTCTCTGCTGTGCTTTGAGAGCTGAGGATAACAGGTCTGCCCACAGATTCCAAGTACAGAAGTACAGAATGACCATCCAGCACTTCCCCCACCTCGCTCATAAAATTTCTTCCAGAAGCTGCATTAAAGCATATCTTTTAAAAAGACATATAATCTCATTTTAAAGACTTCAAGCGATGTTGAGCACACCACCTCCCCTGGTAAGATGGATATATAGTTTCTATTTTAGCTGACCAAAGAATAGCCTGGATTTATCTCTTTTAAAATTCCTCTAATCAATTTTCTTTTACCATGAAATATATGTTATTGTCAGACCCCAGGCCCTCTTTCACATAGCCTTTTAGAATTAGAGATTATGAATAAGATTAGAGAATATGAATACATTTTCTCTGTTTCAAAACAAAGGACAATTTTCTATTCTCATACATTTCTCTCATCAGAATTGCCTCTCTCTTTTCTCTCCACTGCCCATTTATTTATATGTGTGTGTGTGTGTGTGTGTGTCCATTAATCTGTATGTATGTCTCTATAACTATGTACCTGCACTTAGCTATATCACATCTGTTTATTCTTTCATTAGCTATGTCTAACATCTGTTTGTCAGTTTCTTCTGGTATATCAGTTAGGTATATCAATGATAAAATAACTATCTTTCAAAATGGACTGAAATTTAATGTGGATTGTGAAAGGTGGTTCCATATATGAGATGTAAACAATTATCTTTGCAAGAAGTAATAATGTTATTGATGTGCTAGAGCACATCTGAGCATATGGTGAAAATTGGGTTCCTACGCAATGAAGATGGTAGTCAGGTTAAACAAAAAACTGCACCCAGTTCTCCAAATGTAGCAACAGTTAGAATTATTAGTATGAAGTAAGGAAGCAATGACTGACAGTAAATTATTCTCTAATTCTAAGAGAGTATTAATTTTAAAAAGTTGGCAAATTAAGTCAATCTAGGAGGGAACATAACAGATGGCTCAAGTCTTTAGACATAAGATTTGAAACGGGAACAAGAACTCAAGATGAATATCACAAATAATATTGGACAAATGTTTAGCAAAATATCCAGGATACTTCTATTTCTAAGATTTTACCAAAATGAATTTCTAAATTAGTAATAACTGATCCCAGGATGACTCTTTCAGGTTAACTGAACGAAATGTAGCAAATGTTAACAGATACCATATTAGAATAATAGAAATGTAAGAATGGAAGGGACCTCAAGATGTCATCTAGTCCATCCCCATTGTGCTGAAGAAGGATTAAGTATACCTAGACTATCTCGACAAGTATTCTCTAACCTGGTCTTAAAAACCTCCAATGATGGTTTCCACAGCCTCTCTAGGTAACCTGTTCCAATGCTTAACTATCCTTATAGTTAGCAAGATTTTCCTAATATGTAACCTAAATCTCCCTGGCTGCAAACTTAGCCAATGACTTCTTGTCCTACCCTTAGTGGATTTGATCACTGTCCTCTTTATAACAAGATTTTACATAGTTGAAGACTGTTAAGATGTCTCCCCTTGGCCTACTCATCTCTAGACTAACATATCCACTTCTTTCAACCATTTCCCACACATCATGTTTTCTAAACTTATTTTTGGTTGCTCTCCCACAGACTCTCTCCAGTTTGTTCACATCTTTCTTAAAGTGTGGTGCCCAAAACCTATTCCATCTGATACCTCATCAGTGCAGAGCAGAGCAGAAAAATTACCTCCTGTGTCTTGCATACAAAACTCCTGTTAATACATTCCAGAATGACATTTGCCTTTCCCCCTAAACTACATCATACTGTTCACTCCTATTTAATTTGTGACCCACTATAACCCCAGACACCTTGCCTAATTGCTAAAACTTTAAAAATATACATACACACAGCATTCTAGGTCTGCTTATTTTTAAAAAACTGAACTCTGTTTATACCAAATTCAGATGATGCTATAAACTGCTAGAGATGTCTGAGAATGGGGAAAGACAAAAGAACAAAGGCTAACAATTAAGCTTCAGCTTCTGAATGTGCTAGGTCACTAAGCACAAGATACTTCCTCTCCTCATACCATTAGTGAACTGATGGCAGCTTCAGAAAGCAGATAAAAAGCAATTCATTCTGTAAAGCATGGTCCAAGCTCTTCATATTAAAGTGGGAGTTCTTAAACTCTCCATAATTGATATTTAACTGCAAAATATAGGGACTAGCCTACAGCTTGAAGAAAGCAAAAGACAAGCTCAGAACAGACTCAGGAAATTAAAGAGACTAGTATAATATGGACTGTGGGCTGATAAGCAAGATCAAAAATATTGCACTGCTGAGTCTGGATATCAAGAATGAATCTGTATATTTCAAGAAATGCCACCTGGTTTTGCCAACAGATAAAAGAGGTTTGCCTACTGCCAATATGTTTTAACTGCCAGTCAATTCCCAGGACAAGGAGACCATGGCATTCACCCAAGAGTTCTGAAGGAAATCAAATGTGAAATTGCAGAACTACTAAGTGTAGTTTGTAACCTATCATTTAAATCAGCTTCTGTACCAAAAGACTGGAGGATAGCTAATGTGACACCAATTTTTAAAAAGGGCTCCAGAGGCAATCCCAGCAATTATAGGCCTGACTTCAGTACTGGGCAAACTGGTTGAAACTATAGTAAAGAACAGAATTATCAGAAGAATAGATGACCATAATTTGTTGGGAAGAGTCAACATGGTTTTTGTAAACGGAAATCATGCCTCACCAATCTACTAGAATCCTTTGAGGGAGTCAACAAGCATGTGGAAAAGGGGGATCCAGTGGATATAATGTACTTAGACTTTCAGAAAGCCTTTGACAAGGTCCCTCACCAAAGGCTCTTAACCAAAGTAAGCTGTCATAGGATAAGAGGGAAGGTCCTCTCATGGATTGGTAACTGGTTAAAAAGATAGAAAACAAATGATAGGAATAAATGGTCAGTTTTCCAAATGGAGAGGTAAATAGTGTGTCCCCCAGTAGACTGTACTGGGACCAGTCCTATTCAACATAGTCATAAATGATCTGGAAAAAGGGGTAAACGGTGGCAAGATTTGCAGAGGATACAAAACTAGTCAAGATAGTTAAGTCCAAAGCAGACTGAGAAGAGCTACAAAAGGATCTCACAAAACTGGGTGACTGGGCACCAAAATGGCAGATGAAATTTAATGTTGATAAATGCAAAGTAATGCACATTGGAAAACATAATCCCAACTATACATATAAAATGATGGGGTCTAAATTAGCTGTTACCACTCAAGAAAAAGATCTTGGTGTCATTGTGGATAGTTCTCTGAAAACATCCACTCAATGTGCAGCGGCAGTCAAAAAAGCGAATAGAATGCTGGAAATCATTAAGAAAGGGATAGATAATAATACAGAAAATATAATATTGCCTCTATATAAATCCATAGTATGCCCACATCTTGAATACTGCATACAGATGTGGTTGCCCCATCTCAGAAAAGATATATTGGAATTGGAAAAGATTCAGTAAAGGGCAATAAAAATGATTACCGGTATGGAATGTCTTCCATAAGAGGAGAAATTAATAAGACTGGAACTTTTCAGCTTGGAAAAGAGATGACTATGTGAGGCGGATATGATAGAGGTCTATAAAATCATGACGGGGGTGGAGAAAGTAAATAAGGAAGTGGTATTTACTCGTTCTCATAAAACAAGAACTAGGAGTCACCAAATGAAATTAATAGGCAGCATGTTTGTTTTAAACAAAAGGAAGTATTTTTTTCACACAACACACAGGCAATCTGTGGAACTTCTTGCCAGAGGATGTTGTGAAGGCCAAGACCATAACAGGGTTCAAAAAAGAACTAGATAAGTTCATGGAGGATAGGTCCATCAATGGCTGTTAGCCAGGATGGTTGGAAAACTGTACTCAGAGAGTAGTTATGAATAGTACCCAGTCAAGCTGGAAGGGCATGTTGAGTGAGGCCTTGCAGGGATTTATTCTGGGTCCGGTTCTATTCAGTATCTTCATAAATAACTTGGATAATGGAAATAGAGAGTATGCTTATAAAGTTTACAGATGATACCAAGCTGGGAGGGGATGCAAGCACTTTGGAGAATAGGATTAGAATTCAAAATGATCTTGGCAAGCTGGAGAAATGACTAGGATGAAACTCAAAGACAAATGCAAAGTATTACACTTAGTACATTGTGAAATCAATTGCAAAAGTACAAAATGAGAAATGACTGCCTAGGAAAGAGTAGTGCTGAAAAAGATCTGGTGCAAAAAAGCAACCATCATGTATTAATAGGAGTATTGTAAGCAAGTCATGAGAAGTAATTCTTCCACTCTACTCAGCACTGATAAGGCCTTAACTGGATTATTGTGTCTGGAACTGGGCAACACACTTCAGGAAAGAATAATATTTTTTGGACAAATTGAAGAAAGTATAGAGGACAGCAACAAAAATGATTAAAGGTCTAGAAATCATGAACTTGGAGGAAAGATTTGAAAAAAAAATCGGGTTTGTTTAGTCTGAAGAAGAGAAGACTGACGGGGGACATAACAGTCTTCATGTATGTGAAGAGTTGTTATAAAGAGGAGGGTGATAAATTGTTCTTCTTAAGCACTGAGGACAGGACAAGAAGTACTGAGCTTAAATTGCAGCCAGGGAAATTTAAGTTAGACATTAGGAAAAACTTCCTAACTGTCAGAGAAGTTAAACACTGGAACTCATTACCTAGGGTGGATGTGGAATCTCCATCACTGGAGCCTTTTAAGAACAAGTTAGCCAAAGTACCTGTCAGGGCTGGTCTAGATAATACTTAGTCCTGCCTCAGTGCAGAGGACTGGACTAAATGACCTATCAAGGTCTCTTCCAGTCCTACATTTCTAGGATCTCCATACACACACTTTTTAACCTGTCCAAGGAAAGGGAGATTCCAAGGTATGCCTGTCTATGCCCTCCTCTAAGGGGATTGTTAGTTGTCATTTAAATATAAGAATTATATTTTTAGCCTGGTTCATCGCAAAGATAACCTTGAAATAGTTAACTGATTACTAGTGCTGAATGCTTGTGACTATGGTTTCTGTATCACCTGCGATCATGGATTAGTTCAATGCAATTTCATCAGGATAAATGTAACCCACAACACTTATTAAAACTTAAATGACAGAAGATAATAGAAAGCATGAATCTAGATTACAGCTCTGTCAGGATATTAGTAGATATGGGACAGGAAGAAGAGTCAGTGCAATTTTCTCTGGTTTCTCTGTAGTCGTCACTGAAATCTAAGAACGTATCAGTGTGATACTTTTCTTTAGAACTGCGTGACCTAGTTTCACTTAGAAAGCAACCCTGTAAGTATGAGATGTGCTGGTTTGTTTGAGAAAAAGAGCTAGAGAAATATTGGCCTAGAACACTATACTTAATATTAGAAAGGTTGTATGGTGACATGACAAAGGTGGGGACAAAAGCCAGTGAAACCATCCGTGTTTTCTCAGTATTGCAATAAACTTATACTTCTACTCTAAGGCCCCTTGTCCAAACTGACTTACCCTCATTTTTCTTGGCCTTAATATTTGTCTCCAAAAAACATAAGGAAGAACATTTTATGTGCTTTATAATAGGTATAAAAATATCCCCAGACATTCAGACCACAGTTATAAAAGCTTAAGAGATAAAATTCTGATAAGGAACTCAGTTTGATAGCTGGGGAAAGGCTCTTTCACTATTTCCACTTTTAAACTTTGAAAAGGTTTGCTAGACTTTTGTTTTCAAAGAAACCTGAAATATTTGAATGGATTATATAAGGTTTCAAGTATTTTCATAATATTCTTCAACTTAATTTGTTTACAATTAATTATGGAATGCTAACATTACAATTATTGGCAGAGTTTCAAAAGAGAGTTCCCTTTTATTAAAGAATGTACAAGTGCATTTTATTGAGGCACTTTCAATAAAAGAAATCCTCACAGGAAAGGAAATATTTACTTTGCTTGGTGTCTCTTTGAAGAACTTCTTGCTGAAGCAGCTTTTTCTTGGGAGTATTTTCTATTTGATTGTTTAACTGCTGGGGGTCACATGTCCTAAAAATATTCATGTACATGTATCCATTGACTGTAATGGCACCAGATGGTGCTATGCACTTTTCAAAAAGGGTGAATGTAGGCATCCAAATCTAGGTTCTCATTTTAAAAAAATCTGGCTGACAACCTTACTTTTATATATGATATTGCTTTCATCCCTAAGCGTCTGAAAAAAAACTTATGTAGGCATAAAGGGTAGGATTTTCCAAAGCACATAAGATTAAGGAGCACAAGCCCTCCTGAACATCAATGGCGCATATTTTTCTAAATCCCTTCACCATTTGAGAAAAATCTCTCCCAAAAAGCAATACTTTCTCCACCAGCTACCTCTAGAAGGTGTTTTTCAAAAATGTCCAGCCATACTACAGTTTAAACTAGAAACTGAAATCGCAGGAGGAATTTCACTGGAATTTGGCCAAGATATGGATTTATACCTTTAATTTTATGAAGTGTTTATTATAAGTTTGAATAGCAATATAAGGTATATGCAATTATACAACTGTAAATTATACCCTTAGTACTTTTTGTCGCAATTTGAGAGAGGTTGAAGCTCAAACAGCTTAGTAGATCCATGTATAGTATTAGTAGGTGGCAAAAAGATATCAAATATGATACATCAAGTATGAATCAGCAACTAATTCTTATTAAGTTGACATGACATATACAAATAAATGTATATGAAAATGAACTTTATATATTGACACCACTATTGATTTCAAGAGTGCTACAACTGGAAACAATGAATGCCCAAGCACATGTTGTGTCAGCTTCTTCATTTGGATTAGTATTATTTCACTTCTCCTCTTAGGATTGTTATTAATAATTTATGCAACAGAACTCAATGTGCTTATTAATGCTTTAGGCAATGCTATCATACACAGAGATACCATAAATAGAGTTCAGTGAAAAATCTTTATAATTTTTCATTTTATTTTTTTGGAATTTTATTTCATTTTGTTTTATCCCCTGTGGGAGGGGGTTAGGTCCTGTCCCCAGGAGATGGGAGTCCCTGGGTGGGATCCTCAAGAGTAAATCCACCCCGACCCCGTGAGGAGGGCAGGCCCCAAGGATGGAGAGTGTTGGCGAGCAAGTCTGCCCTACACTCACCCCGCAGTGGTGGTTCCTATACCTCTGGTCGTGGCCTGGCTTCCTGCTCTGGGCATTGCAACTTGGTGCATGGGGTTGCAGTACAGCTCAAGTTTGATCCTGCCATCTTTCTATCATCATGGGGCTACTAGGCCAAATCTGAGCAGCTCTGCAATCCTGTGTACCAAGTTGCAAAGCTAGTCACTAAAATTTGGCCTGGCCACCCCTCTTTTATCACGGAGGAGTTAGGGTTACCATATTTGAACATTCAAAAAAGAAAACACTCCCTGGGGGGTGTCAGTCCAGCCCCGCTCCGCCCCAAGTCCCACCCCCTCCCCGCTCGGCCCCGCCACCACACCCCTCCTCACCCCCTGACCCGACCCTAAGAGCCAGAGGGACCTGCCGGGGGGCGAGGTGGGGAGTCCCGGCGGTGCTTACCTGGGGTGGCTCCCGGGGAGCATGCGGCAGGTCCCTCTGGCTCCTAGGGTCAGGTCGGGTTGGGGGGTGGAGGGCTCTCTGCCCACTGCGAACTCCTGCAAGCCCCGGCCCCGCAGCTCTGATTGGGCAGGAGAGAGCCAGTGCAGCACGCGGAGAGCCCCTTCGCCTCTGTGCCTAGGGGCTGCCCACATTGCAGGCTCCTGCCGGTGGGCGGGCGCCGGGAGCTGCCCCAGGAAGCGCCGCCAGCCCCGGGACTTTGGACTTAGGGTTATCATATGTCCGTATTTTCATGGACGTTTTTAGATATTTAAAAATTCCTCCCGGACGGTGATTTAAGAACTAAAAAGCCGGACATGTCCGGGAAAATACGGACGTGTGGTAACCCTAGGAGGAGAGGCAAGGCCAAACTTGAGTAATGCTGTGACCCCATGTGCCAGATCACAATGCCTGGAGCAAGAATCCAGGGCCAGCCCTGCAGGACAGGAGCTGCGGTTGCGGGATGGGTGCATTTTATTAAATTTTATTAATTGCTTTTCTTTTTCTTTTGTTTTATTTATTGTTTTTAGTTGTATTTCATGTTACTTCATACTTGAAAAAAGCATGGGGCTCTAAATATGAACAATATTGTTAATGCCCTACCTAGCCTTATGAAGTATTTGAACAAAAGCAACAATGCCTAAACATACCAACCATCTAGACAACAAGAATAATTTATCAAAAAAAACCTATGGAGTATGAGTAATAGTAAACATTCTGCCGGAGATTTATACAATATCTCTAAACCGCAAAACAAGACAGGCAATAATTACTGACAGTGGGAAGATGCTTTTCTCCATATATACACATAAATAGACATAAACATACATACCTGTGTATACACACATATATTTCTGTTTTCTGAGACTTACAGATTTGAATCTAATTTTTACACTGCTCCTTCTAAATAAATGATATCTCAGTCATCTGCTACCTGAACAGACAACAGCCATATCTGCTTTTCGCATGAGACATGAAAGTGGAGTAATTCATGTTAGCATTTCAGTCTGAAGGCACTTCTCTACAGCCATGTGCCATTTCAAATACATGCTAGACCATATGGTACAGTCCTTTAGAAAACAAATTCTCTAAAGTCATCTCATAACAAGCATTAATTCAACAGACTGAAGAACAGCATTTATTGTCCAATTATATTTTTTCCTTGCTGCTTCTTTCAGAGTAAGTAGCACAGAAATTAAAGACAAATTTGCAACTAAATAATTCTTTTAGGAGCACACCCTAGGATAAACAGATGTAATCATCCACCCTATTCCACTGAATAAAACAGCGTGTCTTCAGAAACAAACTGCATTTAAAAAAAAAGATTCTTGGGTTGTGAAATCTATTTCATGCTTTGATATGATTGTCTAATTTTACTTTTTTATCTTCCTGTCCCAGACTCCTTTCCCCCAGCTCATTCACCTAGTTCTAAGCTTGTGAAGGAATTATAATTTGCATTCTAACATAGGAATGCCACCTCCAAACATAAAAGTTGACTATTTTTCAAGAATTTGGTAAAACTGCATATCAAACCATACTCTAGTTTCACTGGCAACTATAATGAAGTCTCATAAGGGACCATCCTTTCTACATATAAAGGTTCAGTTTTATTTCAGAGAGCATGTCATTTAGAAAAATAACAGGAGTTCTACAAAGACAGTAAGAAAAACAAAGATCTTCCTTCCTTCTCCACAGATCCTGAGTTAAAACTTTGATTGAAATTTAGGGCAAGTTAAAACTGCTGTAAACGTGAACAGCAATGTTACTGCACTCTGACAGGGTTTACTGGGACAAAAAATTGAGGTCCTTATGTTGTACCTCCATGTTTATGGTTTTTAATATTTAATTATTTACACACAAGTTCTAAATCTCTCTCAGACAGCAGCTTGGAAAGCCCTACTATAGAGAAGTACACAGTATATTGTGGTATAAAAAATAGTAATGTCCTGAAGTTAACCGCGTCTTCTACTTTACCTGGATAGCAAGTGTTCGAGCTACAAGCCCTCTGAGATATTGTAAAGGATCTTCTGGACCTTCCCACTTACTCTGCCATGTGAGGGGACACTGAAATAAAAATAGATTAATTGGCTGTGCAGTACAATTCAAAACTACAGGTATTACTACTGTTTTAATGCAACTATTCATATTACATTTAATGAGCTGGAGACTGAATGTAGTTTAAAAAGAGAGCGAGTGTCACGATCTGAGCATACAACCATGAATTCCCAGCTCTAATGCAAACTCCTTACGTAGTGCACAGACACAATGGTGACAGAGGCCATACAGAGCCTCTGTTTAACAGACAAATGGGACCTAACACTAGCATTAGCTTTACAGTCAGGACAAAAATCATTAACAGGTTGTGAGGTTAGTATTAACCAATGCCTGTAAAGTGCTGTGGGTCCTGATTCTGCAAGGTGCTCCCCTTAATTAAATGGGAGTTGAGGGCCCTTGGCATCACACAGGAGGTGCTGAGCACCTTGAAGGATCATGCCCTTGAAGATTAAGGGCCAGATTTTCAAAAGAGCTCAGCATCCAACAGCTCTCATTGGGAACAGCAGCAGCTACTGCACGCTGATGACATTTGAAAGTCTGGCCATTAAAGCATATAAGAAAGGATGACATTCAAAGTGAACTAAACAGTGCTAACTTTCACTGAATACACTTCATCTTAATACAAATAATAGAAAAACTTTGGGTCTAGAGACTCTGGTAACATTTAAATAGACCAATAAACAAAAACAAGACAAAGCAAATAAAGAAAAAACATTAACTCTGTGGACTCTTTTCCTTATGTTTAAAAAGCATGACTTCTGAAAGAGAGTTATAAAAAACGGTTACTTGCACGTATTGTAACTGTTGTTCTTCGAGATGTGATTGCACACATGTATTCCACTCAGATGTGTATGTGTCTAGCGTGCTAGAGCCAGAGAGTTTTCTGCAGCAGAACCAGTCGGCGCAGCATATGTGACCTGCACATTGCTGTGGTCCCTGCCAAGATTATATAAAGGTGGCAATGCCCTAACCTGGCCTCAGATCCTTCACATCGAAACATAGCGGAACGGGATCCAGAGGGGATGGAGGATGGGTCATGAAATACCTGTATGCTACAGCATCTCTAAGAACAACAGTTGAAAGGGTTACTTATCTGTCTTATTTCTTCTTCAAGTGGTTGCACAAGTTTGTTCCACTCAGGTGACTCACAAGCAGTACCGTTAGGTGGTGGGGCTCAGTGTCTACTTTAACATGGCCTTCCCAAAATTTGCATCAATCTTTGAAGCAGTTGTGATGATATAATGATGAGTGAAGGCACAGAGGACCAAGTGGCAGCCCTAGAAACATCCAGTATTCAAACATCCTTTAGAAAAGCCACCAATGTAGCATGAGTGCTCATTGACCGAACCAATAATGTCTGTAGCAGAGGGGTGTTTGCCATGGTAATACAGGAATTAATCCATCCAGAAATTGTCTGTGCAGTAACTGCTTGACCTCTCGTTCTATCAGCATAAAAAAATAAATAGCCAGGGAGAAAGCCTGAAAGGTGTAGTCCTGTCCAGATAAAAGGTTAATGCTTACATTTCATACAAAGTATGTAGACATTGTCCATCCTTATGCGAGTGTGATTATGGGAATAAAACATGGTAAGTATATTGTCTGGGTCAAATGAATAACTGATACTACTCTGGTTTAGCCCCACCATCCCACTGCAGGGCAGAAGCCCCAAGATCCCCTCCCCCAATCTGGTAGGTGGAGAATTGGGGGTCACTGGGGACTCCGCAAGCCGCACTTTAACTGTAAAAGAGCCGAATGTGGTTCGCAAGCCACAGTTTGGCCACCCCTGGCTTATGGTGTTCTTGCCATGAGAACCTGAAGTTCACCCACTCTTCTGGCCTGGTACTGCTTCAACTTGAGGATCACCTGTGGGATGAGCAGAATAGGGAAAAATGCATACACGAGACTTGGTCCCCACCACAGAAGAAATGCGTTGGTAAATCTGGAATATGACCTAATTAAGAACAGAATTGACAGCGTATTTTAATATGTGTTGCTTTTTCTTCTCCTCTTTTCAAGTCTGTATCTTCTAATTTTTCAAAATCATCAAAAAGTTCCTTCATGTATTCCATCCACATTTCCAGAACGGTGATGTTTTCATAGCACAATCTGCCATCTTTAGTTTCAATGCAGCTCAATTCTTTTCTTGACTTCTTTATTTGCCTCATAGTTTTTTGTGGTATGATGAATCTTTGTAGTTCTTTCTGGTTTCATATTCTTTGATTTCATCACGTCATAACTATGTACAACCTGCTCTTCCCCCCCCGCATGACGGGTTGCTCTACTTACCACTGGATAGGCCACCTTCTGGCGATTAGCTCCGTCAGGCAATCATCCCATCCCGGGATTATGTCTCATCAGTTTCTCCCCTGCAGTCCCTCTCTCGCTCTCAGGAGCTGCAGCTTTCCTCTTTGTGACTCAGCCCTCCGGCCAGGTCATTATTGTAGTTTTCCATTCTGGGGGAGTGTATCAAGGTTCCTGCTCTCCAGCAGTCTCTCAGGCAGTCTTCTGCTTCACTGTCTTACAGTACCACGCCCACAGTGGCTAGCAGGGGAACCTGGACCTACCCTCTACTCTGGGATAGCGACCCTCTACACAACAGCTAAAGTCCATTCCTTGCAACTTGCTGCCTTTCCTTGAGCTGCTTCCATACCTCCTGGCCTTCCCCACTCCTCTGGTGAATCTGCTCACTCCCTCCTCCCAGGGAGTAACTTTAGGCATCTCTGCAGCTCCCAAAACACAACTCCCTTTTCCCAGGGAGTGACTGCAGACTCCTTCCCTGAAGCCCCTTCTGTTTCCAATTTCCTGTCTTTTGTAGAAGC
The DNA here is from genome assembly GCF_011386835.1 of Chrysemys picta bellii. NCBI lineage: Eukaryota > Metazoa > Chordata > Testudines > Emydidae > Chrysemys > Chrysemys picta. The sequence goes on from NC_088791.1 coordinate 321,191,121, forward strand.
CCTGTCTGTCCCTCACAGGTGAGTCTCTCTCTAATTAGCTGCCTCCAACCTAAAATGCCTCTGCCATTTTCAGCTTAATTAGCTGATTGGGCCCACCTGGCCCAAGTCAGCTCTTGCAGGGCCAGTGTGGGAAGCACACCCTACATATCCCCATACCCAATCTTCATGAGTTTTAGAAGATATATACCTTTTAATTACACAACTGAACATAAAGGTGAGGAAAGGGTCTCACGTAGGTAGCTAAGCCAGTACAGAAACATCAACAGCTAGTCAGCTCAGCACTTAAGTTAGGGCAACCAACTGTTTCTGGTTCTCCTTACAATTTTTTCTACACTATGTTCTTTATTACTGTCCTGATTTTATGCTGTTTTTAAAACCAAGCTGCTTGCAAATAAAAGTGGCAAAATCTAAATGTCAAGACACCTACAATTCTGAATGTGGGGCCAATGTAACTTTCCTGTGTTAGTATGGTATGTTGACTATTTGTGAATGCTCACTATTTATCCAACAGATAACAGGCCTTATGCAGCTGTTACAGTAGAACATAATAATATGCACAGGTTTCAAGAGTCATTTTAAAAACCTTATGGAGTGAAAATTCTTCTCTATCTGCTTTGGCACATGTACTAAGCACCTATACTTTACAGTTCTCTTTACAAAACAAGATACTACATATCACAAAAAAAACTGATGACAAAAAAGTAATTTGGGATGTCTATGTATAGAAATTGAACCTATTTAACTATACTAGTGTCATAAACAGATAGTTAAGGGTTAATTCCTCTTTTACCTGTAAAGGGTTAAGAAGTTCACATAGCCTAGCTGACACCTGACCAGAGGAACCAATGGGGGGACAAGATGTTTTCAAAGAGGGAGGAGGGAAATCAGTCTTTTGTCTGTTCAGAAAAGTTTGTGCTGGAGTGAAGGATCCAGGAATCAGCCATCTACATTTCTTAAAACTAATAAGTGTTTAGAGAAGGAATGTATTAGATTATGTTTATTTTCTTTTGTGACTTCTTTTTGCATAGAGGGAGAATCCAATTGGGTTTCTTTGTGTACTGAGGTTTTGCCCAGAGGGACATCCTCTGTGTTTTGAATCTGTTGTCTGTGAGAGTAGCTTGCATGCTAATCTCACAGCGGTATTCCTTTCATCCTTTTTCTTTAATTAAAAGTCTTCTTTTAAGAACCTGATTGATTTTTCCTTGTTTTAAGATCCAAGGGTTTTTTGGATCTGGGCTCACCAGGAATTGGTGGGAGGTGAATCAGTCTCAATCCTGCCAGGAAAAGGGGGATAAAGCTGGGGAAATATTTGGGGGAAAGACAGCGTTTCCAAATGACTCTCCCATAAATGTTTGTTTAAACTATTTGGTGGTGGCAGCTACTAGATCTAAGCTGGTAAATAAGCTTAGGGGTTATCTCATGCAGGTCCCCACATCTATACCCTAAAGTTCAGAGTGGGGGTGACACCTTGACAGCTAGTTTCTAAATCAATGTAGTTAAATCAGTGCAAACCCTGTGTGGGAATTGGTTTAAATTAAAATTGGTTTAAGTTTATCTTGTAATGACTTCCCTTAATTCACAAACAAACCAAGCAGCTTCAAAAAGTTGAGGAAAGTGAACTGTCAGTTGATCTAAATAAGCCCATCCAACCTAGCCCAAATCCATCCTGGACTATTTGTGTTGATGAAGACTGTTGGGAACACAGAACCTCCAAAAGAAGACAAAAAGTAACCATTACGACCATAAAGTTCCCAAAACGTCTTGTGGAAAAGACAAAGACTAAATTATGTTCCTTGGTCTGATAATCCATGCTCAGTTGGCACTGAGGTAGTGATAGTTTAATATGTGCATTTGGGGAGACAGATGGATCCTAAGGCATTTAAGACTGGAATAGAGTTTATGTTCTGTTTAATACTTCTGATCATAAAACCAAATCTCAGAAAGGGGGTAATGTTCAACTTATACAAAGTATGCGTTGCCTTTTGTTGGAGTAGGGCGCAGACTCCCCCAATGTACAGGAATTCATTTTACCAAGCAGTAATTCTAAATATTTTGAATATTAATGGACTGTACATTGTAATGCAAAATGCCTGACAAAGTTGGCTGAAGTTTGTACTGAGCATTAGAAATTGCTCTAGATTAAAAAAATATTTTAAAAAGATATGATGTGTTAATACATTCATCTTACTGCTTATGGACAGCAATGCAAGCCTTATTTGGTTTGAGTTGCACTAATCTGGGAAAGGGTGCCAATATATAGAAAGAACTGTTGTGTTTACCACTGTGAAACAGCAAAAAAATAGAGAAAAGAGGCAGCATTTTATACTAAAACATATTTTCTAGGATATCCTATTATCAAAATTATTTCCAATATGTTTCATTTGTAAATGCAAGTTTCACTAAAAGGGGTGCGATGCTGTATGACTGAAATATGACCATTTAAATCATTAATATTGTCACTGTTAGACAACTGCAACAAAATTTGTACAAAGTATATCATGTAAGGTGTCAACAGAAGAGATGATTTTCTAAATAAAATTATCCTGTTTAAATCCATGTATCATCACTGTAGCTGAAGTTATGAATATTGGCTGTAGATCTGTATCCCAAATGTGTTTGTTTCTAGGGTAACACTCACCATGTAAAATCTACAGTGAAGCCAGACAGCTTTGTATTGATGGCCTATGAAAGGCAATTGACTCTCACAATGGTCCATAGAAGAAACTCATTCCACCCAAGATGGCTCTTCCTGCAGACATCTTGGCCTGCAAGTGGCCAATGGCTGCCTCTGGGAGTCAGCAAGCCATGTAAGGGCATGTGACTTGCTCATGTGACTGTGCACTCCATCTTGTGCCTGTGACTTTCCACAAATTGACTGTGAGCTTTGTTTGGGACAGTAAAATTCCATCCACATGGCAGAGGATATAAAAGACCCTTGAATCATCTCCATGTTGCCTCTTTTCTGCTCAGATTCTCTAGACTATGGACTTACAACTAAAAGGAGCATTCAAATCTATGAACGGAGGGCCTTCCAAGCTTTTGGAAGTTACCAGAGACTTTAGAAGCCAACAGTCTGTAACATCACTGCTACAAACCTGAGATAAGAACTTTGCAATTATTGTATGTATATCATTTATTAACCATTTTAACTGTCTTCTTTTCTCTTATAAACTTTTAGATTTTAGTTACTAAAAGATTGGCAGCAGCATGATTATTGAATAAGATCTAAGTTATATATTGACCTGGCTATGTGGCTGATCTCTTGAGATCAGAAGAACCCTTTGTTTGATTAAATTCATTTTCAATAACCACTCATCATAAAGTCTAGTGTCTATATGGTGAAATACCTACTGGAATGCCTAAAGAGACTGCATTTTTGACTTCTTGTTAACCAGTGCGATGAGACAGAAGTTTACTTTTGTTACTGGCTTGGTACATCTAATCATAGAATAACCTTCAGCCGGGGGTGAGTCTGTCCTATTTCTCAGCAGTTTGAACTGCAGGTGGCATCCTCAGCTGTGACCTACTGAGGCACGTTGACGGGGGTGGAGGGGTGGGAAACTATTCATATAATTTTAAGGGATAACATGAATGATTTAGCTTGCAAGATTTTATGGGATTTGAGTTGGAAATGCTATTCCAGGATCATTAATTCTACCAGCTTTGTATATCCTTCATAGAGAACGTTCAGCTAATGTGCATAATATGCTCAGAAGCCCCCACTGATTCTTAAAGCCAATATTTTTTTTAGTTTTCATTCTGAAAAGCCATAGTTAAGTTTTCCTTAAAATAGTAATATTTGTATATTTCAGGATAGTTGAGTGGTTTGGGGGTTTTGTTTTACTATTTATACTAATATCAATAAAGTATTGTGCATACTTAGCACCTCTCAGGTCTTAGTACTCATCAAAGGTGCCAGAATGATAGCATTAAAGGTAGAATTTGTTTATCCACATAAAATGTACAACAGGACGATCAGCAGTTTTTCTGGGCATGATGGCTGCACTGCCAATGTCTTTAAACTTCTAGGTATAAGAAAGAAGCTCTGTTTTAATTCTTGGACTCTCTCCTTATCCTACTACTTAAGAAAACCAATTAACATAGCAGTTGTTTGTAAGACAGATAGCTAACCACTAAGCAACAGATCGACAGTTTAGCACAAAGGCCACTTACAGCCTTTAGATGGTAACAACATTTGGTGTTAAAACTCTGAATCAGTATTGAACTATAAGTTACCTTAAGGTGAAAAGCGACAAAGAGTCCTGTGGCACTTTATAAAATAACAGACGTATTAGAGCATAAGCTTTCATGGGTGAATACCAGGGCCGGTTCTGGCTTTCTGGCCGCCCCAAGCAAAACAAACAAACAAACAAACAAAAAACCGCGGCGGCCAGAACAGCAAAGCAAAAACAAACAAAAAAAAACTGCGGCGCGGCCAGAGCCAGGGTGCAGGGGGACTCCCTGCCCTGCAGATGTGCCCTGGCTAGCGGGGGGAGAGAGAGAACGGGGGCGGCCAGGGCTTCAGCAGGGCACTGCCACGCGGCCCCTCCCACCATGCACCCTGCCGGGAGGGCTCCATACCGCTCCGGTCAGCTGGGAGGGAAGGACAGGGGCTGCCCTGCCGGGCTTGCTGCAGGGTGCTCCCGTCCTCCATGCCGCTGCCCCCTACAGCGGAACAACAACAACAACAAAAAAGCGGCCATGCCGCCCTAGGATTGGGCGGAATGCCGCCTCCTACAAGCTGCCACCCCAAGCACCAGCTTGCTCGGCTGGTGCCTGGAGCCGGCCCTGGTAAATACCCACTTCGCCAGATGCATGTGGTGGAAATTTCCAGAGGCAGGTATACATATGCAGGCAAGAATCAGTCTAGATATAACGAGGTTAGTTCAATCAGGGAGGATGAGGCCCTCTTCTAGCAGTTGAGGTGTGAACACCAAGGGAGGAGAAACTGCTTTTGTAGTTGGCTAGCCATTCACAGTCTTTGTTTAATCCTGAGCTGATGGTGTCAAATTTGCAAATGAACTGAAGTTCAGCAGTTTCTCTTTGGAGTCTGGTCCTGAAGTTTTTTTGCTGCAGGATGGCTACCTTTAAATCTGCTATTGTGTGTCCAGGGAGGTTGAAGTGTTCTCCTACAGGTTTTTGTATATTGCCATTCCTAATATCTGATTTGTGTCCATTTATCCTTTTACATAGGGATTGTCCAGTTTGGCCGATGTACATAGCAGAGGGGCATTGCTGACACATGATGGTGTAGGGTTCCCTATTTGATTAGGAATCCCCTGAAGCATCTGATCTACTCTTGTGACAATTTTAAACAAACAAACCAAACAAAAGGTGAAATGTATATACGTGTCTGAATTTAGCCGACTTTTGTTCAATGTCATAGTTACAGAGTAAGGATTTATAATGGTTAGTTAAATGTATAATTTCTTTTTTCAAATATTAACTTACCTTCTGGTTTAATAAAGCACTCGCTAGACTTTGTACTTCAGAACTCAATAGTGAGGTGCCTCTGATGACTTTACTGAGAGCTGCAAGTGACTGATGGACACTTTGCACTAGGAGAATGGCATTGAATTGTTCAAGAATAATGAATGATAAGATTGGGGATCCTTGTTGCTCAGTAGGAGGAGACACCTTCTGATGAATCAGGTTGGAGTTCTAAAAGAAGAATGTAGAATGCTTAATTAATAACTCAGTGACAACTATATTATTATACTACATATTGTTTTCTTTATACTCTCATTCATGATCATTTACTATTTGTAGTATAGAAGTCCATAGTAGCATTGTGCTAGGTGTTGCACAAACACAATAGTAAGAACAGTCCCTGCACTGAAGAGCTTACAATCTAAAGAGACAAGGAAGACAAAGAGTGGAAAGAGAAACAGAAGCATAAAATAACTTGCCTAAAGTTACAGCAGGTCAGTGGCCAAGCCAGGCATACAACTTTAGTCTCCTGACTGTAAGTCCAAGGTCCTATCCACTGGACGTTTGTGTCTTTTTAATGTGAGACAGGGTGTACAGGACATATATTTCATTGTGTATATACAGTCCTATTAATATTTTTCTCTTCAGTATTTTTCTCTGTCATTGTATCTTTACTTTTTATAATACAATGAAAAGTTTTACTATGGAGATTCTTTATGACTATGTTAAAGTGGAAGCACTAATTAGGAATGGAATATGGACTCCGTGTTTAAAAATTAATTATATAAGTAGTGAGACTGTTCTGTTAAGTAAAGATCATTGTGCAGATCCTCGCTTTCCAGGTTTTTTTAATACATTATTTTAGACAGCTGCCATTTCAATCAAATAAAACTTGCAATTTCAGGCATATGGTCACTTCTTTTATAGAATTCAAAGTCAATAGTGCAGTAGTGAGTCCTGATTCCAGTAATACAATTTCTAGTGCTCACTGGCCCATATGTGCCCCTCACTGAAGCACTGTCTTTTATTTAATATAGTTGTTATATATATATATACACACAATGACAGTATATGAAGCTTTATTTTGCTAAATTGTTTATAGCATTTTTTCTGCCAGAAAACCAATTTCCTCCCCATTAGGACATTAACCTTTCTACTAAATAATAACGAAAATACTGTTTTCATTGTTCTTATTCTTTCTTTTCACTTTCCCTGTCCATGCTCGCTTCTCCCTCTCTTCTGCCCCTCTCCCTCTGATTTTCATTTTCAACAGAAAGCAGCTCAGAGGCAAATGACACTGCCAGAAGAAACTCATGTTATACCTTTCTCTGCTAAACTGAAGATCCTATTATTAAATATTTCTCCCCATGTAGATACTGATAGACTGTAATCAAGGCACCCCTTCCCCTTGTTAAACTAAATAGATTGAGCTCCTTGAGTCTATTAGCTAAAGTGAAGTTAATTAAACTAGGCTGATTTACACAAGCTGAGGATTAGGCCCAGAACTTTTACATCTTATGAAAGTGGAACTTTCAGTCATGCCTTGTGAAGCAGAAACCCCTTTCACATGACTAAGAAGTGGTAATGGTATCAATTGTCCCTCCATTGTAAGAAAAGCTTCTTGGGGAGGGTATTAATCAAGCAACAAAGGAATTAAAACTAGGAGGGATAAAATAAGACAAGGGGAACATATATGAAAGTGTATTTATAAGGATAACAGGTAAAAAATAGAGGTATTGCTATTAAATATTGCCAGTCTATTTCTTAGTACAGTGCTGTAAATATACTTAACAGTATTTAACTGTATGTTGGGGAAAGAAAGGGTATAGGCTGGGCTGATTCTCAGCCTTGACGATGTGTTCAAGATGATCATGGTATTAAATATAACATACTTTGGGGGATGCTTGGATCTGAGTTTTTTGGTTTGGATTATTTTAACTATAGAAGCCACTTGCAAAGTTCAGGTCTGTTTTCAGAATTTGAGTATCCTCAAAATTCTCTGGTATTTGCAATTGGGATTTTGATGTAGGTCTATCTCTAAAGATCATGTTTGGCCTTGAATTATCAGAATCAGAAAATTCCGCCTCTGTGAGGAAAGTGAGAAAATTGAAATTCAAATAGGCTACAGTAAGAGAATTACACTGTGTAAATCTGTAATACAGATTTTACTAAAACAAGGTTTTAATGCTCTAGTTTTAAAGCAACTAATTATCTCTTCCTCTTCAATAATGAATGTTCTTAACTTTTCACAACTCTGCAAATCACTCTTAAGTAAAGTCATTAACAGACAATTACTTCTGACATAATTTTCTAAAGATCTTGATTGTTTAAAAATGATGCAGTGCAATCATATTACTAATAGATAATGAAATAGAAAATGGAACCAGCAAGAATAAAAGACTCTACTTAAACCATTACTGTATATCAATCAGAATTTATCATTCAGTATGTAGGCATGGAATAAGATCAGACATTTAACTAGCTGGTATAGTGTGTGATAGCTCTAGAGGACATATTCTGATTTTCATTGTGCTTGGGCACTAAAATAAGGAAATACAATTAGGTTTATTGAGTTCTCAAGATCAGTTATATACCATATGAAAAAGTAGTTTTCCTTTCCAGTATATTTACTGCTTGATTTTAGAAGATATATCAATCTTGCTATAAATACAACTCTAATGAATAATAATAATATTTTATTTTTATCTTAAACAGTTTCAGTTTTATAGTTTATCCTGTGCTATGATGCATACAATCTACCTACAACATTATGCTGAAATATTTATTGTGCTGTGTTTTATGGAACGAGGCACAAACTAAGTTACATTTCCAAGTACTTATCTCTCTCCTAGAAGATGAAAAAGTACGCAAACTAAACTTTATTTCACACTGACTATGAAACACAGAAGGAGAGCTAATATTCTGGTATTAGTTTTTCACAATTTAAATGTAAAATGGGTGAAAAAATCTTAGAGGTATTCATGTTTTCAAATACCCACTCATCTTTATTTCACACGTTTGTTTTCAGTTTATTTTAGAGCTATTCACAATTCAAATGTATTCATCACTTGACCTATTAACTTGAGGGATATTACCAGTTTGTAAATATTATTGTACATGCAGATTATTACCCAATGCATATTGTAGTTTACTTTTTAACTTTAATTTATTTTGTGCAGCCCAACCTACTGAATCTATAAATCTAGACTTATATGAATGTTCATGATCCAAGATTGTGCATGATGAATAAATGCTTCTGGACTCTCTGGCTTAACATAGTTCTTTGTCTTTATTCAATATTCAAGCATAAGAAGAGAGACAGCCAAGGCAGGGTTACATTCAGGCTCTATTGCTTCCTTCCCATATAGGATCCTATCTTATCAAGCACTTCCTAAAAGTAAGTTCTCTAAGTTCCTAGACATTACCCAATTCAAAGCATACTCTAAGCTTCCCAACAAAGGGTGTGTCTAGCATAACAATCTTCTACTATTCCCTGCCAAAAGATTCCCTTTTTCCCCACATCATTCGTCTCCTGGGCTCTGGGATTCCCCAGGAATCCCAAAACCAACTTGTTATCACATCTATTCTGTCCCTATTCTACTGCATCACTGGTGAATTTACAGCAGCCATGTCTGAGAACTAAACAGCTCACCAAAAGAAAATAGTGTGAGCAACCTGTTTTCCCTTTGAATTTTGTGTTCTTTAATACTACTCACATGGGGAAGAGTCAGAAATGCATGTGAAAATTAGACATGAGAGTGAAGTGGGCAAGTGGAGCAACTTGTAAAGAACTACTGAAGTTAAATGTGCTCTTTCTAATCCAAAATTAGGGTATATTTGTACCTTTAACCTCAAATACCATTTTTGTGTGTCTCATATCCAACTGAGCATAATTTTGAACTCTTTCATCAATCTTTCTGTCCATCTTTGATACCTGCAACATTGCCTCTATTTCGCCTTTGCTGAAATCTCCACAGTTAGAGGGCTTTCCCATCACCCTCTCCCCTGGTTCTTGTCACGCAGACAGAAAGCAGAAGATCAGAAGCCCAATGAAGGCAATGTGATGTTTATTGGGATTAGTTTCAAGCAAGCATATCCATAGCTCTAATGCCGCAGAGCCTTGTTTCCCAGTGTACTGTTCACCCTCCCCTCCTTGCAACAGGCATAAATATACACACCCCTGGTCCTACATCTTTCAATTTATGGCCATAAATGGTTCCGTTTTGGGAGGTTGTGAGTCTGGGGTCTTCATCCCACCTCTTTTGTATCCCATGGGAGGGGTAAGGAGTGAGGTTCTGTACTGGCCAAGGTCAGGCTTTTCTTTGGCTTTTAGTGTTTTTTATGCCTCCCCTCCCCCACCTCCTTGCCCCTCCTAACTGGTTGCTTGACCTTGGCTTGACAGAGAAGCCAAGCAGCCTTTCAGTATATGCTCATATATTACCCTTCCACCATGTCTAGTAACACTTTAACTGTTCTGTTCTTATCTGTTCCCATTATACTAAGAAACCCATCTAGCCAGGCAAAACCAACACACACAATGTCTTTGTCCTTTGTTCACACATCTTAGTATAAAATATAAAAGTATATAAATATAAAAATATCAAAAATAAATGGGAAAACCCAAAATTCTATCTCAAGAAAAAATACAGGCCTGAATCTTACGTTATTACTAGCACTCCTAACATCCACCTAGACTCCATATCCTTTCATCTAAACTATTCCAACTCCTTTATCACCTCCCTTCAGCTATGCTTTTCCAGATACGTACGAAGTAGGATAATAAAATTGCTTCCCTACCCAAATAACTTCACTGGCTCTGCATTGGCTTCAAGATCCAATTTATATTTTTTTCTTGTTTTCATAACTTATAATATGTCAATGTTAAGTCATAGAATACATAGAAATGTAGGGTTGGAAGGTACCTCGAAAAGTCATCAAAGTTCAGCCTCCTGAACTGTGGCAGGACCAAGTAAACCTAGGCCATCCCTGCCGGGCATTTGTCCAACCTGTTTTCAAAAACTTCTAATGATGGGGATTCCACAACCTTCCTTGGAAGCCAATTCCAGAGGTGAACTACCATTATAGTTAGAAAGTTTTTCCTAATATCTAACCTAAATCTCCCTTGCTGCAGACAGGGCTGGCTCCAGGCACCAGCCAACCAACCACGTGCTTGGGGCAGCACCTTAGAAGGGGCGGTCAATGTTGCGGTTGCCGGGGGTGTTCACGGTGTTTTAGTTTTTTTTATTTTTTGCTCGGAGGAGCGGCGCTCGAGGGGTTCTTTTTTGTTCTGGCTGGGCAGCGAAGGGGGGGGGTGTTTCGGCAGTGTGGGCGGGGTCTTCGGCGGCGTGGCCCGGCACTCTGGGGGTTTGGGCGGTGCGGTGCGGGGTGGGCAGGGGTTTGGGTGGTCCGGCGCGGCGCTCGGGGGGTGGGTGGGGGTTGGGCGGCACAGCGCTCTGGGGGTTTGGGTGGCGCGGTGCTTGGGGGGGTTGGGCGGCCCGTCGAGGCGCGATGCTTGGGGGGGGGTTTAGACGGCCCGGCGAGGCGCTTGGAGGGGGATGGGGGTTTGGGCGGCGCGGCGCTCCGGGGGTTTGGGAAGCCCAGCGCGGTGCACGGGGGGGGGGGGCGGGGGTTTGGGCGGCCTTGCGCGGTGCTCGGGAGTTTGGGCGGCCCGGCCCGGCGCTCCGGGGGTTTGGGCAGCCCGGCGCGGCGCTCAGGGGTTTGGGCAGCCCGGCGCGGCGCGGCGCTTGAGGGGGTTTGGACGGCCCGGCGAGGCGTTTGGAGGGGGACGGGGGGTTGGGCGGTGCGGCGCTCCGGGGGTTTGAGCAGCCCAGCGCGGCGCTCGGGGAACGGGGGTTTGGGCGGCCCGCCATGGCGCTGGCGGGGTGGGGGACTTACGGTGGGATGGCGCTTTTCTTTTTTGCCTGGGGCGGCAAACAAAGTTAGAGCCGGCCCTGGCTGCGGATTAAGCCCATTACTACTTGTCCTACCTCCGGTGTAAATTTTTATAACCACCCCTAATATATTTGAAGATTGTTACCAGGTTTCCACTTAGTCTTCTTTTCTAGCTCTTTCCCTGCTAAGTAGAGGACCCATTTCACCCATCTTTCTCTTAATGTATTTAAAGTAGGGATGTCGATTAATTGCAGTTAACTCACATAATTAACTAAAAAAATTAATCACGATTAAAAAAATTAATCATGATTAACTGCAGTTTTAATCACACTGTTATGAATGTTTAGCATATCTGGCATGTATGTATCTACAACAGTGCAATGCTAACGCCTGTTCTCACTTTCAGGTGACACTGTAAACAAGAAGCAGCCAGCATTACCTCCTGCAAATGTAAACAAACTTGTTTGTCTGAGCGATTGACTGAACAAGAAAGAGGACTGAGTGGACCTGTAGGCTCTAAAGTTTTACATAGTATTTTTCAATTCACTTAATAACTGCATTCAAAAATAAAACTCTCTCTTTTGTTTTACAGTGCAAATATTTATAATAAATTAAAGTGAGCACTGTACACTTTGTATTCTGTGTTGTAACAGAAATCATATATTTGAAAATGTGAAAAACATCCAAAAATGTTTATATAAATAGTATTCTATTATTAACAGAGCAATTAATCACGATTAATCCTTTTAATCGTGTGACAGCCCTAATTTAAAGAGCCACTTCTTACTGCCTTTTATGTCCCTTGCTAGGTTTAACTCACTTGGTGCCTAACCCTTTCTGATTTTGTTCCTGCATGCTTATGTTATTCATTTGTACTCCTCCCACAAAATTTTCTCATTCTTGGGAACACAGCAATTTTCCTGTAACTCTGTTTCATTGACTTTTTATGTAATTTCAAATCTTAGCTGAAAAGATCTTTGCCCCTTTTTGTATAATAATGATTACTTGATAATTTCACTCTCCCTCTGCAATTACCAATTTTTACTTAACTCTGGAATTGTATTATTTACAATTACTATTACAATTTCTAAAGCATTTAAAGTATTGCACAAGAAGAAAATATTTTTTGTTTGGCATTTTATTCAATGATAGGTGTATTTTGTCTTGCAAATAATCTTTCATGCAAGCTTACAGACATAGAGTTTAAAGCCAGAAGAGATCACCAGATCATCTAGTCCAACCTCCTGTATATCAGAGGCCACCACCACCACCTAGCACCCACACACTAAACTCAGCAACCAAATTTAGATAAAAACATTACAGCCCATAGGAAAATAGACTATTATGTACCACAGCAGAGAACAGGAGGGACTGAGAAGCATCAGTGCCCGAGGCCCATGCAATAGCATAGGATTGATTAAGTGAGATATACCCAGATAATCTCAGCAAGTGACCCACACACTGCAGATGAAGGCAAAAATACCCTAAGGTCACTGCCTATCTGACCTGGGGAAAAATCCTTACTGACCCCAGATATGGTCATCAGTTAGATCCAGCACATGGGAGCAAGCATAGCCAGCTAAGCACCCGAGAAAGGAAATTCTGTGCCACATATGAGTGTACAGACAGAAACAGTACATATAACAAAACTCTTCTCTATAGTGTTTGGGGTGTAAAAAAAATCCTAGATTGTTTGGCAAACAGTGTTTATTTGTGTTCCATTAAACATGATTTTCAACTGCTAGCCAGACAAAAATCAAAAGTAATTTACCAGATAAGTGATGAAGACTGCTGTGATAAACTCAGGACAGACAGCTGCAAGGGATAGGGGGAGGGGACAGGGTAGAAAACAGTCTCAGTCTATCAACTGAGGAGGAGTAACTACAGGTCAATCAAGTTCAGCTGAGAAGGGGTTACCAGAGAATCAGTTAGGATCAGCTGAGAGGGAGTTACCTGAGGACAATTAGGATCAGCTGATTCCAACTAATGGCTGCCTGAGACCTTTTAAAACTCTCCCCTGTTGGGAGAAGGAATCCTACTGCCAGTAGGTTAGGAGCAGCAAGACAGTGAGCCTCACCAGGAGGGGAGGCTGCATTCCCTCCCATAAGGGAGGAAAAACAAGCTAAAAAGAGTGGTGGAGAGAAGGAATGGACTTCTGCTGTGCCACCAAGAGGGATTATTTTACCCAAGCCTGTCTCACCAAAGACAAAAGCAGCTGAGGCTGGTGAGACTGAGAAAGTGCCTTGCCACACTGCCTAGTAAGTAGCCTCCCTTTTGGCCTAACTGGGAAAAATTGGTCAAGACATTTATTGGCGTATCCTCTTTTGCTCCCTTAGACTGTTCCATGTAGGTCAAACCTTGTATTGCGGGTTGGTGCATAAGTAATGTTATGCATAAGGAAAATTGCACAGTTTCCTTGGCTGTCATTTATTTCCAATTACTTTTAAAAAATAAAAACATTTTAAAAAAGCTGTATTAGTGTATTTCACATTAGTGTGAAACTGAAATTGTAAGCCTTCATTCATCTAAGTAGACCTTACTTAAATGAGTATTCCATATATGTCAATGGGGTGCAGACAGGGTGCAGAGCCCCTGTGGCTGCTCCAATGCCTAGGAGCTGGACATGCCAGCTCCTTTCAGTAGCTGTGCGGCGCCAGAGCAGGCAGGGAGCTGCCTTACCCCCACTGCGCCACTGACTGGACTTTTAGCGGTTGAAAAATGGACACTTGGCAAGCCTAATTCAAACACAGAACCACCACAAAATACACACATAGAACCACCACAAAATACACACACGTACAATTCATAACAAACACAGTCAAATGCAAAAACTTTACATCCACCCCAGCCAAATAACATTGTGATTAAAAGACATAGGTGTAGTTTGAAAATCCAAAAGGAAAGAGGATATTAGAGTTAGGATTTTGCATTTCAAAGCTGTTGCCAGGAATTGGATGTATGTGTTTTGAATAATTCTATTTAAAACTGAAAATGAGTTTATTGTGCATTTGCAAAGTCTGTGAATGAGTTTTGGTAGCAAAAAATCATACAATCCTAGAAAAACAGGGCAGGAAGGGACCTCAGGAGATTGCCTAGTCCAGCCCTTGGTGCTGAGGCTGCCCAAGACCATCCCTGTCAGGTGTCGTCTAACCTCCAGTGATGGGGATTCCACAACTTCCCTTGGAAGCCTATTCCAGTTCTTAACTAACTTTATAGTTAGAATGATTTTACTAATATCTAACCTAAATCTCACTCTCTGAAGATTAAGCCAATTATTTCTTGTCCTACTTTCACTGGACATGGAGAACAACTGATCACTCTCTTTATAACCGTCTTTAAGATACTTGAAGACTGTTACTAGGTCCCCCCAGTCATATTAGGAAAAAACTTTTTCACTAGGAGGGTGGTGAAGCACTGGAATGGGTTACCTACGGAGGTGGTGGAATCTCCTTCCTTAGAGGTTTTTAAGCTCACACTAGACAAACCTCTGGCTGGGATGATTTAGTTGGAAATTGGTCCTGCTTTGAGCAGGGGGTTGGACTAGATGACCTCCTGAGATCCCTGACATTCTATGATCTTTTCTCAAGACTAAACATGCCTGGGTACCCTGAAATGGACACACTACTCCACTGATAGCTCACCAGGGCAGAGAAAAGTGGGATAATCACTTCCTATGTCTTACATAAAAGACTCCTGTTAATACACCCCAGAATGATATTACCCTTTTTTTGCAACTGCATCCCATTGTTGGTTCGCTCATATTCCATTTGTGATCCACCCAGATTCTTTTCAACAGTACTATCATCTAACCATCCCCTGTTGTAGAAGCACATTTGATGTGTCTTTCCTAAGTGTAGTACTTTGCACTTGGTTTTTATTGAATTTCATCTTGTTGATTTCTGATCAATTCTCTAATTTATCAAGGTCCTTTTCCCCTTCTATTCCTGTCCTTAAAAGTGCTTGCTCCCTCGCAGCTTGGTGTCATCTGTAAATTTAATAAGCATATTCTCTACTTCATTATCCAAGTCATTAATGAAAATGATTAAAAGTATCTGACCCAGGACAGATCCCTGCAGCAACTCACTAGATACATCCACCCAGTTTGACAGCAAACCATGGATAACTACTCTTTGAGTATGGCCTTTCAATCAGTTGTACTCCCACCTTATAGGAATTTCATCTAGATCACATTTTTCTAGTTTGCTTATGAGAATGTCATGTGGGACTGTATCAAAAGCCTTTCTGAAATCAATATATATCTCATCTACTGCATCCCCCATCCAATAACGTTTCAAAGAAGGATGTGATTATCAGGGTCACCATTACTAAGTCACGTTTCCCCCACCGCTGCCTCCAGTGAGAGGGAGTCTTGATAGTGCTTAACTGGGTGTCAACTCCCTGACACCTCCAGTTTACTCACCACCCAAAAAATCTCCTCTAGGCTATGCCAGGCCTTGCACTTTCCTGCTGGTTAACCATAGGTGCATTCCAGTCTCAGAGCCCCTTTGAAGCATTCCCCTGTGATATCCAGCCCCGTCACTGGCCACTCACAACAACCATTCTGCATAAGTATCAATACAGTATTCATAATAAATGTTGGGATTTGTTATAAGTTTGAATTAGCGTATCTTTCAAGACAATTAAGATTCCCAAGATATTGATCAAGTATTTGAAAAAAATATATACCTTAATATAAACATGATTAAAAAAACCTCTAGTACAAAAAAGTTAGAAAGTGCTATGCTAAAATATACAAAAACACTGACATCTGTTACATGAATAATGTAATTAAAAAGAAAACCCAGAACTTTTAATTGTCCATGTGTCATGTAAATATTAGCATAAACAATAATGTAAATTGCATCTATTTATTTCACTGTTATGTGTACAGTGTTTTCAGATATTACATTTTTGAATAGAACATACTGTAGATGTAAATGATTTAAGTGTTTGGCAGGTGAAAACTATCAGACTTTTGAAACTCTAAGAAAAATCCTTTCCCTCCCCTAGAGTGATCACAACAATTTTCATATAGTCATAACTAGTATCACAATTAATTCAATATTAGTGAGTGGTAGTGAGGTGATTTGCCAGTTTCATGCAAAAGAGCATTGTGTGTAATGTTGATACGTTTGAAGGCAATACAGATCTAGGGCCAGATTCACCAGTATGCTCTTGCTTGCTCAGGCTGATTGTGCTGTAAACCCATTTTAGCTGGCCAGCTAACCGATGTTTATAGCTCCTGCACTTCAGGTGTGATTCAAAATAGTCAGAGTATGCTGGTGAATCTGGCCCCTAATCTTTTCCCAGATTATAGAAATAAATAGCATTATTTACAACTTCAATTATGATTTTTTAAAAAAATTACTAATTCCTTACAGGAACTACCGTTCTGTACTATGGCAATATTACACAGAAAAATCAGTGTCAGTGCTCTACGAGCATTTCATTTACATAAATCTCAAATTTTAATAATTACACCTTAAAGAACTTGAGACACATGGGAGATGAGTGGGGAACAGTTGCACAAAGAGTCAGTGGTTTCTTAATTATAACTGCAATGTTTTAAAATCTAAAATAATCTCTACCAGATGCCACAGAAAATGAGCAGATGGAGTTTGAGACTTACACATTTTACTGTAGGTTTCAAAGCCACATAGGAGATCTGATTCACAAACGTTGGGACTGTGCAGTCACATCAATATGAAGAAAAGATTGACAGTGAAGATTATCATCCTGAATGTGGACTTTATCTCTAATCCAACTGTATGTATTCCTCATGATACTACTTATTTCAAATACATTTTACATTATTGTTGTAGTGTCCCATTATTAAAAAAAATCTTAAAAATTAGTATGTACTTCTGAAGAGAAATAGTAGTCTTTTTAACAAGCTGTTTCCTTACCTGATTAAGTTTCTTCCATAAGTTGAGAACAGGAGAAAGCTCATTAGACCAGATTTCTCTGTCAAATTTGCAGCCAGCAGTTACTGACCTGCTCAGGATTCGAAGCTGTGAAATGACCTGAAAAATGAGAAGATAATATAAGGGGAAGGCCATATATATGCAAATCTTGAACAGGATTAGAAATGAGAGAAACACAAACTTCCTCCTTTATAAAAATACAACACAGAAGCAAATGAACTGAAATTTGTCCAGTTTTGTACAATTTTGTGTACAATTAATTTTTAATATTGTGATCTAAGCCAAACACAAGTCATCCCTAGACCCAGTTCTGCTAATTATTTGAGCCCTATTCATTTAAAAAAAAAATCTTGGCATTGTCCTTACCTCTGTCACATTCCTAGTGTCCAGTTATAAACTTAAACACTAATGAGGTTTGTAATTAATTAAAGCATCTCTTTTTCCTAAAATATACAACAAGGTTCAAAATTCTGACCTTAACAGCGCTCTGTACAAATGAAGGCACATCTCTTAGGTATGCACATCTCTGAAGGGACAGAAAGTCAATTAAAACTCATTTATTCTTATTTTGCAGTTGGACTCTGTTTACTTAGCTACCCATGCCTGCTCAAACTATTCTCCATTTATTTGAAGGAAAGAGAAAAATAAAAATGTTTATGACAATATGGATGATGAATTGGAGTTATAATTTAGCACAGGAATAATGTAATGGAGCGCTGGGAAATTCACCCTTAGTCCTCCTGTTTGTAAATATCTAGGGTGAACTGAGGGTGAAGTCCCACTGAGCTATCCCTCAGTGGTTTGAGCATTGGCCTGCTAAACCCAGGGTTGTGAGTTCAAACCTTGAGGGGGCCACTTAGGGATCTGGGGCAAAATCAGTACTTGGTCCTGCTAGTGAAGGCAGGGGGTTGGACTCAATGACCTTTCAAGGTCCCTTCCAGTTCTAGGAGATAGGATATCTCCATTATTTTTTGTTTGTTTTATTTATAACTCTTGGTCCCACTGAACTCAATAGCAGAACACACATGAATGTCAGTGGGGCCAATATTTCATCCCAACGTTCAGGATTCTTCACTTTTACAGCACAGCTGTTGAATTCCCTTTAAAGATATTTTTGTAATTAATCTTCCTTGATGGCATTGCAGTATGCCTCTGACACTACACGTAAGATAACAGTTTTGCTGAATATGCCAGATGATCTTCTGTTGATATGTTAGTTTAGACAGTCAATTCCTTTGTTTCCAAATCATGTGATTCTTGTTGTCTTTGACTTCAAAGAACTAAAGTTTGTAATAAAAAGTACATTAATCTTTCAAAAGGATTGGACTATTTAATTGTTGCATTCACAATCATGCACTTGAAGTCAAGTTGTTTCTGCATTTTTGATTGATTTTCTAATCTTGAAAAATGTGTAATGATGCAGTGTTTCATTTTCTTTTGTTTCCCTGATAAATTATTTTCATTTGCTTTGGCTGAACCAAAACATCAGCATCTAATTTATCAGCCTTGCTACAGCATGAGGCATCATTAATTGGTAGAGCATGGAAGTGTCGTTTTAACTTTTAAAATATTGACTATCATTTATTCTTGTTTTAAATTTGCCAAACATGACAGAAAATGAGTAAGGACTTCAGAGAAACATACACAGAGTGGCAAAGGCTTCATATGTTTTTAATTAGGCTAAAAAAGGCTTTAAATTTTTGTGGAAAATTCCCCATTTTATTTAATATTGTTTTAGTTCCTCAATTTTTGAAGAAAAGTAAATCAAAACAACGTGTTATCCTTTTGGACTGTACAGTAGAAAGCATAAATGAGGAAAAATTGTTTTTGTTTCATTATTACCTTGATAAGGAATTGTAACACAAAGTCCTAAGGAACATTGTTATCTGACTTGGGTCAGAGAATGTCACAATAAAATACATTGGTCCTGATCCTGCATCTTATAGTGGAAAAGAGACTTTTACTCAGGCACAGAAGTCTGCCTGCAAAAAGCACACTACAGTGCTCACCTCTTACTGCTTGCCTACATTTAATACTTAGGGTGAATGGCTTGATTAAATGTATCTGAAAAAGTACAGAACTGAAAACTATCACTTTGTTCTTAATTCTTTTAACTGAAATTATCAATGTGTTTTCAAATTCAAGGAGTATGTACCTAACCAAGAAAAACTTATTTAATTAAATATTCTTAAATTGTCTGTTCCTATTTTTCATCACTTCCATCTTTACAGGAATTCCCTATTTTTGCTAATTTGTTTCCTTAACATTGATTAGAGATTATTTTATTCTCTAGTCTTTTAACACCAACACCCTTAAAAGATGCTTTGGAATGTCTAGTTAATTTTATTATAACAGAAAAGATTCTTGTTTAACTCAGCCAAACTGATTTTTTTTCTGACTACAGTAAAGGCTGTTTTATCTGGCATGTTGGGGAAACGTGCAGAAAAAATATGGCAGGCAACCAGCATGGCTTAACAGAGAAATCCTCGGTGAGCTTAAACACAAAAAGAAGCTTACAAGAAGTGGAAATTTAGAGAGATGACAAGGGAGGAGTATAAAAATACTGCTTGAGCAAGCAGGGGTGTAATCAGGAAGGTAAAAACACAATTGGAGTTGCAGCTAGCAAGGGATGTGAAGGGTAACAAGAAGGGTTTCTACAGGTATGTTAGCAACAAGAAGGTGGTCAGGTAAAGTGTGGGATCCTTACTGAACAGGGGCGGCAACCTAGTGATGGATGATGTGGAAAAAGCTGAAGTACTCAATGTTGGTTCCCCCCCGCCTCAGTCTTCATAGACAAGGTCCACTCCCAAACTGCTGCACTGGGCAGCACAGTATGGGGAGGAGGTGAGCAGTCCACAGTGATGAAAGAATAGGCTAAGGATTATTTAGAAAAGCTGGACACGCACAAGTCCATGGGTCCAGATCTAATGCATCTGAGGACACGGACGGAGTTTGGCTGATGTGATTGCAGAGCCATTGGCCATTATCTTTGAAAACTCGTGGCCATCAGGAGAGGTCCCGGATGATTGGAAAAATGCAAATATAGTGCTCATCTGTGAAAAAGGGAAGGAGAATCTGGGGAACTACTGACCGGTCAGCCTGACCTCAGTCCCTGGAAAAATCAGGTCCTCAAGGAATCCATTTTGAAACACTTGGAGGAGAGGAAGGTGATCAGGAAGAGTCAACATGGATTCACCAAGGGCAAGCCATGCCTGACCAACCTGATTGCCTTCTATGATGAGACAACTGGCTTTGTGGATATGGGGAAAGAGGTGGATGTGATATATCTTGACTTTAGCAAAGCTTTTGATATCATCTACAACAGTATTCTTGCCAGCAAGTTAAAAAAGTATGGATTGAATGAATGGACTATAAGGTAGATAGAAAGCTGGCTAGATCGTCTGGGTCAACGGGTAGTGGTCAATGGCTCAATGTCTAGTAGGAGCATTGCCAGCAGATTGAGGGAAGTGATTATTCCCCTCTATTCGGCACTGGGTGAGGCCAATCTGGAGTATTGTGTCCAGTTTGGGCCCCCCACTACAGAAAGGATGTGGGTAAATTGGAGAGAGTACAGCAGAGGGCAACGAATATGATTAGGCGGCTGGGGCACATGACTTACAAGGAGAGGCTGAGGGAACTGGGTTTATTTAGTCTGCAGAAGAGAAGAGTGAGGGGGTATTTGATAGCAGCCTTCAACTACCTGAAGGAGGATTCCAAAGAGGATGGAGCTAGGCTGTACGCAGTGGTGGCAACTGACAGAACAAGAAGCAGTGGTCTCAAGTCGCAATGTGGGAGGTCTAGGTTGGATATTAGGAAAAACTATTTCACTAGGAGGATGATGAAGCACTGGAATGGGTTACCTAGGGTGGTGGTGGTGGTGGAATCTCCATTCTTAGAGGTTTTTAACGCCCAGCTTGATAAAGCCCTGGCTGGGATGATTTAGTTGGGGTTGTTCCTGCTTTCAGCAGGGGGTTGGACTAGATGACTTCCTGAGGTCTCTTCCAACGCTAATCTTCTATGATTCTATGAATGGGGGGTGAAAAATTTCAGTTAACTGGATGGAGGGAGTTTGGGGGTGTGTGTGTGTGGGGGGGGGGCAGAGCTCGGGATGGGGAAGGCGGAGGGGGTGCGGGCTCTGGGAGGGAGTTTGGGTGCAGGAGAGGGCTCCGGGCAGCAGGTTGGGGCATGGGAGTGAGTGCAGGGTGCCAGATCTGGGGGGCGCTCACCCGTGGCTCCCCGCAAGCAGCAACCTGTCCCAGCTGCTCCTAGGCGGAGGTGTGGCAGGCGGCTCTGCATGCTACCCCTGCCCCACGTGCTAGCTCCGCAGCTCCCATTGGCTGGGAACCATGGCCAATGAGAGCTGTGGGGGCAGTGCCTGTGGGTGGAGGCAGCATGCAGAGCTGCCTGCTGCATCTTCACCTAGGAGCAGCTGGGACAGGTCACTGCTTGTGGGGAGCCACCCGAGGTGAGTGCCCCCGGATCCGGCACCCCGCACTCCCTCCCATGCCCCAACCCGCTGCCCCAAGTCCCCTCCTACACC
This sequence comes from Chrysemys picta bellii, assembly GCF_011386835.1. Lineage (NCBI taxonomy): Eukaryota > Metazoa > Chordata > Testudines > Emydidae > Chrysemys > Chrysemys picta. Next base: position 321,212,907 of record NC_088791.1, read on the forward strand.
CAGACTCTCTCTCCCAGAGCCCATGCTCCACACCCCCTCCCATGCCCCAACCGTTGTAATTCAAATAATTTGATTAATATAAATGTTCAGCTTCAACTATTTGGGGGGAAAAATCTGTTGCTAACCTGTTCTGTAACTATTGTTATTCAACATGTTGCACATGTGCATTCCACTGTGTGTGTGTGCCCAGTGCACTTCCTTCAGAGATTTTTCCCTTAGCAGTATCCAATGGAGGCACCGCATGCATCCTCTATAAAAGAGTAGAGCCACTCCTGAGCCCCCTTGCTTCTTTCTTACTGGACAGACTGCAATACAGAGGGGATGGAGGCTGGGGCATGGAATGGGCATGTGTAACAAATCTCGAAGAACAACAGTTATGGAACAGGTTAGTAACTGTTCTTTCTTCTTCCAGTGAGTGCACATGTTCATTCTATTTGAGGTGACTCAAATGCAATTCAATCTGAAGGTGGGACTGGTGTTTGAATAATGACTGAAGGGCTACATGTCCAAATCTGGCATCATCTCTAGACTGCTGAGAAATGGCATATTGAGAAACAAAAGTATGTACTGAAAGCCAAATTACAGCTCTACAACTATCCAGTATAGGAACTAGAGCTAGAAAGGCTGCAGAGGCTGCATGTGAGCTCAATGAATATGCTAGCACTCTGTGCAGTGGAATTACATTGACCATGTCAGAGCAGAAACATATACAGGAGGAAATCCATGATGAGATTCTTGGTGGTAGTTGCAGACAGGATGAAGAGCCTTCCAATCTCATCCCAAACAGTTGTGAGGAGGACCTAAACAGTTTGGTCTCATCGAAATAAAATGCTTATGCTCTTCTAACAACCTGTGTGTAGTCTCTCCTCATCATTATGAGCATGAGGCTTAGAGAAGAAAGTTAGTAACTACATTGCCTGATTGATATTGAAGTGAGAAATTTTGGATGAGGGTGTAAGTGTAACTTGTCCTTTAGAAGACTGTATAAAGCAGGTCAGATACCAGGGCTCTCAATTCTCCTACATTCCTTGCAAAGGTAATTGCCACAAAACCAGGTAAGCCATTGGTTGAAAGGGTGGACCCATGAGCTTTGCTAACACCAGACTTAAGTCCCAAGGGGAAATAGGATTCTCTACTTGGGTATATAACTGGTCCAGACCCTTCAACAATCTCAGTGACGCGGGATTGGATTATCAATTGGAGGGTGGAAGACAGAAATAGTGGCTAGGTGCATCCTGATGGAGCTAATGGCAAAACAGCCTCCCCAACACATAGAATATCATTGCTGTGTTGTCCATAAGAACTAGTAAATTCTTTCCCTTTTCATAGATTAAGGCCAGAAGGGACCATTATGATCATCTAATCTGACCTCCTGTATAACACAGGCCATTGAAGATCATAATGGTCCCTTGATGTGGGGGAGGAAAGTGTGACGAGTTAGATGAATGGCTTTCAACTATCTTACATTTATACGGAGAGCTAAATCCTAGACAGACCAGAGATCTTAAGTCTGCAGAATTCCCCAGTGGGCTATCCAACCTCAGGTGGAAGCATCTATAACCAGAGTCAAAGTAAGTTGTGGAGGAACAAAAGGAACACCAACTCCTACATTGGATGGGTCCATTCACCAGTCCAAAGAGGCTAGGACTTGAGTGGGCACGTAAACCAACATAATCAGTGGATGATGAATCAGGGACTACACCAAGCTCTGCCATCTCTGCAGCTTCCCAGTTGCTGCCTGGCATGCAGAACCACATAAGTACGTGAGGCCATGTGACACAGATGACTGAAGCAATTATATGCTGTCATGCTAGGATGGGACTTCAGAGCTGATAAAATAGCCAGCACTGTCTAGAACCTGGTTTTCAGAATGATTGCCTGGCTTCTGTAGAATCTAAGACTGCTTCTATAAACCCTATTCTCTGAACATGTGAGCGGATAAACTTTCCCTCGCTGATTAGCAATCCCAGTGAGCTGAAAGTGGACTGTATCTTAGCCACACTGGATAAAACTTGGCTCTTGGATTGGACTTTCACCAACTAGTCATCCAGGTACAGAAACATTTGAACTTCTGATTTCCTCAGGAACACAGCCACCACTGCCATGCATTTTGTAAAAACACATGGGGCCACAGAAAGGCCAAATAGCAGAACTGAAAACTGACGGTGAGATTGGTTGACCATAAATCCAAGAAATCTCCTGTATCTTTTATGTATTGCCACATGGAAATATGAGTCCTTCAAGTCAAGGGCAGCATACCAATCAATAGGATCCAGGAAAGGGATAATTGAAACCAGAGTGACCATGCAAAGCTTTATTTTCTTTATGTATTTGTTCAGCCCTTGCAGGTCTAGTTTGAATCTGAGACCTCCCCATTTCCTTTTGGAATTAGGAAGTAACATGAATAAAACCCATTTCCCCTATGTAAAGGAGAAACTTCTTCTATGGCTCCAAACAGACAGAGATTATACCTCCCAAAGGAGAATTTTCTCATGAGTGGTCCCTGAGAACGGATGTGGAAGGGACATGTGGAGGGGTTAGAAATAAACTGAAGAGTGTATCCCAATTCCACGTGCTGAAGACCCACTGGTCTGTAGTGAAATGGGTCCAAGAATGTATCAAACAGGCTAGGTAGATGGAAAAAATATATAGGAGAAGTTGGCAAACTGATAAGCTGTCCTTGACAAGAATGTTAAAATGACTGGTGTTCCCAAGCTGTCTGGACAAGTTTGCAATGGATGAAAAAGTGGGCAGAGATGGTCTCCTCCTATAACTTTCCCCTTCCTCCTAGATTGGTCCTGCTGGTGAGGCACCAAGAAAGCATAATGGTGGGATCAATGTGAATGAAACTGCTGCTGCTTTGGGAGAGGAATGTAAATACCCAAAGACTTCACCATAGCCATAGAGTCTTTAAGGCTATGAAGCTCATCCTTGGTCTTCTGCAAAGAAGTGGAGTCCTTCAAAAGGGAGATTCTGAATGGTCTCTTGGATCTCCTAAGGAAGATCTGAGGGTTGGAGCTATGACCAACTATGCAATGTAATGGTCAATGCCATGGATTTGGCAGCAGAATTTCAGCATCCAATACAGCATGAAGTAAGGTCCTGGCTACCATATAAAACCCTCAACTACCAGTGCAAGAAACTCTTGTCTGGCCTCCTCTGGCAGCAATGCTTGCTGATTAGAAATATGGAGTTGCAGTCCACATGTAGAATAAACTTTTCTCACAAGGAGATTGCGCTTCTTTGCACCTTTTGATTTTGGGGTAAATGCCTGCTGACCCTAGTGTTCTTTTTTTGTTAACATCTGAACCTTGGGGTGGATATAAAAAAATTCAAAACCCTGTGAGGGAACATAATACCTTCATTCAGTCGTTTTAGCTGTAGGAGGCAGGGAAGATGGTGTTTGCCACCATAATTTTGTGGGCCCCAGAATAGCTTTATTTATGGTGAGTGCCACTCAAGAAGGCTCCACAGATCCCAATATATTAATCAATCTGTGTGAGCTCTCCTGAATTACTTCCATCTATATATCTAAGGAGAAAACTACCCTCTCTAGGAGGTCCTTGTGAGCCCTGTAATAATCTGGGGGAGGTGAGTGTGATGGGGCAAGGCCAGATGACTACAGTAAAGTAGTGAGGAACAGGTATGTTAGCCCCAGACTAAACAAATCATGGTGCCATAGTAACAAAATGGCAATTGCTCCAGGTTAATCAAGACACCTGGGGCCAATCAAGATCCTTCTAGAAGGAAGTGGAGACAACTAGATTGATTGGGACACCTGAAGCCAATCAAGGACTGGCTGGAAGTAGTTAAAAGCCTCCCAGTTAGTCAGTGAGGTGCGGGTGTCAGGAGCTATAGGAGGGAGCTGTGCTATTGGAGGAATGAACCAGAACAAATCTATATCAGGTGCAAGGAAGGAGGCCCTGAGGTAATTGTGAAGAAGATATTGAGTGGGGGGGCTGCTGTGGGGAAGTGATCCAGGAAATTGTACATGTCTATTTCCAAAAAATCAGCTTCCATAGCTGCTAATTTTAGGGTCCCTGGGCTGGAGCCAGAGTAGAGGGCGGGCCCGGGCTCCCCCCTCCCTGATTAATCACTGATACTGGGAGACAACAGAGACTGTGCGAGGTACGGTTGCTTCTCCTCACCTCCCTTGCTGGCTTATGATGAAAATGTCTCAGTAGACTGTGACCCTTGCCTCTAGAGAGAGAAGGGCTATGTGGAGGGTCACAGTGAGCCTCTGAGGCTAGCAAAATCCGTCAGGAAACGCAGGACCCACGGAGTTAAGGACAGAACTTTGTCACATGAGGAAACAGCAGACACTACCACCTTGCTGGGCGGAATGAGCCAAGGATGAGGAAGCCAAGGCTGGCTGAAGTGGAGCTTTCCCCAATTTCTCCAAAGGTGGATTCACTAGGGCAGATTGCTCATGTTTGGCACCAAACTCAGTACTGGGAGTAGCTTCTTGCGGCTCTTGACATGCAGCTTTGTGATGCCTACTGGAGACTGTAGAGAGGGGAGGGTGTGCAGAGGATCTGGAAGCAGGAGAAAACCACATGGATTCCAATACGAGCATTGATATGGCACCGGAGCCCAATTACTGCCAGATCCAGGCTCCCTACTAGCCAACTAATACAGACCCACTGCTGGATATCAACAGTAAAAACCCCTCTGAGGAGAGTGATGGCTTATGTGATGACCAGGACATAGGAGTCAGCTTCCAATTCAGACAAACTCAAATTATCTGATGAGAGAGGTGTAGTGCCTGGGAGCTATGACAGCAATCTGGAGAAGTTGGCATCAGAGATAGGTACCCCCTCATACAGTGCCTTCTAGAGGCTGAGTGTCTGGAGATGCCCACACTATCGGGTGCTGAACTCTAGCAGCTGGTAAGTCTGTATTGGTACTGGGAGAGACATCTCTTGAACCGTCAGCGAAGCAGACACCGAAAGACTCAGCAGATCACATGTTGTGGCATCTGTTGATGACACCAAGAGATTCTCCTGCTGCTGCTGAGCCTCAGAGGATGGCACCTCTGATTGGAGCTCCCTTAGAGGTCAGTCTCAATGGCACTACCAGCACTCATCTGCGATGCTATCTGCAGCAGGGAGTGTCTTGGCATTGAACACACTCTAACTTGCTCCGCACTTCATTTACTGTATGTTGATGCTAGGGACCTTAATCTCCTGGACAATTAGTTCCTCGATACAGTCTTCTTGAGTTTCTTCCTCAGTAATGGAGAAGACGACTGGTGCCGAGGTCTGCCATGTCAGGAGGGGTGCTTCTAACCAAAATAGAGGTGCTCGGTGTCTGTCCCAAGTGGGAAGGTTGTGAGGGTTGATGCAGGGCTGCCTCCATAAGAAGATGGTTTAGTCTGACTTCCCTGTCCTTTTTAGTCCCGGACTTAAAGTCCTTGCAGATTTGGCACATGTTCCTGATGTGAACTTCTCTGAGGTACTTTAGGCACCTGGCGTGTGGGTTACTGACTAGCATCAGCTTCTTGTGTTCATCACAAGGTTTGAAGCCTGGGGACCAAGACATATCACTGGTACCCAGAACCCGGGGGAACCGAAATGTATGCTATTAGTAAAATACTACTCTAAGACTATGAACTATTAAATAGTACCAAATATATACAACAGAAAAAACTAAGAAAGAAGGAAATACTTGCAGCAGCAAGGCAGCACACTCCCACACCTGGTAAGAAGGAACTGAGGGGGGTTAGGTGGCAGCTCTGCCCTTTATACCATCACTTGGCAGCAGAACACTCATGTGCCACCCTGATGGGTATCGCTAAGAGAAAAATCTCTGATGCTAATGCACTAGGCATGTATACACCTGAAGTAGAATGGACATATGCAATCATTTGAAGAAAAACTAATATTATGAGGGTCTAGTGTCTGGGTGGTCAAATATTAAAAGGTAGTGGAAGCACTTTCCTATTGTGTTATTCATTGCAGTCCAGTTGCAATTTTTGATTATAAAATTTTGATTGCTGAGTTTACCATGCAAAGCATATTCAAAAACACTTTTATTTTTGTTAATTAAAGCAATGACATCTGTTTGTGCCTTTTGTATTTTACTGAAGTGCTCATGAAAACAGACACTATAATACTCTTTTCAAAAGACATATTACTAAAATAAAATCCATGAACTAAGCAAAGAAATGATATTTTGTACTCCAGTGACTGTTCTGTACTGAAATGGGGCTTAGGTAATAATGTATGTAATAAAATAGTTTGGATCTAAGTGGCACCCTGATATAGTTGAAGATGCTTGCAACACACCTAGGCCCCATTCAGTTAAGCTTCCCAATATAGTACAGCATTTAAGCACATACTTAATAGGGATAGACTTAAGGCCATGCTTAAATGCTTTCTTCAACCAGGTCCATAATGAATACCACTGTCAGGGCTATAGAAGCCTTTTTCCTATTTAGGCCACTCTTCTACATGACAACTTATATCAAATATTCATAAAAACAGTAAAAAAAAATTAAAAAAAGAATGTTAAATTCCTTACCATAACTTTAAACAGAGTTAGCCCAGGCTCTCACTTGGGTATTCCCCAGGGCTTAATTTCAGCCAGAGCTGCCTGGAGCGGAGCTCTGATAAATATTTTCAAACCCAATGGAGTATTTGTAGCATGCCAGAGTGGGGGCTCTGGGAAATACTTGATGAGAATTTAAGCCTTGGTTTTGCCCCAAACTCCCCACCCTCCTGTCTACACTCAAAAACCTCTAACCCAAATTTAATGGAGTTTTCAACCCATGATAATTGGCTTGGTTGTTAGAGTGTGGGTTCTGTTTTCACTCGGGCTGGTAACCTGCTCTGCAGTGCAGACACAGGCTCAGTGACTCAAGTCTGACAGTCCTGTGTCTTCCTGCAATTCCCTCTGTGCACGAAAGGACTGATAAGTTCCCCCATAATTCACTGGAAAAGATCAGAGAAGCTCAAATAACCAGGGATATGCCCCGAGAAGTCCTAATGACACACAGTGAGGATCCAGTAAGTTGGGAAGGCTTTTCCTGTATGGCTATTTACCTGGGCTAACTCTGCAGACATATCCCAGTAATCTGAGTGGGGCTATCAAGAGTGACGGACGACACAGAGATGTTCAGTAGGTCTATGTCCTAAGTGTATCTTAAAAAGGAACTGGCTGCGATTCCACTCCCTACAATTTACTGGCAGTAGCAAAACTTCAACAAATAAACAATGAGGCTCAAACATCACTTCTTCTTTCAATCCATGCTCCTGATGATTAGCTAAGGGGGCTGGGGACTGCAGGATAATTTCCATTCTGAAATACTAAAGATCAGTATCTTTAGTATTTTTAGGAAGAACAGTGGCAGCTTGATATTTGAAGGGAGGGACCATTTCTACATCTATTGAATTACAACATTCTCCACTGACTCCACAATATTATTATCCCTAATCTATGTTTGGATTAAACAACAAGAAATTATCTCAACAGATATAATAAGAATATTCATTCATAGCAGTACATTTTCTAAGTGTTGCATAGAGTTTACCTAAGTGACTCCCATTGACTTTAGCAGCTGTTCTGTTTCTAAACGGTCATGCAATGCACATCTATAATGTACACATAAACATTATAAAAAACGCAGAATTAAAATGAGCTGAAATACAAACTGACTGAAAACTCTTTACAAAATAAGGTTGAGTGACAGCCTCTTGATGGAAAGCTGCACAATCTCCAGCAGTTAATCACAATTGAAATTCTGACGGTTAAAACAGATTTATAGCCACATCACAGAATTTATGCCCAAGATGGCCAGTGGTTTTTCATACAGAGGATAGCAATTAAATTACTTAGTCTGCTGAAGTAGTTTTTCAAATGACCAGGGGATATTTTTATGATCAATGCACAATGTATATCATTGTAACAAAGAATGGCATTTAGTCGAAGTGCTGACCTAACAGGGAATCCTTCTAGTCAAATGCCTTCCACCGCACAAAACTAAATTTCCTAGATGTGGATCCAAAATGAGGTTACTCCTATATTCAGCTGAGCAGCACCTCTAAAGTACCCTGGGTTGTGTGGAGGGCTCCAGATTCAGGGCAGGTTTTTCCTGCGCCTCTGCTCTGAATCAGAGCCACTCCACTGGATCAAAACCACTCCACATTGTATTAGGTCTTCTGCTGCCCTTCTTCCCCTCCCTTTAAAAGGAGCAAAGAGAGGCCTCTGAGGGTGTGACATCTTCCTCATCCATCCCTCCAAAAACAAAATCCATCTATCCAAACACCAACTCCAAGCTGATGAATATAAGAGAAAGTTACTTACCATATGGTAACAGAAAGTTCTTTGATATGTGTGGTCCCTACCTGTATTCCACTGTGCGTACACATGCACTCCATGTGCCCAGAGTCAGAGAATTTTGAAAGCGGTGTCCGTTAGTCTGCACATGTGTTCTGACTCATCTCATGCCTCTGAGCAAGGAGATTAACTGCCCCTCCAGTAACTTCTCCACCTCAAATCACAGAAAATACAAAGCAGAGGGGAAAGAGGGTGGTTAGTGGAATAGTGATAGGGACCACGCATCTCGAAGAACCTCCAGTTACTATAGTATAAGGTAAGTAACTCTCTTTTTATTCAAGTGTTGGCCCTTGTGTGTATTCCACTGTGGGTGATTGACAAGTAGTACTCAAACAGAGGAGGTGGAGAGGTCATAGATGGCAGAGCAGAATGAAGGACTACAGTTCCAAAAGATTCATCAGCAGAAGAGTCCTGTACCAAGACATAGTGTCTAGCAAAAGTGTGGACTGAGCTCCACGTAGCTGCCTTACAAATATCAAGTAGAGGGACCTCTTGAAGCATCACCATAGATGTTGCTTGTGCTCTTCTGGAATGAGTTCCTACCCCATGAGAAGGGGAAAGATTAGACTGATAGCACAGTAAAATACAGCCTGAAATCCATGTCAAGATTCTTTGAGATATGGCCTGACTCCTGACCCTTTCCATTATAGCAACACATAGTCTAGGGACTTCCTGATTGTTTTCATTCCCTGCAGGTAAACGGCTAAGGCTTGCTGAATGTTGAATGAAAAGAGACTTTCTACTGAGGATGTGTGAGGTTTTGGAAGAACACAGATAAGTGGATAGGCTGGTTCTGATTAAACTGAGAGACTACTTTGAGGGTGAAGTTAGGATATAAGCATAATGAAACCTTGCCCTTACTGAATATAGTGTAAGAAGGATCTGCCACAAATTCCCCAAGCTCACTAACCCTCCTGGCTGAGATGATGGCTACCAAGAATGCATGAAGGAGTGACATGAAGCAAGAAGCTTGCATCACCATTGAAAAGTACCGCTTTCAGTTTATGTACTGGCTGCCTTGGTGCTCCGATCCCAAGATAGGGATATGCGTTCCATCTATCGCCCCACCACAGTTAGGGAATCCCATTGCAGCAAAGCCATCCACTATGACCTGCACATTTCCCAGAGTCACTACCCTTGATAGCAGCAGTTCAGTGATTGCGCTGGCTACTTGGATCACAGCAGCTCCCACAGTAGATTTGCCCACTCCAAATTGATTCCCAACTGACCAGTAGCTGTCTGGCGTTGCAAGCTTCCAGAGGGCTATCGCCACTCACTTGTGAACTGTGAGGGCTGCTCTCATCTTGGTATTCTTGCGCTTCAGGGCAGGGGAAAGCAAGTCACAAAGTTCCATGAAAGTGCCCTTATGCATGCGAAAGTTTCGCAGCCACTAGGAATCATCCCAGACCTGCAACACTATGCGGTCCCACCAGTCTGTGCTTGTTTCCCTGGCCCAGAATTGGCGTTCCATGGCATGAACTTGCCCCATTACCACCATGATGTCCAAATTGCCAGGGACCGTGCTTTGAAAGAAGTTTGTGTCCATGTCCTCATCACTCTCGTCACAGCACTGCCGTCACCTCCTCGCCTGCTTTTGCAGGTTCTGGTGCTGCATATACTGCAGGATAACGTGCGAGGTGTTTACAGTGCTCATAACTGCCGCAGTGATCTGAGCAGGCTCCATGCTTGCTATGGTATGGCATCTGCAGGAGAGCAGAGTGGCAGCGGAAGCGTGACAATGGTTTGCAGCCCTATTGCACCGTCTGCTGCCAGCAGCACCCAGGACACAACAGCGGCGGCTGAGCTGAGCGGGCTGCACGCTTGCCGTGGTATGGTGTCTGTGCGGAAAAAAGGTGTGAAATGATTGTCTACCGTTGCTCTCACAGAGGGAGGAGTGACTGACAACATGTACCCAAAATCACCCATGACAATGTTTTTGCCCCATCAGGCAGTGGGAGCTCAACCCAGAATTCCAATGGGTGGTGGAGACTGCGGGAACTATGGGATAGCTACCCACAGTGCAATGCTCCGAGAGACAACGGTAGCCTCGGTATTGTGGACGCACTCCACCGACTTAATGCTTCGACTGTATAAAATCGCTTCCTAAAAAATCAACTTCTATAAATTTGACCTAATTTCTTAGTGTAGACATACCCTCAGTGAGTACTGAGAGAACAAGGTGCAAGTCCCATTGAGGAGTAAGCTTTTTTATAGGGGAAAGGTTCTGATTAGGCGTTTCCAGAATCTGCTAGTCAGAGGGTGTGTGAAGATGGTAGATAGCATGCACTGATTGCTGCCAAGTGGACCTGTAAGGAAATGACAGATAAACCTATAGTCTTCAAGGAAAGAATACAGTCCAGAATGAAAGGAATATTTGTGGCTTCTAGAGAAACACATCTTCAACGTTCCCAGATAAAGAAACGCTTCCACCTTCCTCCTATTAGAAAGAATGTTCTGTACATCTTCAGAACATGACTGCTCTAAGGATGATGCCCATTAGGCTCGATGTGAAACGGTTGTGGGTTGCAATGTCTGATCGTGCCATTCTCCTGAGTCAGGAGATCAAGAAACATAGGAATAATTATTGGTGCCTGAGTTGACATGTGTAGGAGGTTCGGAAACCATCACTGTCTGGGCCAGTTGGAGGCAAAAAGAATAACTTGTGTCCTGTCCAGCTGAATCATGCACAAAACTCGAGGCAGGAGTGGTAGTGGAGGGCAGTTTTCTTCAGACCTACAAAAGCCGGTCTCTCTCACCAACAATAAAAGATATTGTCCTCATCCACCTTGTCTCTCTAATATCTTGGGACCAACACAGCTTCAACAACACTGCATACATACTATGACATTAGCATCTACCCCCCAAAAATGCTAAAATTATGTTTCATTAGAGCTTATAAAGGACAATTTTCTCAAAACCCCTCTGCAAACTTTTTCAAAACTAGGAGAGAAAGAAGAGGGATTTTTATTCTGAGCTACAAAAATTAATAACCTTTTAAAATCTGTAAATCTACAGAAACATACAGGCAGGTACTCTACTGCCATCTACCAGATTTAATGTACAAATATATATCTTTAGCACAGGAAAGCTCTTCCTACAGATTTAGTACCTCGAAAAGAAACTGTAAATCTCTTTACCATGTTGTTTTGACACAGTTTTACCGCTCTAACTAAAATATGACACTCACAATGGTCTCATTTACTATTTCTATAATTAAAATTCTAGTATATATCACTTAGTAAGTGTCTCTCTAATCCATGCATGGAGAAAGGGGGTGGGGAGAAAGGGCCCTTTCAGCCATACATTTCTTCTGCAGGGAAAAGGGATGATCCTCCCACTCCGCAGTGCACTTTCCCTTGATCTCAGGGAGGACTCTTTAAGGATCTTGGGATCTGCACAGTTGGAAAGGATGAAGAACAGATGGGCCCAGGGTGCCATACATTATCTCTGCACTGGCCTTGTTTGGATTCCAGCTGCATTCTCTTTCCAAGGACCACATCTGTATTAAGGATCCTCCATTACAGAGATCATCAGGACAGCCGTTGGCTGGAGAAGCATTGACAGCGCTGTTCTAATGAATACACCCTACCAGGGAGCAGGGTTAGCAGGAGGTCCCAGCATTGATGAAGAGGCCAAAGGCGTGGATAACTTTGGTCAACTGTGAATCCTGGGAAATTCAAGAGGTTTTGGGGGATAAACTGCAGCCTTTTCTGGGAGGAGGGCTAATTCACTACCCTCAGGTGAACAGCATCATTCTAATGAAAATTACAAATGATATTTGAAGTGCTGCTTGGTGTCAGTTCAGCCACAAAACAGACTGAATTCTCCATTATAGCCTACTAGTGTTACCAGGACTACTGTTGTATGGTGAATTTCTTTTATGTTGTACTGGTGGAGTATGAAAACTAGGTATGGAATACTTTCTGCATTTTTAGGATGCTAACTCGGTAGAAATGTTCAGGTTGCTCATCAACTGATTAACGGTACCCGCAGCTGGATATTTCACAACCCATCTAGCTCTACTAAAGCCTATTAATCGTATGTACGTGATGGCAGATTTATTAAATACATGTCATCAGTGAATATTATTTCTAATGAAAGATTCTGTGCAATTTACATAAGGGTAACATGCAGGCTAAATTCCTTTTAAAGGAATAGTGCATTTCTTAGTTATAATACTGTCAATAGCGATATCAATATTTACTTAACAAGATATATGAATGTTTTTAAATTGCGCACTTTAAAAAATACCTGTTACTGTTTTAGTGTCTTTATAATTGTGAAGAACACTGTCTTTCAGTAAAAGCTTCTATTTTTTTGCTATATTTCAGAGTAGCAGCCGTGTTAGTCTGTATCCGCAAGTCTCTAAGGTGCCACAAGTACTCCTGTTTTTTTTTTGCTATAGTAATTCTAACCACGAAGTGCTCAACTCCAACACTGGACTTGATCCTATAAACTCTTAATACCAGAGGCAGTGCTTATTCCCCTGAGTAGTCCCATCATTGGGACGCAATGTTGGAACTACTCACAGGAATAAGCACTACACCCACTAATGAGTGTTTGTTGGATTGGACCCATAATTTTGAAAAAGGAAATTCTAGTCTGCAGAAAAATAAATAAGAGACTATAGACTTATTATCTATATTACAATAACACCGAGAGAAGCTCAAAAAATGGGGTCCCACAAAGTTTAGCACTATACAAACACATAGTGAGAGGCAGCTCCTGAACCAAAGAGTTTACAATTTAAATAGACAAGACAGACAAAGAATGGGAAGGAAAACAAAAAATACAGAGGTGAGTGACTTGCGGAAAGTCATACAGCAAGTCAGTGACAGAGGTGGAAATAGAACTCCAGGTTATAATTCTGTCCCTACTGAAGTCAGTGGCAATACTCCATTGACTTGAATGGGCCAAGATTTCACCCCAGGTTTCCTGATACTCCTTTCAGTGCCCTGAGCACTAGACCACTCTGTCTTACCCTGTTGCTTTAAGACATCCAGTATTCATTTGACTAAAATAATTATTTACTATACAAATAGTATTCATAATAAAGCAGTAGTAAGTTTACCAAACAATACATGCTAATAAATAACTAGTTAAAATTACTATAAAAATCTCCAGCCTGTCTTATGATGTAAAATGCATGGATACAAATGCTAAGTACTGTACCACTTTCTGACAGGCTTCCTATCTGCTAAGTAATTTTAACTCTGATCTCTACTTAGTAGCTATATTAAAGATCTATCCTTTTTGACATCTAAAGTGATTATATATTTTATAAAATAAATTTCAGTTTTCCTTTAAGCAAGAACATTTATAAAAAGAATGTATCTAATATACAGCTCTTTGTAGTTGTAAAGTTTGCATTATGTGTAAAATTAAGCAGCATATTCTTGATTGATTTTGTGCACCCAGCTCTCATTGACAAATTCTTTTTCATTTATCATTATTTACTTAAGTCACCTTGCTGTAATATATGAATGCTATTGGTGTCAGTATCAAATTGATGTTAGCAAAGGCAACAATACAAATTTCCAAACTGTTTAGCTGCTACTCATGGCATAAAGACACAAAATGCAGACGCAGGATAAGGACAAAGATTACTTCTACTTGCTTTTAAATACTCTTTCTAAAAATATGCATTCTAGTCTTGCACATGTCCAAATTGTAATTTGTGGTGGCAGGGCCGGCTCTGGCTTTTTTGCCGCTCCCAGTGTGGCACGGGAGGGCGCCAAGCCCCGCCTCGGGCCCGCTCTCCCCGACTGGCCAGAGCGCCGGAGGGAGGGCGGCAAGCCCGCCGCAGCTCTGCTGGCGGCTGGAGCCCCGGGAGGAGGGCGCAGAGCCCGGCCGGGGCGCCGCTCTCCCCGGCGGCCAGAGCCCCGGGGGGAGGGCGGCGAGCCCTGCCGGGGCTCCACTCTCCCCGGCGGCCAGAGTGCCGGGGGGGAGGGCGGCGAGCCCGCCGCGGCTCTGCTCTCCCCGGCGGCGAGCCTGCTGCAGCTCTGCTCTCCCTGGCGGCGAGCCGGTCGGGGCTCCGCGCTCCCCGGCGGCCAGAGCGCCGGGGGGAGGGCGGCGAGCCCTGCCGCAGCTCCGCTCTCCCCAGCGGCCAGAGCGCCGGGGGGAGGGCGGCGAGCCCGCTGCGGCTCCGCTCTCCCCGGTGGCCGGAGTCGGAGCGCCGCGCCGCCCCCCTCCAGGTGCCGCCCTAAGCACAAGCTTGGTGGGCTGGTGCCTGGAGCCGGCCCTGTGTGGTGGTGATTTGCAAGATAAGATTTTTACTACGTATCAGAAGTAAAATGTGCACACTCTATCACTCTATACCAGTGGTCTCCAAACTTTTTTGATCGCGCACCCCGTCAGTAAAAAAAATTTGAGCACGCACCCCTTGTCGCACCGCCTCTACCATTTTTGCCAAAGCAAAAAAAAAAAAGCTGCTCGGACTGCCGCCCAAACTGAAGAAGCACTTTGGAGACCACTGCTCTATACTATGTAAAGCAGGGGTTCTCAAACTGGGGATCGTGACCTGATGGGGGTCGCGAGGTTATTACATGGGAGGGTCGCGTGCTGTCAGTCTCTACCCACAAACCCCGCTTCGCCTCCAGCAATTATAATAGTGCTAAATATAAAAAAAGTGTTTTTAATTTATAAGGGAGGGGGGTAGCACTCAGAGGCTTGCTGTGTGAAAGGGGTCATCAATACAAAAGTTTGAGAACCACTGAATTGTAAAGGAACCACATCCACATATTTTTCAAGGGAATTAAATCTTAAAAGCTTGAATGCAAACCATATGAGACCTGTTAGGTTATGCAATTTTAACTTAATCAAATTAAGAGTGAACCTCTCCATCACTGAAGCATATTCTCTTATTACCATTTGTCAATGTGTCTTCAAATTTCAAAACTACGCGTACTACTTATTTGTGTGTGAAAAGGCCATATACCTCACTATATTAGTAATACAGTAAAGTAACTGAGGGCCAAATTCACCACTGGTGTACATGGGAGCATCTCCACTGATTTACATAACATGGTGATGGGCACTCTTAGAATATCTTCTATCCAGGATTCAAAATCCTTTGATGACACATAAGGTGGTGGGGTCTGCTGGGTGCTTTTCCCTCTCACTTCCTCATATACTGTACTCAGCTCAAGGTTTGGGGGAGGGAAGAAGTAAAAATGTTTCCACTTTAAAATGGTGCAACAATCATTTTCACAGTATGCTGAAGAGCTAAATTGCCCATGAACAGTGCCTGGTGTTTTGGAGGTACTGCATAGGGGGAGAGAGAGAGACAGCAATCACCCACTAGCATTCTAATTTTGGGTCATGTCCATGGGTTGAGAAACAATGAAATTAGACAAAAGCACCTGCTTACACCATCAGTTAATTCTAATAATTCAAGTCTCTGAGAGCAACACAGGAACAGTTGGGAGCAGTAGACACAGCAGCAGGAGCCCGGAGAGTCTCAGCTAGAACATTCCGCCCCTCTCAGACTCTAGCAGGGTTGAAGGAACCCTTCCTCCCCATTCTGGGGGCTCAGCGCCCTCCCCTATTGCTGGGGAAGTCAGAACAGGGCCACCTAGTAGTAAAACCCACCCTGGGAGGAGAAGAAATAATCCCAGTAACCGCAGTGTATAACACTGCTCTACAGCCAAAATGCTTCTGAAATAAATGTAGTCAAACTTTACTAATCCTGGGTCACTGAGAACGAAAATGATGCTTAAAATTGTTGATTGGCTCTAGTTTTCAAGATATGCTATTGGGTCAGTATATACGACCCTTGACTTGGGAATGGCGGAGGATAAGTGAGTTATAAAGGGAAGGGATCTCAATTTAAACCAGAAATGACTAAAATACATCTTTGACTGGATCTATGAATAAATCTATGACTGGGTTTGGACAGTACTTGTTTTTTAGGCAAAACAATGAATGATGCAATCTGAAGCTGGTATTGCATCATACATGATATGAATTGCATCATGTTATTCCTAGAAGTCATGGATGATGCAATCATAACAAAGCTTACATCACTCTGCTAAACAAATTGCCCTATATCAGCTCTAGAAATCACACAGTGTCGTGCTCTCTTATTTGTTAGTGTTTGATTTTGCAAAGGGAAACATTTCTGTTTAGCCAAAGTGAGCAGAGATGCCTCGTACTTGTGTGAACAGTGCAGATAACTTCTGCTATGTTTGTGGTGAAGTGACTTTTGCATCACAAAAGCGCAGTATAACCACTATGGTTAAGAAAGCCTATCACCTTTATTTTGGCTGCAAAATTGGAGATCAGGACAAGAGGTGGGCCCCACACATATGCTGCAACACTTGTGCAACAAATCTTCGCCAGTGGTTAACCAGAAAAAGGAAATCTATGCCTTTTGCAGTGCCAATGATTTGGAGAGAGCCAACAGATCATACCAGCAATTGTTACTTCTGCATGGTGCCTCCAGTTGGGAAAGGTGTGTCAAAGAGAAAAAGTGGACTGTGCATTATCCAAACATTCCACCAGTTATACGCCCAGTACCCCATGGAGAAGGACTGCTGGTTCCTGATGCACCAGAATCATTCTCACTTGAATCAGACGAGGAAGAGGAAGAGGATGAAACTTCTGGTCCTTAGCCATCAATGTCACAGGACCCACATTTTCTCCCATCCTCCTCCTCTGAACCACACCTCATAACACAAGGTGAACTGAATGACCTTGTCAGGGATTTGGAACTACCCAAGAGTAAGGCAGAGCTGTTGGGCTCCAGACTACAGCAGTGGAATCTCCTGGCAGGTGATGATAGGGTCTCCATGTTCCGTGACCGTCAAAAGGATCTTGTCCCATTCTTCTTCATGGAAGGTGATCTTGTAGCCTGCAACAACATAGATGGTGTGATGGCAGCCTCAACATCGTTCACGATGCAGATGAGTGGAGACTGTTAATTGATTCATCGAAGACGAGTCTTAAAGCTGTTTTACTGCATAATGGCAATGTTTTGCCATCAATTCCAGTTGATCATGCAGTCCATATGAAGGAAACCTATGACAACATGAAACAACTGTTGAGGTGCATAAACTATGACCAACATCAGTGGCAGCTTTGTGGTGATTTGAAGGTTGTTGCTCTCTTGCTTGGTCTGCAGACTGGATACACAAAGTACTGCTGTTTTCTCTGCAAACGGGATGGTCGTGCAAGAGATTCCCACTACATCAAGAAAGATTGGCCACTCCAACAGTCATTGGAGCCTGGGAGGAAAAGTGTTTAGCATCCACCACTTGTTGAATCAAGGAAGATTTTGTTACCACCCTTACACATCAAGCTGGGTCTGATGAAGAACGTTGTCAAGGCCATTGACAAAACACAAGCAGCTTTCAAGTACCTCCATGGAAAATTTCCAAGGTTAAGTGAAGCTAAGATAAAGGAAGGTGTCTTTGTTGGTCCTCAGATTCGTGAACTTCTTCGAGATGATGCATTTGACCATGCACTGCGTGGCAAGGAAAAGACGGCATGGAAAACCTTCCAGTTAGTGGCAATAAATTTTCTCGGCAACAACAAGGCAGACAACTACAGGTTGTTGGTGGAAAACCTCCTCAAGGCATACAAAAGCCTTGGTTGCAACATGTCACTAAAGATACATTTTTTGCACTCTCATCTAGATTTTATTCCACCGAACTGCGGAGCAGTGAGCGACGAGCATGGCGAGCGATTTCACCAGGACATTGCAACAATGGAGAAACGCTATCAGAGCAAATGGAGCCCATCAATGCTTGCAGACTATTGCTGGACAGTGACAAGAGATGCTCCATTTAATGAATACAAGAGACAAGCCAAGAAGCGCCGACTAGACACTTTAGAAGGACTAAACTATGTACATAATAGTTTTTTTGCCTTTTGTTTCATAATACATTTTATTTATATAACCCTTTTGCTGATTTTTAAAGTGTTACATAAACAGGACAGGTGAAATATTATCATGTAAAGCAACCATAAACACATGAAAAGACCTAGGTTTACAATTTAGGATTAAAACTCTACTATCTTCACAATATACATAGACATAAAATGTAAAACTTATATATTTTAGAAACAGTAGCCAATCAGTTGTTTTAATTGTCATATTTGAATTCAGCACATCAAAATACATAATAAATAGCACATTTTATCTCTGAAGCAGACGACTTCTCAAAAATTGTAGACCAATGTAATGAGGCCCCTTCATAGCTCCCAGGCACCAGTGCTGTCTGAAGATTGATTTTAAAATTGTCACGCTGGTTATTTGCTCTAAGATCATCCCTGCCCTTTCCCTGAACCATTGTTGCCACATTTACTCTCCCTAACCTCCAGGCTTCTCTGCACCTTTCTGTCTTCCATCTATTTCCCTTCTCTCCCCTCCTATTCAACATCCCTTTCCCCCTTCTTCCCACTCCCTTGCCCATTTTTTTTTACATTTCATCTGTGATTCTCCCATCTGTTGCCTCTCCCATCATAACAAAATTGAAAAAAGAAAATGAGCTAACAAGACATTTTCTCATCATTACACCCTGATCACTTTGCTTATTCACAGCACTTCTTTCCTATAAGATTTTTCTGGTATTTTGAGTCTTTTAGATAAGTTTTTCAGGATGGGGGCCATGGGTGGGATTCACAAGGGGGACTTAGTCTGAGCATTACAACACCAAACTTTTAGGTGCCTTGCTCCCACCGAAGTGGAATTCACAACCCCTAGTTGGGCACCCAGAGTCCCTACACAATACACCGAGAAAATTAGGGGCCTAAGAATGGGATTCCCAAAAGCCAGCCCACTGAGCAGGAAGTAATCTGAACTAGCCAGTAGGAAATGCCAATGAGAGGAGTGTGACCTAAGCTCCACCCCTCAAAGGAGTTAGGCACTTAACTCAAAGCCAGGGATTTGAACCCAGGTCTCCCACAAGAATGCCCCAACCACTTGGCTATGGAGTTGTCTGGGGTGGGTCTCAATATCTTCTGCTGAAGCTGTTAAACTTTGTATAGTTAAATAGTCATTGGAGCAGGGACTTCAACTTGGGACTCCTATATCCCCGGTGCGTTTCCATGGGTTTATACAGTCAATTTCTCTCTGGCCCAATGACTATTTAAGTATTTTATACAAGGTGGAACAGCTTCATCAGGAGAGAGAGGGAGGGGGAGAGAAAGAGAGAGACGCCTCCACCCCCACAATACCCCACAGGCATGCTGTAAGGCAGCATTTGAGCACATGTGCCAGACCATGCCCCATAGGTGAGATGGCAGGGGAATGCCTACTTTGTGAATACCGCTGGGGCTTAGGCATGAGGAAGGTGCTGAGCTGCTTGGCAGTGTCAGGACTGAGGCAGCTGTGCGCATACCCAGCAGCAGAAATGTAGGTGCCATAAGGATTTTACCAGTGGAAACATAGATGCCTAGGGTGTTTAGCTGCCTATGGGATTAGACTGTAGTTGAATAGGGGTTTTAAATTTTAGACTCAGGTGCCTAAAGTATACTATGTGACTAAATCTCACTTGTGAATCCCACCCCATATCTTTATTGCATATCTGAACATTAGTCAGCACAGTGCAAACACACTAACACGGCTACCACTCTGAAACCTGTCACCATGCAAGACACTGAATTTAGCCATATGAAGTGGAAATCCATCAACTTCATGAAAAAACTTGTGCAGATACAGACAGACATCTTCCTTTCCAAATGCAAACAGATGGACATCATACCAAAAGGACTGAAGGTAAAAAATCCATTACAATCAACATACCACACAGACTATGCTGAGAGATTGTGACACACACTTTCAAAGAGACTGCAGAACCATCTGATCAACATCCTATACAGCAAATAGGGGAAGATCAAGAATGAGCTCTAATTGTCTCATTAGCACTGACCCCCCACTTGGTAAGGCAACTCCCATCTTTTCATGTGCTGTGTATTTATACCTGCCTACTGTTTTTTCCACTCCATGCATCTGATGAAGTGGGTTTTAGCCCACCAAAGCTTATGCCCAAATAAATTTGTTGGTCTCTAAGGTGCCACAAGGACTCCTCATTGTTTTTGCTGATACAGACTAACATGGCTACCACTCTGAAAACAGTCTTAATTGGGGCTTCTGAGTGAAACAGTAATTCTATTACAATCATTGTCTTTCCATGTGTTTGTGCATCGTTCAGCAAAACGTGAGGTCATCCTCCTGATTAGGTCCTTTGGGCACTCCCACAGTATGGGCAACACTAACTTGCTCTGTGGAACAGATCTTACCAGGCTCACCACTCTGTGCAGAAGCTGGAGAGCAGGACATATGCAACCACTGCCTTCCCCCTATGGAGGTAAATGGGGATTGGGCAAAGGCAAAATGTAGGAGAAATAATCTGGTATAGGGCTGGTATAAATTATGGTGCCCCCACAACCACGGGAGAATCTTGGAAGAAACTGTGAATGAGTTAAAGTCCATTTTCTCTGGGGTAAATAGACACTGTTCCTTATACTGGGCAAGACAAAGGTTCAATATTGCTGTATATCGTAATCATCAAGACTTGTCTTTAAGCTATATTTTAATTGAAGTATAAAACTAACAGTTAAATACAATAAACCAACTCTGTCTTTATATTGCCTAGAAGAGACCATTATTAATTACACCACAAAACACACAACTTAGTTAATATACTTCAGCCTTATTAATTGTCCAGATCAGAGAACAATAAATGGAGCAAGTATTAACACCTAATAAAGATACAGAAAGGAAATACTTTAAGTATTATTGTAAATAGTCTTTGCCATTAGAGAGCTAGGACTTAAGCTTTAGTAAATTAAAATGCTGTATAGCTTTTTGCAAAATGAACAGAATCTAGCTGTTTATCATCAGTGTACTGGATATATTTATTCAGAGAAATGTAAATTATATATGTGGGAAACCTAATTACATATTTTTGTATTTTAAATATAGAGGGAAATTCTTGGTATTAAAAATGGGACAAGTACAAAATGAAGGCTGATCATAATCAGAGCATCCACTTTTTTAATGCTGTAAAATTTTATAAAGTGTGAAAACCAAATACTAGTTTAAAGTAGAATACCAGAATACGACTGATAGTATTCCTATGGCAAATAACAGAAAATAGAACCCTAAGGTGATACAGCATTGTGTGCACTAGAATGTAGTAAGCTGATAAGTGTCACCATCTACTCCCTTTTGAGTTGTTAGCATTCTGACAGCCAGTTACAAAATCCACATTTTGCCTTGTCAGCTTTTATAAACCTCTTCAAAATGTACATGATACCATGTACATGATGTTGGAAATCTTTGAAGGTATGTGGGCTATAATCACCACTAATATTCTCATGCTGATGAAAGACAAACAAAGCAGGGTACTGTATAGAAAGTGAATGAGGAACAAATTTGAGGATCTTCTGATGACATTTCCTGACAGGGATGTGCAGGAAGGAATCAGTAAGAAATAAATTCCTGGTGAAAATATGGCAGGCTTCAAGCATAAGGTCTCTATCTGGAATCTTGGCTTCTTGATTCTGTTATTTAGATTATTCATGTAGAGAGCAGCTCTGACTCCTGTGGTTTTATTTTTCATAATAAAAAATATGTAGTAAAGCACTGAGAACCTTTCGGAAGATCTAGAATTCCCCCCACCCCCCGCATATCTTTCTTTGTTTTGGCTACAAAAAGGACTGGTGGAGCTATGAGTTTCCTGAATCTGATTAAAGTACAGGTTGTAACAATGCGGCCTTTGGCGGGACACTATTGAGAATAGGAAACGTAGGGTAGTGGTGGTCGGAGACTCTCTGCTGAGGGGGACGGAGGCGCCCATCTGTCGCCCTGACATTTCATCTCGGGAGGTATGCTGCCTGCCGGGGGCCCGTATCCGAGATGTTACGGAGGCATTGTCGAGGATTATCCAGCCCTCTGACTACTACCCCATGCTACTCATCCATGTGGGCACAAATGATACTGCGCGGTGTGACACTGAGCGGATCAAGAGTGACTACAGGGCTCTGGGAGTACGGGTGAAGGAGTTTGGAGCGCAGGTGGTATTCTCTTCAATTCTTCCTGTCAAAGGTAGGGGCCCGGGCAGAGACAGATGCATCATGGAGGTGAATGCCTGGCTGCGAAGATGGTGTCGCCAGGAGGGCTTTGGCTTCCTAGACCACGGGATGCTATTCGAGGAAGGACTGCTAGGCAGAGATGGCGTTCACCTTTCGAGGAGAGGAAAGACCCTATTCGGACACAGACTGGCTAACCTAGTGAGGAGGGCTTTAAACTAGGTTCGATGGGGACAGGTGAGCAAAGCCCACAGGTAAGTGGGGAACATGGAGACCGGGGAGATGGGTCGGAAACGAGAGGGAGTGTGGGCTATATTGGCAGAGAGAAAGGAGAGTCAGGACAAAACTGGGAGGAAAGATCAAACCAGTATCTTAGATGCCTATATACAAATGCGAGAAGTATGGGGAATAAGCAGGAAGAACTGGAAGTGCTAATAAATAAATACAACTCTGACATTGTTGGCATCACTGAAACTTGGTGGGATAATACACATGATTGGAATGTTGGTGTGGATGGGTACAGCTTGCTCAGGAAGGATAGACAGGGGAAAAAGGGAGGAGGTGTTCCCTTATATATTAAAAATGTACACACTTGGACTGAGGTAGAGATGGAGATAGGAGACGGAAGTGTTGAGAGTCTCTGGGTTAGTCTAAAAGGGGCAAAAAACAAGGGAGATGTCATGCTAGGAGTCTACTACAGGCCACCTAACCAGGTGGAAGAGGTGGATGAGGCTTTTTTCAAGTAACTAACAAAATCATCCAAAGCCCAAGATTTGGTGGTGATGGGGGACTTCAACTATCCGGATATATGTTGGGAAAATAACACAGCAGGGCACAGACTATCCAACAAATTCTTGGATTGCATTGGAGACAACTTTTTATTTCAGAAGGTTGAAAAAGCTACTAGGGGGGAAGCTGTTCTAGACTTGATTTTAACAAATAGGGAGGAACTCGTTGAGAATGTGAAAGTAGAAGGCAGCCTGGGTGAAAGTGATCATGAAATCATAGAGTTTGCAATTCTAAGGAAGGGTAGAAGGGAGAACAGCAAAATAGAGACAATGGATTTCAGGAAGGCAGATTTTGGGAAGCTCAGAGAGCTGATAGGTAAGGTCCCATGGGAATCAAGACTGAGGGGAAAAACAACTGAGGAGAGTTGGCAGTTTTTCAAAGGGACACTATTAAGGGCCCAAAAGCAAGCTATTCCGCTGGTTAGGAAAGATAGAAAATGTGGCAAAAGACCACCTTGGCTTAACCACGAGATCTTGCACGATCTAAAAAATAAAAAGGAGTCATATAAAAAATGGAAACTAGGACAGATTACAAAGGATGAATATAGGCAAACAACACAGGAATGCAGGGGCAAGATTAGAAAGGCAAAGGCACAAAATGAGCTCAAACTAGCTACGGGAATAAAAGGAAACAAGAAGACTTTTTATCAATACATTAGAAGCAAGAGGAAGACCAAAGACAGGGTAGGCCCACTGCTTAGTGAAGAGGGAGAAACAGTAACAGGAAACTTGGAAATGGCAGAGATGCTTAATGACTTCTTTGTTTCGGTCTTCACAGAGAAGTCTGAAGGAATGCCTAACATAGTGAATACTAATGGGAAGGGAGTAGGTTTAGCGGATACAATAAAAAAAGAACAAGTTAAAAATCACTTAGAAAAGTTAGATGCCTGCAAGTCACCCGAGCCTGATGAAATGCATCCTAGAATACTCAAGGAGCTAATAGAGGAGGTATCTGAGCCTCTAGCTATTATCTTTGGAAAATCATGGGAGACGGGAGAGATTCCAGAAGACTGGAAAAGGGCAAATATAGTGCCCATCTATAAAAAGGGAAATAAAAACAACCCAGGAAACTACAGACCAGTTAGTTTAACTTCTGTGCCAGGGAAGATAATGGAGCAAGTAATTAAGGAAATCATCTGCAAACACTTGGAAGGTGGTAAGGTGATAGGGAACAGCCAGCATGGATTTGTGAAAAACAAATCATGTCAAACCAATCTGATAGCTTTCTTTGATAGGATAACGAGCCTTGTGGATAAGGGTGAAGCGGTGGATGTGGTATACCTAGACTTTAGTAAGGCATTTGATACCGTCTCGCATGATATTCTTATCGATAAACTAGGCAAATACAATTTAGATGGGGCTACTATAAAGTGGGTGCATAACTGGCTGGATAACCGTACTCAGAGAGTTGTTATTAATGGTTCCCAATCCTGCTGGAAAGGCGTAACGAGTGGGGTACCGCAGGGGTCTGTTTTGGGACCGGCTCTGTTCAATATCTTCATCAACGACTTAGATATTGGCATAGAAAGTACGCTTATTAAGTTTGCGGATGATACCAAACTGGGAGGGATTGCAACTACTTTGGAGGACAGGGTCATAATTCAAAATGATCTGGTCAAATTGGAGAAATGGTCTGAGGTAAACAGGATGAAGTTTAACAAAGACAAATGCAAAGTGCTCCACTTAGGAAGGAAAAATCAATTTCACACATACAGAATGGGAAAAGACTGTCTAGGAAGGAGTACGGCAGAAAGGGATCTAGGGGTTATAGTGGACCACAAGCTAAATATGAGTCAACAGTGTGATGCTGTTGCAAAAAAAGCAAACATGATTCTGGGATGTATTAACAGGTGTGTTGTGAGCAAGACACGAGAAGTCATTCTTCCACTCTACTCTGCTCTGGTTAGGCCTCAGCTGGAGTATTGTGTCCAGTTCTGGGCGCCGCATTTTAAAAAAGATGTGGAGAAATTGGAAAGGGTCCAAAGAAGAGCAACAAGAATGATTAAAGGTCTTGAGAACATGACCTATGAAGGAAGGCTGAAAAGTTTGGAAAAGAGAAGACAGAGGGGACATGATAGCAGTTTTCAGGTATCTAAAAGGGTGTCATAAGGAGGAGGGAGAGAACTTGTTCACCTTAGCCTCTAAGGATAGAACCAGAAACAATGGGTTTAAACTGCAGGCAAGGGAGGTCTAGGTTGGACATTAGGAAAAAGTTCCTAACTGTCAGGGTGGTTAAACACTGGAACAAATTGCCTAGGGAGGTTGTGGAATCTCCGTCTCTGGAGATATTTAAGAGTAGGTTAGATAAATGTCTATCAGGGATGGTCTAGACAGTATTTGGTCCTGCCATGCGGGCAGGGGACTGGACTCGATGACCTCTCGAGGTCCCTTCCAGTCCTAGAATCTATGAATCTATGAATAATCGAGTCACCCCTTTACCTTTTTTAAAAATTGGCACACCTTAACTTTCTCTTTGTTAAGCTACATAGATTGATCTCCTTGACTCTAACACTATAAGCCACATTTTCTAATTCTTTAATCATTCTCATGGCTCTTCTCTGAACCCTCTCCAATTTATCAATATCCTTCTTGAATTGTAAACCCCAGAACTGGACACAGTATTCCAGCAGTGGTCACACCAGTGCCATATACAGAGACAGAACAAGCTCTCTACTCCCTGTAGAGATTCCCCTCCTTGTGCAACCATGAGATCACATTAACCCTTTTGGGCACATGTTCACACTGGGAGATCATGTTCAGTTGACTTTCCACCATGACCCAGAAATCTTTTTCAGTCCCTGCTTCCCAGGATAGAGTTCCCCATCCCTTTAAGTATGGCCTATGTTCTTTGTTGCTAGAGGTCTAATTTACATTTAGCCATGTTAAAACACATATTGTTTCTTTGAACTCAGTTTACCAAATGATCCAGATCGCAATTTGTCATTGACCTGTCCTTCAACATTTGTCACTCCCCCAATTTTTATGTAATCTGTCATTTATCAGTGGTGATCTTATGTTTTCTTTCAGGTCATTAATAAAAATGTTAAACAACATAGGGCCAAGAACCGATCCCTGCAGAAGGCAACTAGAAACATACCCACCTGAGGATGATTCCCTGCTTAGTTACATATTGAGACCTGTCAGTCAGCTAGCTTTTGATGTTTGCCATATTAATTTTATATTGTTTTTAGTTTTTAAATCAAAATGTAATATCAAGTCAAATACCTTACAGAAATCTAATTATATATATCAACACTATTATCTTTATCAACCAAACTTATAATCTCCTAAAAAAAATTAGTTTGACAAGATCTATTTTCCATAAACCCATTTTGACTGGCATTAAGTATATTACCCTCCTTTAATTTTTTATTAAATCCCATTCTCTTGCCTAGGATCAAATGTCAGACTGACAGGCCATTTATTACCTAGGTCATCATGTTTACTTTTTTTAAAATTGGCACACCATTAGCTTTCTTCCAGTCTCCTGGAACTTCCCTAGAGCTCCAAGATATATTGAAAATCAACAGTAACAGTCCAGTGAGCTGCTCAGCCCACTCTTTTAAAACTCTTGGATGCAAGTTATTTAGACCTACTGATTAGAAAATGTCTAACTTTAGCAGCTGCTGTTTAATATCCTCCTGAGAAATCACTTAGGCACTCTTGAAAATCCCTCCCAATATACACAAACAGAAAAATAAAACCAACTTCGGAATTAGCAGAACGTATTTTTAAAAACTGTTAAGCACAATGTCAATTCTACTGGTACCATGAGTTGGTAGGATAAGAACTCTTGAAATGCATGTCATACCAATAGTTTGACTCCTTTTCCAGTACCTATACAAGGTACTGAACTATTAACAGGTTAATTCCAGTTAGACATTTCTAGCTTAGTCCCAGGAGACAGAAGAGCAGACTCAAATATCATCAAGACAGCCACCTAAAATATCTAATACACTTGATAACAGAGACCAAAAGAGAGCTTGTATGTTCAGGGAATCACACCATATTGCTATAACACTGCAATATCACTTTTCCAAACTACAGACATCAAACAAAAATCTAGACTAACATGTAGGTTAAAACACATACCCAAAACAAAACAAAACCCAATAGACTGTCAAACCTCAGCATCCATCCAGTATTACACAAGCACACATCCTATACCTGACATCCTATATCTTGCCCTTGGTTTCTTCTATGAGATTCAAACTAGTTTAAAGTAGAATAAATTGACTTAGAGTGACAATTATTTCAGACTTGAAACTATTAAAATAACTCTCCTCAAGAATACATCCAACCAAGACACGGTCTCCAGACCAGAATAGACTGGAGAGACAAATATGTGAACTGATGTCAAAATCTGAAAATGAATTGCATAAATTCAGAAAAGCAGGCATATCAAAAAATTGACATCCTCTAAATGGCTCAAAATAGTGATGCTAGAGAAATAACAAAACATAAAAGAAAAATAGGGAACAGAATTTCTGGGTATAATAAATATCTTCAGGCCAGATAAGATTAAAATTCACAAAGCACGACATTTCTTACAGGGAGATAAATCCAATGGGGGAGGGGGGGAACAAAAAACAAAAAAAAAA
Source organism: Chrysemys picta bellii (assembly GCF_011386835.1). Lineage (NCBI taxonomy): Eukaryota > Metazoa > Chordata > Testudines > Emydidae > Chrysemys > Chrysemys picta. The sequence continues at coordinate 321,240,670 of NC_088791.1, forward strand.
CATCAACACCCAAGAAATCACCAATAAAATGAAACCAACCTCCCAAAACCTGCTGGACAGGATTTAGGCAACTAGCACATATCATACCTTTTTTGGGTGGAATACCCATATTTTTGTCATATGTAAAAAAGTTATAGCAAATATTTGACATATGATACATTGATTAAACCCCTAAATAAAAAGAAATATTTATTCAGAATATCAATAGGAGGAAGGAATATGAATCACCAAACTACTGAGAAAGGCCAGCAGTTACTTTGCTAAACAGAAGTCAAGAAGTTTATGGAATAGATAAATATTTAGGTTTAGATATTTGGAAGTATTTGTCTTTAGCCAATAAGACACTTATAAAAGTGATTAATCATCACAGCAATAGTGGTTCTTCTAGATTATTGCTTGTGTGGACCCTCACTCTTGGGAGCTGTGCTCCCATGACATGCAAACTTGGAATATTTTAGCCACACATGTCCTTTGGGATTGCCTATGCACCCTCCCTTATGTCATACACTGAGACCTGTGGGTATAAATGGTATGTGGCCCCAACTGTCCCATAACTCCTTTCAGTATTTCAAGAATCCACAGTCAATACAGTAAAAAAAGCAGAGAATGCGGGCCATTATATCCTTATGAAATACATTGTACTTCAAAACAGGTTGTCTGGTTTCAATAAACCTAGGGAGATCCAGGAGACCTGGATAAGGTAGACATTGGGAGAGCATAAGGTCCTCTACTGTTGTCATATCCAAATAGAGGTGGCTGTGTCCAAGTACCAAGGGACCTTGCCTTGGGAATCAAGATCCATTCATGATTGCAGTGAGAATGTCTCCTGGTCCCTTAGGCCAAATCTCTACCAATAGAGGCTCTGGTGCCAAAGTCTGAAGCATGAAAGGAGACAAGGATTCCTGCTAGGGTCAACAAAGAATAACATCACACAGGTGTTCAGTTCTCCCTTGGGTTAGAGGAAACACCAAATGGGTCATTGCTGGAACCTCCATATCCCTCAGTGCTGAGGGTACTGTTCCAATTTCTGTTCAGGACTGATTATGGGCTAAAACACTCTTCATTGTGGACTGTTCAGAAAGATTTCATTCTCTTATACAGGGTTCAATTGTGCCTTGAAGTACTCTCCCCTGAGCAGGGGATAGTGTGGAGACAACCATCCAGTGAATCTCAGGGATTGCACAACGAGCACGGTGACACATAAGGTGAGAGCTCCCATTTACAGCATATTCATATTTGTGTCCCTGGTTAGGTCTGCTCCATGCTTCCTCCCTGCCTCCTTTAGAATGTCTTGTGTACAAATGGAGTTGACCCAGCAGGTACGAGGAAGAACTCAGGGACCGCAACTGTGCCTGAGTGGTGTAAAAAGGACTCAGAGAATGGGAGTAGCTATTTACAACCTCCCACTACTTACATAGCCATAGAATAACAGAGCATGATCTGTACCATACTGAATAAATAATACCTGCATGCCTACCCAAGGCTAAAAATTATGTCCAAATACCTAGGTACATACCCACTTTATGTATAAAAACTTTGACAACTTTAAGAACATAAGAATGGCCGTATTGGGTCAGACCAAAGGTCCATCTAGCCCAGTATCCTGTCTACTGACAGTGGCCAATGCCAGGTGCCCCAGAGGGAGTGAACCCAACAGGCAATGATCAAGTAATATCTCTCCTGCCATCCATCTCCACCCTCTGGCAAACAGAGACTAGGGACACCCTTCCTTATCCATCCTGGATCATATCCATTAACGGACTTAACCTCCATGAATTTATCCAGTTATCTTTTAAACATTGTTATAGTCCTAGCCTTCACAACCTCCTCAGACAAGGAGTTCCACAAGTTGACTGTGTGCTGTGTGAAGAAGAACTTCCTTTTATTTGTTTTAAACCTGCTGCCCATTAATTTCATTTGGTGGCCCCTAGTTCTTGTATTATGGGAACAAGTAAATAACTTTTCCTTATTTACTTTCTCTACATCACTCATGATTTTATATAACTATCATAGCCCCCCTTAGTCTCCTCTTTTCCAAGCTGAAAAGTCCTAGCCTCTTTAATCTCTCCTTATATGGGACCCGTTCCAAACCCCTAATCATTTTAGTTGCCCTTCTCTGATCCTTTTCTAATGGCAGTATATCTTTTTTGAGATGAGGAGACCACATCTGTATGCAGTATTCAAGATGTGGATGTACCATGGATTTATACAAGGGCAATAAGATACTCTCTGTCTTATTTTCTATCCCCTTTTTAATGATTCCTAACATCCTGTTTGCTTTTTTGACCGCCACTGCATACTGCATGGACGTCTTCAGAGAACTATCCACGATGACTCCTAGATCTTTTTCCTGATTCGTCGTGGCTAAATTAGCCCCCATCATATTGTATGTATAGTTGGGGTTATTTCTTCCAATGTGCATTACTTTACATTTATCCACACTAAATTTCATTTGCCATTTTGTTGCCCAATCACTTAATTTTGTGAGATCTTTTTGAAGTTCTTCACAGTCTGCTTTGGTCTTAACTATCTTGAGCAGTTTAGTATCATCTGTAAACTTTGCCACCTCACTTTTTACCCCTTTCTCCAGATCATTTATGAATAAGTTGAATAGGATTGGTCCTAGGACTGATCCTTGGGGGACACCACTTGTTACCCCTCTCCATCCTGAGAATTTACTATTTATTCCTACCCTTTGTTCCCTGTCTTTTAACCAGTTCTCAATCCATGAAAGGAGCTTCCCTCTTATCCCATGACAACTTAATTTATGTAAGAGCCTTTGGTCAGAGACCTTGTCAAAGGCTTCCTGGAAATCTAAGTACACTATGTCCACTGGATCCCCTTGTCCACATGTTTGTTGACCTCTTCAAAGAACTCTAACAGATTAGTAAGACACGATTTCCCTTTAGAGAAACCATGTTGACTTTTGCCCAACAATTTATGTTCTTCTAGGTGTCTGACAATTTTATTCTTTACTATTGTTTCAACTAATTTGCCCGATACTGACGTTTGACTTACAAACTTGTGGATTTATCAGTTTATAGCAATGTAACATTGTATAAAATACTTGTGTTCTGAATTGTATTATTGTATAACCTTAATGTCCGTCTAAAACTTTTTTATGAAGGGGTCATTGTGGAAGTAGAAGTGAAATTCATTTGCAGTAAAACAGCAATACTTAGACAATACAGATTTTCAGTGTCTTCATTATTATTTCTTTATTATAAAAAGCCTGTTATGGTGTTCATTTTAACTCTGTAACATTGCTGATGTCCAAATCCCCTTTATTTTCCCTTCCCCCAACATACACAGATGCTACACTGCTTACCCTTGGAAGATGTTATACATTATCAGAACTACACATGGCTTCCTTTTGAGCCCATCAATGCCATTCCTTAAATTAATATGAACATTTCCTCATCTCAGGAGCTGAGAGTGTTCCCTATGCAGCACTACTGGTCCTTGCCAATAAAGGGAATGAGAAAGAGGTTATAAAAACTATTAAATGCTCAGATTGACTAGCAATATTGAATATGATCAAAACTACTCATATACCTTAGAAAAGAGAAATGTAATGTTTATGTGAAAATACAGCCTTTGCTTTTGAAGTAAAGCTGCTTAATGCCCTATAAGTCACTTTCTTATATAAGCATTAGTAATATAGTAGGACATTTACAGTGAAGATCCCTTGACTCTGCAGTATGCTGCATTGTGCTGCAGCAAATCTCTATCTTCTACATCACAAAGTCATGCTGCAGCACTAAGAACTTTCTAAACTAAAATATACTGAGGTGTAAACATTCTAAAAATGACTGAGTGATATTCACAGAAAGCCAACATAAAGCCAACACTTTTATTAATCTCCTACGTGTCCTGGCTTTTGTTAGAATGAGAATTTTATAAAATACAATTAGATACCAATTAGCTCACAGACTCACTTCAATATTTACTGTTTATTTAAAAAATTACAATATTATACTGTCTTAAATACTTGTTTAAAACAGCTCTGAAACAATGAAGCATGGGATTTAACAATTTCTGATTTCAAAATCAGCCTAGAATGAAGACATAAAATCTGTTACTTAAATCAATTGGCAACAATTTTGACATTTCTCTTCTATTAAGTCTAAGGGATTACAAACTACCTCATTTAAGAAAAATTCTGCCCCCCCCGACTTAAGTAGACTCACACTGTGACTCTTTTCACAGCAGGGCAGAGGGATGTTGGTGAAAAAAAGCAAACTAAGCAGCAGAGCAGGAGTGTTAGAAACCACTACTCAGCATAAGGGTAAAGGAAATGTGTGTGAAACTCCAACTCATTTTTGCAGTGCAGATGAGGTTAAGAGACTTTCATCTTTCTGCAGTTGATGGTAATGGCAAAATGGCTAATCCAGATGGTGGCAGCATCTTCCCAACTTCCTCACTTATGCCTCTCTTACTCCATATTTTAACTCTGGAGTGAGTACAGAAAAGAGGCTGTACTAGAGGTTACTTTCAGTTTGGTAGGCATACAACCAGCAGCTAACTTCACAACTGCTAGTTATAGAAATCGGATAGGATTTGGGTCAGTGTGATAACATCCCTTTTTAATAAAAACTCCTATTTGGACTACACCTCTATCTCGATATAACGCTATCCTCGGGAGCCAAAAAATCTTACCGCGTTTTAGGTGAAACCGCATTATATTGAAATGGCTTTGATCCACCGAAGTGCATAGCCCCCCCTCCCGGAGCACTGCTTTAACGCGTTATATCCGAATTCGTGTTATATCGAGGTAGCGGTGTACTTGCACTTCCCAAACTAGGGGAGCCAATATAATGAGAAACAATTATATGTTAATCAATATGCAGTTGAGGAAAATCTTTTTTCCGATAAGATATACAATTGTTAGAAATTCCCTATATTCAGTGGCTCAGCCAAAGATGCCACAACTATTCTGAAAAGCTCTGGTTGTAAGATCTGCCAACACAGGATATTCAAAAGGTTCTGTTGTCATAAAGTGACATTGAACAAACTGTTCAGAATCAATACTATAATTAGAATGTAGTAAACCTGGGGGGGGAAAAATCTTATGTTTGCACATCTTTCCTCAAGTGTGCTAAAAATAAGACTACCATATTCTGCTTCCTGTAGAATGGGAACAGATTTCTAGCAAAGACCCAATTATGCTGTGAATATTCATGACATTTTGAAAGAACTGTATTTCAAACATGGATATTTTACAAGATATGTTTTTTGATTTCAAAAATATAATTATTTCCACGTATAGGTCAGGAAAAGAGACAGAGCCAAATTCAGTCCTGGTGCAAGTTAACATCGATACCTAATTTGGACACAACAATTTGGAAAATATGATATTATAATTTGGGAGTTCCTGAGCTCAATCCACTAGATTATACACTTCTCATATACCTATTAAAGCACTCTTTTGCATTTTATTGCTTGTAACATTCTTACAATAAAAAGAACTGCTTTAAAATGTATGTATGCCTAAATGTGATCAGAAAAGGGATTAAACAAAAATTCATAGGTTTTAAAGACAGAAGGGACTATTACAATCATCTAGGTCTGACTTCCTACAGAACATAGGCCATAGATCACCAAATGATTCCTGCATCAAGCCCATAACTCTAGCTAAGCTACTGCACATCTTTAGAAAGACATGCAATCCTGATTTAAAGACTTCAGATTATAGAGAATCCACAACATGCCCAGGTAAATTGTTCCAATAGTTGATTACTGTTAAAAATGTGTCTTATTCTAGTCTGAATTTTTCTAGTTTCAGCTACCAGGCACTGGATCTTGTTATGCCCTCCAATATCAGAAATCTTACAGACCATGATCAAGTCACCTTTTAACATCCTTGTAGATAAACTGACTACATTGGGCATTTTTCATCCCTCACCTGGTTTCCCAATCTTTCTTGTAGCTTTTTCTGAACCCTCTTCAAATGGTTAACATCCTTTTTTTAAGGGGCAGACACCAGAACTGGACTTAGTTTTCCATTAGACATCTCACTAATGCCATATATAATGTTAATAACACCTCCACACATCCATATTCCCCTTCTTATACATCATAGTCACCACACTGCATGGAAAGGCCATGTTCAACTGACTACCTACCATAACCCCTACGTCCTTTTTTGAGTCACTACTTTCCAAAGCACAGTATCCTTCATATGTAAGTGGGGACCTAAGTTCTTGGTTCCTACATGTATATCTTCACATATAGCTGCATTACAACACATATTATTAGTACTAATATATGAATTACGGTACTACATAGGGGCCAACTGAGCATGGGACAGCAGTGTGCTAGGCACTTTAAGGCATAGTAGAGATGCTATTCAAATGAATCCAGTTTACCATATGATCCTTATCTCTCTGCAAATCTGACCTGTCATTACTTACCACTCTACTAATTCTTTTTATCTGCCAACTTTACCAGAAATCATTGATTGTTTTAAAAAACTGAAGTTGTGACAAATATTGCAACCATATGCAGCATCTTTGGGGACAATATTGTATTTTATGTTTAAAGCATTAAACCTACATACACACACACACACACACACACGCACACACACACACCCCCCTCTACCCCGATATAACGCGACCCGATATAACACGAATTTGTATGTAACGCAGTAAAGCAGCGCTCTGGGGGGGTGGAGCTGTGCGCTCCGGCAGATCAAAGCAAGCTTGATATAACGCGGTAAGATTTTTTGGCTCCCGAGGACAGCGTTATATGGGGGTAGAGGGGTGTGTGTGTGTGTGTGTAACCTGCATTCGTACAAAGGGCTATGAATATTTCTGTGGCTTATACCGTCTGGCCCATCTCTCTCTCTCTCTCTCTCTCTCTCTCTCTCTCTCTCTCTGTGTGTATATATAAAAAGGATCTCTGTGTGTGTGTATATGTCACAGAAATATTCATAGCCCTTTGTACGAATGCAGGTTATATCTCTTTGTATGTTCCTGACATACTGGGGGACTTTCTGCAGAAAATGGGATCATGAAGGGGTGATTAACGCAAAATCCCAAGGCTGGCTACACAGATACCCAGCTTTTGAAGCCTAACCATCAGGAGAATAGGGAGAGTGACAGTTTTACCTGTTTTCAAGAGGCTTAGAAGAAAAGGTTTTGGGGATATAAAGACTGAATTCAAACAGACTCAGGATCTTTTTGATTCAGCAAACTAATAGGACCCTTTTGTCCACAGGGAACCCAATCCTGCTTGAAGGGTTGTAAGGAGTAGAGCCTATCACAACTGCAGGTGGAAGACGGGCAACTTCTCTTAAGTTTAGTGTGCATATACATTTATTATTTTTATTGTCTTTATATGCTTTTGTATTGAATGAATTCATTCTGCTTGGAAAGAGCTGTGTGATCACTGGCAAGAACACTGTCCTTGTTTTTGGAGAGAAGCTAGAGAGAGCAGAGGGCTGGTGGTTGTCAGATCTGCTGGAATAATCATAGTGAACTGCATACTAAAGAGGGGATATGAGTCCCTGCCCATAGAGAGGTGAAGGTTACAGGTCTGAGATCTGAAGTGGGTGCTCTCGAGGAGGCGTGTGTGTGTGTGTGTGTGTGTGTGTGTGTGTGTGTGTGTGTGTGTGTGTGTGTGTGTGTGTGTGAGAAAGATGCAGTTAACCCCAAAACTGTGTATTGCATTCTAATGTCTGACTTCTCATCCAAATATTTGTTTTTGAATGCTAAAACAACAAAAATGCAAATTAGGGACCAAAAATTACCTCTAATGATTAGGTTGACACCACCAAATTGATTCCACTTGTGAGATAAAACCAATTTGATCCATGCCTTCAGAGATGATGGATATGGGCACCCCATATTTGGAACCAGATTAAGGAATAATCAACCTAGGCACGTGCCTAGGGCCCACTTCTTGGGTGGGGGAGAGAGGGGAGCATCCTGAGTGGCACCACTACCCTGTGTGCCAGGTAACAATGACACTCACTCAAATTTGGCTCTGCCCCTCATCATGATGGAGAGATGTCAGGGCCAAACCAGTGTGGGCAGTGAAACAACCAGTGCTGCTCCTCCTGTCCACAGCCATGGGGCTCTCTCCACTCTTCCCTGGGACCTGCCTGGCCTCACCTCAGCCTGTATCTCCTCTCCTCCGTCCACAGGACTTGCTCAATGACAGCCTCAAGACCTGAGCTGCGGTGAGTGCCTGCACAAGGGAGCTGTCTAGGAGGTGGAAATGAGGGGTTTTGCTTAGGGTTCAGTGATGGGCTAATCCAGTCCTGCCCAAAACTACCCCTTCTCTACCAGCATATCCTCCTTTCAATCCAGGTTGAGGTACAGCCAGCTCTCATCCAAAGCTTTATTCCAGCAGACACTGGGGAAAAGTGCTCCAATTAATTATAGAGTAATGATCATCAGCCACACACTGCAGGTAGCAAGCCCACACCACTTCTCTATCTCCCTTAGTAGTCTGACAAATCAGAACTTTGTTGTTCTTTCCCTAGCTAGGTATAAGAGAGCAGACTGATCAAGTTTGCAGATGACACCAAATTTGGGGGGTAGAGCGGTTGCCAATACTTTGAAGGATAGAGCTAACATTCAGAGGGATCTTGATAAATTGGAGAACTGGGCTATAAACAACAAAGTGAAATTCAACAAAGACAAATGTAAAGTGCTACACTTAGAAAAGAAAAAACAAATGCACAAAGTCAGAACAGGGGAAAACTGGCTTGGCAGCAGCACTGCAGAGAAGGATCTGGGAGTTGTGGTGGATCACAACCTCAACATGAGTCAGCAATGCGATGCTATTGCAAAAAAAGGTAAATACAATTTTAGATTGCACTGGCAGAGGTATAGCATGCAAGTCACAAGAGGTGATAGTACCACACTACTCGGTGCTGGTTAAGCCTCAGATACAGTACTGTGTCCAAATTTGGTCACCAATGTATAGAAAGGATGTAGAGAAACTGGAAAGGATCCAGAGTTGAGCACCAAAGATAATCAATGGGATGGAATGCAAGCCATATACACAAATGCTTAAGAAACTGGGTATGTTTAGTTTGGAAAAGAGGAGATTAAGGGGGATATGATAGCGGTCTTCAGATACTTGAAAGGCTGTCATAAAAAAGATGGAGAAAAGTTGTTTTCTTTTGCCATAGGGGACAGGACAAGAGGCAATGGGTTCAAACTACAGCACAGTAAATTTACAGTTAGGAACAGACTGCTTTGGGATGTTGTGGAAGCTTCTTCATTGGAGGTTTTCAAAAGGAGGTTGGATAGCCATCTGTCTTGGATGCTTCAGACAAATCCTACATCTTGTCAGGGTGTTAAACTAGATGATCCTTGCAGTCCCTTCTAACCCTATGATTCTATTATTCCATGAGAGAAACCTCAGGGCAGACACACACATATTTCTGTGCTCTAGTTCCTCAGAAAACAAACAAAAAACAAACAAACCAGGGCCATTTGGGAGAAACTGCTAATGCTACTTTTAACTACAGGTATAGCACCAATATCTTGTTGTTGTTGACAATGTTACAGGCAACTGATAGATCTAAAAGAAGTAGTGTTTGTACAACACCTAGCATAATGGGGACTATAGGCACTACTGTATTAAAAAATAAGTAATAGATATTTGATCTTTGTTGATAACTAGGACATAATTGACCAGAAGTCCAGTTCAGACTCTAAGATGTATCCAAACCTGAAACTAGACTTATAGAGGTCAATGAAAACTGTGGATTCAGCTTTTGCCACAGCTTTCTTGCAACAAGTACAGCACATAAAAGACGGTTACTCACCGTTGTAACTGTTGTTCTTCGAGATGTGTTGCTCATATCCATTCCAATTAGGTGTGCGCGCGCCGCGTGCACGATCGTCGGAGAATTTTCTACCCTAGCAACACCGGCGGGTCGGCTGTGGAGCCCCCTAGAGTGGCGCCTTCATGGCGCTGAATATATACCCCAGCCGACCCGGCGCCCCCTCAGTTCCTTCTTGCCGGCTACTCCGACAGTGGGGACGGGGGGCGGGTTTGGAATGGATATGAGCAACACATCTCGAAGAACAACAGTTACAACGGTGAGTAACCGTCTTTTCTTCTTCGAGTGCTTGCTCATATCGATTCCAATTAGGTGACTCCCAAGCCCAACTTAGGTGGTGGGGTCGGAGTGAGACATTGCTGTGTGCAAAACCGCTGATCCGAATGCAGCATCGTCCCTGGACTGCTGCACTAGTGCATAGTGAGCTGTAAATGTGTGGACTGATGACCAAACCGCAGCTCTACAAATGTCCTGGATCGGAACTTGCGCCAGGAAAGCCGTCGAGGAAGCTTGGGCCCTCGTGGAGTGAGCGGTGAGGTGCGGTGCTGAGACACCCGCCAGGTCATAGCAAGTCCGGATGCAAGACGTAATCCAGGAGGATAGGCGTTGTGAGGAGACCGGTGAGCCTTTCATTCGGTCGGCCACTGCAACGAAGAGTTGCGTCGTCTTTCTAAAGTGCCTTGTGCGGTCAATATAGAAAGCCAGGGCCCTGCGTACGTCCAGAGAATGCAAACGTTGATCCTGGCGAGTAGCATGTGGTTTAGGATGAAAGACCGGGAGAAATATATCCTGGTTGATATGAAATGGAGAAACCACCTTAGGGAGAAAGGCAGGATGTGGACGAAGCTGCACTTTATCCTTATGGAAAACTGTGTAAGGGGGCTCGGATGTAAGCGCCCTGAGTTCAGAAACGCGCCTTGCTGAGGTGATGGCTACGAGGAAGGCTGTCTTCCAGGATAGGTACAAAAGTGAACAGGTGGCCAGTGGCTCGAATGGAGGACCTGTGAGCTTGGAAAGAACCAGGTTGAGGTCCCACGTCGGAACGGGCTGACGTTGTTGTGGGTACATCCGGTCTAAGCCCTTGAGGAATCTAACGACCATCGGGTTAGAGAATACCGAGGACGCGAGTTCTCCTGGGTGAAAGGCTGATATAGCGGCCAGGTGAACTCTAATTGAAGATATCGCCAACCCTTGCTGTTTTAGGGAGAGGAGATATTCCAATATGAGAGGAATAGGTGCCTGTAACGGGGACGTGGCTCGTTGTTCGCACCAACAGGAGAACCGCTTCCACTAGGCCAAGTATGTGGTCCGTGTTGAAGGCTTCCTACTGCTCAGCAGAATCTGTTGGACCGAGTGCGAGCATTGTTGCTCTGCCTGGGTGAACCATGGAGCAACCACGCCGTGAGGTGGAGCGATTGCAGGTCGGGGTGACGCAGCCAGCCGTGGTCCTGAGAGATGAGATCTGGACATAATGGAAGCGGGATCGGTGTCTGAACCGAGAGTTCCAACAGTGTGGTGTACCAATGTTGTCTCGGCCACGCTGGAGCGACCAGAATTACCTGTGCCTGGTCTCTGCGCAATTTGAGCAGTACCTTGTGGACCAGAGGAAACGGAGGGAAGGCATAAAACAGGTGGTCTTTCCAGGGAAGGAGAAACGCATCCGAGAGGGAGCCCGGAGCTCGACCTTGCAGGGAGCAGAACACGTGGCATTTCCTGTTGTCTCGAGAAGCAAACAGGTCTATCTGGGGAAACCCCCACTTCTGGAAGACGGAATGTATGATGTCCGGACGGATAGACCACTCGTGCGTCTGAAAGGACCTGCTGAGTCGGTCCGCTAAAGTGTTCTGGACTCCAGGGAGGAACGATGCCGTGAGATGGATTGAGTGGGCGATGCAGAAGTCCCACAGGTGAATGGCCTCTTGGCATAGAATTGACGAACGTGCTCCTCCTTGCTTGTTGATGTAAAACATGTCCGTGGTGTTGTCGATGAGAACTAACACACAGCGGCCACGTAGGAGATTGAGAAATGCCTGGCACGCCAGGCGCACCGCCATCAGTTCCCGAACATTGATGTGCAGGGCTAGCTGGGATGCAGTCCACAGGCCCTGGGTATGGTGTTCGTTGAGATGGGCGCCCCAACCCAGAGATGAAGCGTCTGTGACCAGGTGCAGAGAGGGTTGTGGGGCGTGAAATGGCATCCCCTCGCAAACCACATTGTGATCTAGCCACCAGGTGAGGGAGGTCAGGACCGAGTTCGGGACCGTGACCACCATGTTCAGGCTGTCCCGATGTGGGCGGTATACCGATGACACCCAGGTCTGGAGTGGGCGAAGCCGAAGTCTGGCATGCCTGGTTACGTACGTGCAGGAAGCCATGTGACCCAGCAGGGTGAGGCACGACCTCACCGTGGTAGTTGGGAAGGCCTTGAGCCCTCGAATGAGGCTCGTGATGGTACAAAAGCAGTTGTCTGGCAGGATGGCTTGTGCACGTCTGGAGTCTAGGACTGCGCCGATGAATTCTATTCTCTGGGTAGGTTCTAGAGTGGATTTGTCCTTGTTGAGTAGGATGCCCAACTCGTTGAATGTGTGCACTAATATGTGGACGTGAGCTCGAACTTGCTCTTTGGTGCGACCGCGTACCAGCCAGTCGTCTAGGTATGGGAACACCTGTATCCCTTGCCGACGAAGGTATGCTGCCATGACAGCCATACATTTCGTGAACACTCTTGGGGCCGAGGATAGGCCGAAGGGAAGGACTGCAAATTGATAGTGCACCTTGCTTACCACGAATCGCAGGAAGCGTCTGTGAGGCGGGTAAATTGCGATATGAAAGTATGCGTCTTTCATGTCGAGGGCGGCGAACCAGTCTCCAGGATCGAGGGAAGGGATAATGGCCCCCAAAGAGACCATGCGGAACTTCAACTTTACTACGAATTTGTTGAGTCCGCGCAAGTCCAAGATGGGTCGCAGACCTCCTTTGGACTTGGGGATTAGGAAGTAACGGGAATAAAATCCCCTGCCCCTTAACTCTACCGGAACCTCCTCTATGGCCCCCATAGCAAGGAGCGTGGAAACCTCCTGTATAAGAAGTTGCTCGTGAGAAGGGTCCCTGAAGAGGGACGGGGAAGGGGGGTGGGAGGGGGGGATTGAAGAAAACTGGATAGCGTATCCCCTCTCCACCGTGCGAAGGACCCAACGGTCCGAAGTTATAAGGGACCAAACACGGTGGAAGTGGGAGAGGCGATCCCGAAAGGAGGGGGCTGGATCCTGGGGGATGACTGGGGCGCCGTCCTCGACCGCACCTTCAAAAGTTCTGCCTGGGGCCTGCGGGTGGCCTTGGTGGCCCTTGGTTCTGACCAGGTTGAGGGCCGGTCCACCTTCTTCTACCACCTCGCCCCCGCCTCCGGGCAGAGTCCTGTCTCTGACGAGGTGGGGGGGGGGTAGAAGCGCTGAGGCTGAGGCCTAAATGGCCTGCGCTGAGGACCCGCAACATGCATCCCCAGGGAGCGCATGATTGTCCTGGAGTCCTTGAGGCTCTGCAGGCGAGAGTCCGTCTTCTCCGAGAACAACCCCTGTCCTTCAAAGGGCAAATCCTGCAGGGTTTGTTGCAACTCAGGGGGCAAACCCGAAACTTGGAGCCAGGAGGTCCTTCGCATAGCGATACCTGAAGCCAGGGTTCTCGCAGCCGAGTCCGCTATGTCCAAGGAGGCCTGTAAGGAGGTCCGAGCCACCTTCTTACCCTCCTCTACCAAGGCCCCAAACTCCTCCCTGGACTCTTGGGGAACCAATTCCTTGAACTTCCCCATAGAGTTCCAGGAATTAAAGTTGTAGCGGCTCAGGAGCGCCTGCTGGTTAGCCACTTTAAGTTGCAGCCCTCCGGCTGAATAAACTTTACGGCCAAACAAATCGAGGCGCTTAGCCTCCTTCGATTTGGGCGCTGCGGCCTGTTGACCGTGGCGCTCCCTTGCATTCACTGATGACACCACCAGTGAACACGGCTGGGGATGGGTATACAAGTACTCGTAGTCTTTGGAGGGGACAAAGTACTTTCTTTCCACCCCTCTCGCTGTGGGTGGGATAGAGGCAGGAGTTTGCCATATCGTAGTGGCATTAGCCTGGATCGTGCGGATCAGGGGTAACGCCACTCTTGATGGGGCATCCGCCGCGAGGATATTTACAATGGGGTCCTGCACCTCCACTATCTCCTCCGCCTGTAGGTCCATATTATGGGCCACCCTACGTAAGAGGTCCTGATGAGCCCGAAGATCTATTGGGGGTGGACCTGTGCACGACGTGCCCGCCACTGCCTCATCCGGAGAGGAAGAGGAAGATGCCTCCGGTGGTAAGGGGTCCTGGTCTCCCTGCTCCTGGGCCAGAGCATCACCTGCCCTTGGGTCCAGGACGTCAGGTGGTGCGGACACGGAAGCCTCCATGCCCCCTGGAGGAGGGCGAGAGATGGTGGACTCTGGGGCCCTTCTATCGGAGTGACCCGAGCGAGAGGTTGAAGTTATTGGAGCCCCTTGCGCCTGATGGTACGCCCACGGGGTCCAGAACGACCAGTGAGATGGGCCATGAGCAGGGTCCTCTGCTACCTCCTGCCAATGGCCTATATCTTGCTCCTCGGCTTGCCCCTGAGGGGGGTATGCCGATCTCGATATGTCCTCAGAGGAGCGAGACACCGATCTCGATGGCCATGGCGGTGCCGAGTGCGCCGAGACGAATCCCGTGGGATACGGTGCCGCACGGTGCCGGTCTGGAGATGTTCTATCTCTACGCGGTGCCGGCGATCGGTGCCGAGATCGCGATCGGTGCCGATGACCTCGCCGGTGCCGGGAGTCGGATCTGGACCTGGACGATGACCTGGAGTAGGCCCGGTGCCGGGAGCGGCCTCTCGACGTCGAGCGTCGATCGTATCGGTGCCGAGAACTACGTCTCGATGTCGATCGGTGCCGACGATCATAGCGGTGCCGAGACGTAGAACGGTGCCGCGACGATGATCTTGGCCGCGAGTACGACTGGTGCCGAGGTGATATCCGGCGCCGGGACTGCGAGCGGCGTGGGGACCTGCTTCGGGACCTGGACCGGTGCCGTGGTTCCAGCCCTTGCGATGGAGGGCGCATCAAGGCAGGTTTCCCCCTAGATTGGACCGGACGAGTCAACGGTGCCGGTGGTTGGGGCGGTGCCGGCTCCGTGAGAGCGATCAAGTCTCTCGCCGTCGCGAAGGTCTCTGGGGTCGACGGGAGGCACTGTATCACCGCCGGTCGCGGTGGTGACCCTGTCTGCACCGGACTCAACGGCCTCGGAGCCGGAGTCGACGGTGCTGGAGGCACCTGTTTTCGGTGCTCCACAGGCGGACGCGGCTCTACCCCCGGCACTGGGATAATGAACGGCGCCGAGGCACTTGCTGTGAGTGCGGTGCCGACGAGGTCCGGTGCCGTGGAGGCTTGTCCGACGCCACTCGCGTGGTCGGAATGGTCGGTGCCGCTGGGGCACTGCGCACCGAGGTGCTAGGTGCCGGGGCCTGACGCGCTGATGGAGCGTCCGGGCTAAGTGCCGCCTCCATAAGGAGTTGCCGGAGCCGAAAGTCCCGCTCCTTCTTGGTCCTCGGTCTGAAGGCCTTACAGATCTTGCACTTATCTGTTTGATGGGACTCTCCCAGGCACTTCAGACACGAGTCGTGCGGGTCACTCGTTGGCATAGGCTTAGCGCAGGAGGCGCACTGTTTGAAGCCGGGAGCCTTGGGCATGAGCCCGGCCACGCGGCCGGGGGAAAAAGGGGGAGACAACCCCCTTAATCCCCTTTAACTATATAACAACTATTAACAAAGTGAATAACCAACTATTTAACTATAAACAACTAGAACTATAACTATAACTGTGAATAACTGAATAAGCTAGGGAGAGTGGAGAACAGCTACGCCGCGCTCCACAGTTCCAACGACCGTCAGGGGCGGTAAGAAGGAACTGAGGGGGCGCCGGGTCGGCTGGGGTATATATTCAGCGCCATGAAGGCGCCACTCTAGGGGGCTCCACAGCCGACCCGCCGGTGTTGCTAGGGTAGAAAATTCTCCGACGATCGTGCACGCGGCGCGCGCACACCTAATTGGAATCGATATGAGCAAGCACTCGAAGAAGAACCTGATCTTTTCTTGTTTGCTGGCCAAACTCAAAAAGTCCAGAAAAAAAATGAGGTTAGCTTTGAACTAAAACTAAATTTTCAGTTTTTCCTTGACAAAACAAGCAATCAAAAAAAAATATCTCTGGAGGATGTTAAATAGAAGCTACTAAAGATAGACATTTTTAAATCAGCAGGTATCCAACAGCTTGCATCCAAGAGTTTTTAAAGAGCTGGCTGAAGAGCTCACTGGACTTGATGTTGCTTTTCCGTAAGTCTTGGACACTGGGAAGTTCCAGAAGACTTGAAGAAAGTTATGTTGTGCCAATATTTAAATAGGGTAAATGGAATGAAATGGGTAATAATAGGGCTATCAGACTGAAATTGATCCTGGGCAAGATAATGGACCAGCTGATGCTGGACTCAATTAATAATGAACTAAAGGAAGGTAATGTAATTAATGCCAGTCAACATGGGTTTATGGAAAATGCATTGTGTCAAACTAACTGGATACTTTTTATGAGATTACAAGCTTGGTCAATAAAGGTAATAGAGTTGATGTAACATACCTCGATTTTTGTAACACATGTTACTTGGTACAGCACAATATTCTGATTAAAAAACTAGAATGATATAAAATTAACATTGCACAAATTAAATGGATTAAAAACTGGCTAACTGATATGTCTCAAAATGTAATTGTAAACAGGGAATCATCGAATGGAGTGTGTTTACATTCCCACGAGGATCGTTTCTTCACCCTACACTATTAAATGTTATCAATGACTTGGAAAGAAACATAAAATCATCATTGATAAAGTTTGCAGAGAACGCAAAAATTGGGGAAGTGGTAAATAATGAAGAGGACAGGTCACTGATTCAGAGCTATTTTGATTGTTTGGTAAACTGAAGGCAAACAATATGGCTAAATATAAATGTATATATCTAGCAGCAAAGAATGTAGGCCATACTTAAAAGATGGGGGACTCTAGCCTGGGAAGCAGTGATTCTGAAGAAGATTTGGGAGTCATGGTGGATAATAAGCTGAACATGAGCTCCCAATGTGACGCTATAGTCAAAAGAGCTAAAGTGATTCTGGGGTGCATGAACAGGGGAATCTCGAGTAGGAGTAGAGAGGTTATTTTATTTCTGTATTTGGCACAGTTATGACCACTGCTGGAATACTGTGTCCAGTTCTGGTGTCCAAAACTCAAGAATAATATTTGGAAAGGGTTCAGAAAAGAGACATGAGAATGGTTACAAGATTCATTCTGGGAGCATGTGTAATTCCATGGGCAAGTTAGTGACAGAAAGTAAGGGAGGTGCCATTTGAGTCATAAAAAATTATAGAATCATAATTTCAATGGTGTCACAATCTGCAGCATGGCAGGGGGGACTCACTGCCCACCCCTGACTCTCAGCTCCTGGTCCTTTGATAATACAATGTCATAAAAAATGGGTAAAATTGTGTATCATTCTAAAGCCCTTTCTCCCACCAAAACAGTGGTAGCAAACATGACAAACCTAGAATAATTATGTAGATATATATTTGAGAAAATGTTTAAAAATAAACATTTTAAAATTATATTTTAACACAGCCATGCCAAAAATGCAGCTCCCCCAAAGATAATTTGTGGCCTTTGACTGACAGTATTGTTATCAGATAATGCTCAGAACATTATACCTGATTAATTTTTTTAATGTCATACATTACTATAAATGGAAAGAGTGCTTAGATGGCATAATTCTATTGGATATCCTGTGAAAGATGCAGTATTTGGAAAGAAGAACAGGAGTACTTGTGGCACCTTAGAGACTAACAAATTTATTATTTGGAAAGAGTAACTCACTGATTATTGCATTGTCTCATTTATTGAGAAGCCTGTGGCTAGAGCTGGGAAATATTTAGGTTAGGTGGAATAGAGGTCTGGTATTATTTGAGCCATCTCAACATTTTTAATCCAAATGTATCTAGGAAAGGAGTCCAAATTTCTCTGAATTCATATAACTGCTCTCTACGGTGATAAGCTATTCTTTCTTTGGCTGCTAATGCAGACAGGTCCAAATACCACTGCTCTATACTGGACATAAGTCTACTATTCCATTTTTGTAAAATCATGCACTTGGTGATCATTGCAGCTCTCAAGAACCAAAGTCTTTGTGGTGGAGTTAAATCCAATTTAGCAGCTAAATAACCTAGGATATAATTTTCAGCTGAGATTTGGTTGCTTAATTGCTTCCATTTCAACCAATGGGACTACTCTTGTAAATACTATTCTTTGTGAGTAAAGGTTGTAGAATTGGGCTCTGAATTCTACCACAATTATATGGCAGATAAAAGATAGGTCAAATTTTAGGCCTAAACTTTTAAAAAGTGAACATTTAAATATCTGATAGTACTCTATTATGGAAAAAAAGCTGTTTTATGGTCCTTTAGAGATGTAATGTAAAATAAAATGAAAGCCAAATTATACATACTGCAACATACTATAAGTACTTAGATATCTATAACAAATATTTGAGAAGGAATAATCGAACACCATTGCTTACACCGGTCTGCTTTTCTGCTGTTAATAGTGTGTTTCAGAGTGCATGCAACAGTCCCTTAATTTAGTTCCTATATGGTACATTGAAGCCTGGAAATGAAGAGCTCATAAGTAAGACTAAAAGTTCCTCACCATTTTCATGATGCATTTGCAAGCCTACTGTAAATGAACACTGAGTAATTATTCACAGTACTAGTGGGATTACTAAGTAACTACTTTTCAACATGAATAAGAATTGCATAATTGGGCACTAAGAGTAAGAGAAGCACAAGAATTTTGCTTTTATGTCGACCCTAAAAACGTCTGGTTATCTCTGAAGCTGCAGTTAAAAACAATCACTTTCGACTCAGTTGTGCACAATCCTCTATGTCAGTGATACTCATGAAAATTTTGTTGGCATATGCTTAATAACAGAACAAATGCTGGGTGAAATATTCTCTGTGTGTGTGGTGCTTAGTAGAGTGATAGTACTACAATAGGTAGTAATAATAATGATAAGAAAGGTTTCAGAGTAGCAGCCGTGTTAGTCTGTATCCGCAAAAAGAAGAACAGGAGTACTTGTGGCACCTTAGAGACTAACAAATTTATTAGAGCATAAGCTTTCGTGGACTACAGCCCACTTCTTCGGATGATATGCATCCGAAGAAGTGGGCTGTAGTCCACGAAAGCTTATGCTCTAATAAATTTGTTAGTCTCAATGATAAGAAAATATATTTTACTTTCAAGTTTGAATGCATTACCAACAATAATTAAATAGCACAGAATAGTGCCTCTAAATATGATGCAATACCAAATATCTCTACTATTGTGAATAATTAGTGTTCATTTAGAATTGTCTTGCAAATGTATTATGAAAATGTACCAGCCCAGATACAAAATCTACTCAGTCACCTTGTCCCATTATGGTGATAATGAAATGGGAAATTTCTTACCCTGTAATTTCTTTTCTTCTAGCTATGTCTCATACAATTCTGTGATGCCTGGACTGTTCCCCTCCTCTCTGCAGTTCTAGAGTCTGTTCACTGTTGCAACACAGCTCATTTTGGCCACACACCCTTCTCCAGCTTGCCACAAGAACAATTCATATAATATGCAAAAACTCTTAGAATATGATAATACCAATAACATTAAAGTCAACAAGTGAACTATGTGCAGTAAGCTATGCAGCCAACAAACTGGAGACATTTAAAAATAATGTTGTTCCTTGGCTAATGAAGCCATTCCAGGTTGGGTAGAATTTTGAGAGATACTGCTAGCAGAAAGAAAATTTTCCATACTACAACTAACTGTCTCCCACAGTTCTGTGATGCGTGGGAAGTAGTGAGCAGTAAATATTAAGCAGGGAGGGATAAAGAAAGATAAATAGAGAAATTTCCCCTTGAAAGTAAATGCCTGAATGGCAAGTTACTTTTGCAATAGTGCATTCAGCACCTTCTTTCAGAAAGAAGCATCTGCAGAGGATAGAAAATCCACTTTGTAATGTTTAATAAAAGGTATTGCTTGAAGATCATGTCGCTGCCTTACAGATTTCTTCAGCTGAAACACAGGTTTGTTCTGCCCATGATATCACCAGAGATCTTGTGTAGTGTGCCTTGATTCCTTTTAGAATACAGTAACTCCTCACTTAGCATTGTAGTTATGTTCTTGAAAAATGTGACTTTATGTGAAACGATGTTAAGCGAATCCAATTTACCCACAAAAATTAATGTAAATGGGGGGGTTAGGTTCCAGAAAAAAAAATTTCGCCATACAAAACATATTATATACATATACAGTGTACGTTTTAAACCATTTTAAACAAACAGTTTAATATTGTACACAGCGATGAATGATTGTGACGCTTGGTTGAGGTGGTGGAGTAAGAGGGTAGAATATTTCCCAGGGAATGCCTTGCTGCTAAATGATGAACTAGCACTCGGCTGAGTCCTCAAGGGTTAATAAGCTGTTGTTAATGTAGCCTCACACTCTACAAGGCAGCATGGACTGAGGCAGGTGGGGGGGAAAACACAATAAATGCAGATTACACTTCCCTGCAAAAACTGAACATGATCAAGAGCCCACGTTATCCAGCTAGAGTGCACCACTCCCTCCTCCTGACAGCACATGCACAGCTGCACAGGTGCTGACTTTCCAAAGCCCTGGGGGTGCATGCATGAGTGAGAGAGACATGCATTGCCCCTTTAAGTATGCTGACCCCACTTCAAGTATATTGGCATTTTAAGCAGATCAGCCAGTTCAGATAGGAAACAGCTTCCAGCAAGCTCCCTCCTTTCTGTTCCTGAGCCCTGTCCCTCTCCTCTGCTTTATGGAGCGGGGGGCTGGGGGCGGAGGGCAGGAGCAGGGGGACATCCTGATATCAGCACCCCTCTCCCCGACTCCTGCAGCAAGCAGGAAGCTCCTGGGAGCAGCTCCAAGGCAGAGGGCAGGGCAGGAGCAGCATGGCACGGGGGGAGGGGCAGCTGAACGGCTGCTGGGTAGCTGCCAAGCCACATACCTTACAGGGAATTTAGGGGATCTGACGGGGGGGCTGCCAGCCCCCCTGGTTCTAATCCCCACAAGGAGGGGCTGCTCTTCCAGAAAATCCTGCAAACAGTGGACAAAGCAGGCAGCTGCCAAACGCCGTTATAAGGGAGCATTGCACAACTTTAAACGAGCTTGTTCCCTAATAGATCAGACAACG
Source organism: Chrysemys picta bellii (assembly GCF_011386835.1). Taxonomy (NCBI): domain Eukaryota; kingdom Metazoa; phylum Chordata; order Testudines; family Emydidae; genus Chrysemys; species Chrysemys picta. Next base: position 321,261,814 of record NC_088791.1, read on the forward strand.
TAACAACAAAACAACGTTAACCGGGACAACGTTAAGTGAAGAGTTACTGTAGGCCAGTTTGATGGCTTGAATGCCTCCACTATGCACAAGTTAATTCATTTGGCCAGAGATAGTTTGGATGCCCAAAGACCGTGGCACTTTTGGTGAAAGGGCACAAATAAAGAGCCTGATCATCTCATCAATTCAGTGTAGCCTAAGGTAAATCTTTAGTGCTGTACATACTCCCACATGATGATACATGTTTTCAGATGGATGCTGTGGATTTGGACATAATGATAGAAGAATCATGCAAGAAATGGAAAGAGGAATTCACCTTTGGTAAGAAAGACTGTGGGAATCCTTAGAACCATTATGTCATGATGAAGCACATCATGTGGCTCTTGCATGGATACAGCTGCTAACTCAGATTCATCTAGCTAACACAACAGTGACCACAAAGTAGATTTTGATAGATAGGTATGACCATTGCCTACAGGGTGGGTGGTTAGGGCTTTTAGTACCAATAGCAGATCTCACTTAGGAAAGATTGGTCTGCCTTCAGGTCTAGCCAGTCTGATTGCTCTGATAAATCTTGAGACTTGAGGATATTTGGCTAAGACCCTCAGAATCCTGCTTGTAAATCACTGCTTATGACTGCTTAACACTTTATGGTGCTGGGCTGAAGACCCTTGTCCAAACTATCCTGAAGAAAATCCAGAATAGTTGGAATTCCAGAGTCGTTGGGGCATGTTTTCTTTTTGGCACCATGAGCTGAACCATGACCAGATTGAGAAGGCTTTTAGTGTGGAAGTCTGTGTGGAGATCAGCGGAGTCCCAATCACTTTGGAGGATAATCCAAGTGCAATTAATGCTTCACTCTCAATAGCCAACCTGTGGGTTGGAGAAAGCTTGGATCTGGATGGAGAATGGGGCCTTGGTGAAGAATGTCCATTGTCACTGGTACGTACATTGGAGGCACCAATGCCATATCTATTAAGTCCTAAAACGATGATGTCCTCTGCTAGCATGGAGCTAGAACTATCAGCTTTGCTTCCCCTCACCTTATCTTCTGAATCACCATCTCTAGAAGTCGATGTGGTGGGAATGTATAAAGCAAGCCCTTTGGCCACCTGTGTGCAAGAGCATCCTTCCCAGTGACCTGGGATAGCTTCCCTGCTACTTTGCCATTCGCAAGAACAGGAAGTTGCCAAACAGTTTGACTGCCAGAATGACAAATTTGTGGCCGGCACAGAGCCTAAATCCGAACTCTTTCCTTTCTCAGTAGAAAAGTCTTCATCTGAGGATGACTCTCTCGTAGACTTTTTATATATTTTTCTTCCTCTTTTTGTGCTTCCTGTGGTGTGTGGTTTGTTTTTGTTGTTGTTGTTTTTTTTTGCAGTGTGTGTGGGGGGGTCTGCTTTACAGGAGTCCCTGCACGAGTGTAGCCATGATAGGGTGTGTTGCATCCCTTTTTAATAAAAAGCCTTGAGTCCTCTAGATATTCTTCCTTCTGTGTCCTCACACTCTGAGTCCCAGTGCCACTACTTTTGGAATGGGATCTTGTTCTGAGAATCCCAATTTACACTAGGAATTAGGGAAGCTGTGTAGGACCCCTACTTTTTCCCCCAGGGAGCTGAAGACCAACTTTAAGGGCTTAAAGTTGGATCACTTATGAGATTTTTTTCTTCTGGATCAGGTCTTCAGGGTAGGGAAGAGGGAATCTGACATGCCAGTCTGTCTCTGAGCCCTGTGCCCTGGCAGTGTGAGGTCAGCTTGCTGTGAACAGCTAGGACACAGATCACCCTCCGAAGAGCCTGTAAATGTAGCTGTGCATATAGAGCACTGCTCTGATTTAGCCAGTGTTTGTGGGACAGCCCTGCCATAACCTGAGAGTGGGTGACAGAGGATCCCCAAGATGGATAACACTGCAGCGGTGGATCTGGGAGGCTGAGACACCATGGTGCCAATTACGCAATCTGGTGGAGGAGGAGGAGGAGGAGAAGGAAAATAGCTTCATTGCTCACTATTATCTGAAAAAGAAATTAAAAGTAAAGTTGGCAAAGGAAACAGTGTCTGTTTGCTTTGCTCCTGACCAACTACTACCGTGGAGGCAGAAGTTCTGGTGGCAAGTGGAAGAAGAGGGATAGCCAGTATGGGCTATGCTGTAATGCTGAACTGCCTCCAGAGTTGCAGAGAGGGGGAAAGACCCTACTTCAGAGAATTGTAGGAGATGCTTGGCCATCAAAGCAAGTTATTCATTCTAAGTAAGTATTATTTCAAATGTATTATTTCAAATATTTACACTATTTAAAACATTAAGTAATGTCTCACAATTAACTCCCACAGCAGAATAGAACTCAAAATATGTGAAGTGACCCAAATAAACATTTTACTTATATTACTGATGGAAATAACTGCCTAAGTTATTTTAAAATACTTTCAACATTCTGAATTTATAACGAACACTACACAAAAGTTTTCAACATGTAACAGGCAACAAACTAAAAATGTCTCAGTGTGATCTGATTTTCTTATGCATATTTATGAACAGATGTCTGGTCTCCTGGGCTGGTCAGATTTCAGATGATATTAACAAGCAGTGCAAAATTTAAAACTTACCAGGGAACTGATCATGCGTTGAGAAGAGCGTGCAATATTGGCAGGCAGGCCAAAGAAATCGGGTTTATCATTTTCTGGAAGGCTTTCAATAATATCACGGTAATCCTACAAAAAAAGGTAGAAGAGTATAGATAATTGTAAAAGTTTTCTCTGCAATCACAGCTCATGAAAATCAATAGTATATGGTCAAAAGAATGCCAGCAATATATTTTCAAAACAAACTCTCATTTCATAGGATTTATAATTAATTGAATAACAGCATTTTGTGGACATCACTAAAACAGTACCAGCAACTAAATGGAGTAATGACTTAAGCATACCAACATATGACATGATATACCATAGAAGCTGCTAATATTGAAACACTGTAATGAAGTAGAACAGAAATCCCAAATTGCTTCAGTTTACAATTGGCAAACAACAACTCCGATAATAGTGAAGTTGTGACTTCACCATATAAAGGGTCTCTGCAGTACTATTACAAGATATCAACAGATCAGTTTGATATATATCTTATATTGCTATTAACACCACGTTTAAAGTTTTTCACAATTTGGAATTTGAATTTGGAACTATTAGTCACTTCCTCCTTCATGTTGTAGTCCAATGCATTGCTTCCACTTACATTTAAATCTTTGACAAGCTACCATTTATTATACATAGTATGAAATATGTGGCATTAAAAGATATGGCTACATGGTGATAGGAGGGGTAGAGTAGAACCAGATCGGTGTCTAAAAGACACTCGAGCTACTGTTCTGGTGGAAGGAACATGAAACAGGGTCTCTCTTACTACCCCTCCAAAAGCATGCAAACCAGGTGTCTGGAGGCCTGTCTGTATCCTATTATCAAGCAGACCATGTGCACTTGGGTTGGGCCCTGATCCTGCAAACACTTACACACATGCTTAACTTTACTACTGTGAATAGGCCATCTCCTAAATATTGAATCATAAAGGGTCTTTGGCACACAAACTATTTCTCAGAGTTTTCTCAGAGTCAAATTTACCTCTGATGCCAGCATGTCACTCTACATGGTACAGTCATGACTACTCTCTATCATAGGGAACTGAAATCCTTTGACATAACATACTCCTTCTCAGCCTGCCTGTTCTATATCCCATCTGGCCTCTACATCTGTTCTCTCAGTGCCATCTTTCAGTTTCTACATACTGAACCACTGGCTTTGCCAGCTTTTTCTCCTCCACACACTACAGCTCTCACTCCAATCAATTACAACCTGTTACTCTACCACACACACAGCTGGAATTTAAGGGGAGATTCATTTTTCATAAATTAATGTAAGGGCCAAGCAATGAAATCAAGAACAGCAAGACAACAATACAATAAAAAATATAACAATACAAATTGATGCAAACTTGTTTCTTAAATATCTGCAAACAAAGATAACATGTTACACTTCTCATAGGTCCCATTATGAGGGATGATTTGTTAGCCAAATACATTTCTCACACAGATCTGTTTCTTCCCACTGTTCATTATTGTACAGCACATACAGAAACTTTAATCAAGAAAACATCATAAGTTAACCCTTCGTTATTTCAAGTTTCTCAAGTTATTTTTACCATTCTCTTATTTTTGTGTCTCTTATTTTCGATCTTTGTTTAATATTTGGGACTTTTCATACATTTTCATCAATATCAAATCTCAAAATCTGCAAAAAAATGAAGTGTGCAGGAATACATATTTAAGTGCTTTTCCCTGTTAAGCATTAGCATTATTATTGATTACTATTAGTGTTATAGGGCATAGTTTTACAGGGACTGAATACCCTTCAGCTCCCATTAATTTTAGTGGGATTGAAGTGTACTCAGAAACTTGCAGAAATCTGCCTTTAATTAGTACGTTCATTTGCTAATTTAATACTGTAAGAAAAAGAACAAGATTTGGTTTCCATGTCTGATAAGGCAAGCATACGTACCAAAATGCTGCAGGAATTAGGGAGAGAAATGGAATATGGGAAGCTGGTCATCTTCTTGCCCCTAAGATTTAAACCTCCAATGACTCTGGAATTAAAAAGCTGTTCCAGATAGGTCCGAAGGACTCTCATATCAAAGTAATTATCTATGCGGCCTCCATAAATAGCATTTTCGAACAGGCCATGCACAAATTCCCACTGGAAATCTTTGGAACCTGTAAGTTACAAAATATTACTGTCACATTGACCTTTTTTTGCATTGTGTGATGAACATTTCCTCTTATTATAGTTATCCTTCAGAGAAACAAGGAAATACAAAGAAACCCAGTAAAGTAATACAATCATTACTAAGCAATTTCTTAACTGTAATCAAAAAGTAAAATAAAATAACTGTAAAATGTAAAATATCAAATGTTCCAACAGCTGTATTGCAAATGTTTGCAAATATTTTTTCCTGTGATAACAGTGTAATTAATGTGTTTTAAACCCTACTGAGTGACATAAATATTTCAGATGTCTTGAGGAACTTTTTATTGTAGATCTCACACATCAATCAACCCTATTTAGTTAGAGAATAAAAGTACCTTCTTACTAGAAGCCATTCCATATTCAATTGTGGCCTCCTATCTCCTAATCCTTTGTCATAAGCCTGCTCAACTCCCCTACCTCGAATGGATCTTTAAGAGTGTTACAGCCATATCACTTTGTGCGGTGATCTCATCAGGCCTCATAAAATAAGCAGGGTGATTGAATAATACCCTACCATGCCAAAGGAAGACATTGTTACTGAGATTCTGGCTGTCTGATGTGATGTAAAAGGAGGTCCAGGTTATCTGTGATCATAAAAGATCATATGGCACTGTGTTTAAAATTAAGGATGTTAACATTGGTGTTCTGACCAAATTGTATTCAATAAATTACATTCTGCCTACTTTCTTATATCCTACACTTTCAAATAAAATGTCTTTCCCCCTCACTTCTTGTCCCAAACTACAGAGGAGGGTTAAATCAATGCCACATTTCACCCAATATGTGATTTTTCGGCATGGGTGAAGTAATTATGGTGGAAAAGAACTTTGAGATTCTTCAAATGAAAAGGTTTGGTATTACATTTAAGTTATTAGTGTTCACACTCACACTCCAATTACTGCAGGAAAAACTGCCCTCACCACAACAGTTAATATCCAGGGTCCAAAGTCTCTTGGTAATATATTCAAACTGTTAAGTCTGCATGTACATGGATTGAATTCCAAAAGTACTAACCACATATAAACCCAATTTAAATCAATAGGAACTAGAGATATTGAACCCTTTTCAATACTGGGTCACTAGTTTTATTGGGATTTGGAACTTAAAGGCCTTACCAAAAAAATCCTTATGGTTTTCATTTAAGTGAGATAAACAGAGGATCCAAATAAGATCTGGTTGGAACATTTTCAACACAATGAAATTTTGCTGAAATACGCTGTTTTGTGGATGTGTATCATTCAACCAAGGCAGAGGGGTGAAAAAAAGATGCACACACACTATAGTCTGGTAGTTAGGGCACTGGCCTGGTATGTGAGACACCCAGATTCAAGACCCGGCTTTGCCTGATTTTGGGTCTCCCACATCCCAGGCCAGTGACTGAACCCACCAGGCCACATACAAGTACGCACACTTACTTGTGTGATAATGTTCAAAAGATTTTGGTTTTGATCCAGAAACAGAACAAAAACAAATTTAAAAACCTCAACAGTTGCCACGAAACAGAATTGCCATCCGCCAATCAGCTCTAATTGAAATGATTTGTGGTAATTGAAATAGCCAAATTATTTTAAAAAATATCATTCTATGATCTGCTAATTTTATAAAGATTTGAAATGGAAGACACTCAGAAATACTAGACTAGGCAAAGAAAGGAATCAGCAATCCTTAAGGAGTAACTTACCATCAAAGAGTCCATCAATAACATCATACCCCGCACGGAGATCAGATAAAGAAAATTCATAAAACTTGGTCCAACCCTATCATTAAAACAAACAAACAAAAAGTTAATATGAGTTATAAATCAATGAGAATTAAATGAACATGAAAAAAGTAAACAAAAATAGCTGCTTATAGAACATATATAATACGTAAAACCCGGGGGGAAAATCTACATCACTGGTTTGAAGCCATCTTTTCTAGGCTGCTGCTCAGAGATACACAAACAGGCAGCAAAGAGACAATATGACAAACATCTCCATCAATGTGTTTAATTTTACATAGGCATGCAGACTAGATGCCATCAGGCGTATGCCAACTTCTGTAGCAACTGACAGTTTTTCTACAAAAATAAATATATTTTAAAAATCCTAGACTAATCAGCAAGGCTTCTTGAAAATGATGCACATGAGCATGCAACTCTCTCCCTTCCCTAACAGCGCTTCTTGCAACAATGACTCATTGATAACTATGACTAGACAACTCACTTCCTTACTCTCAATGGCTTTTTTGAATTTCAGTTTCCTTTCGGACTTTGATAAGTATGTCTGCTTCTTTTAGCCACTGCCTACAACACATGCCAACCATTTTACTCCTCATCTTATTTTACCTCTATATTAAGAAAAAAGAAAAAAAAAAACAGAAAAAAACAATGCAGCAAGCCATCAGCAAGCAAGCAGTGATGCCTGCAACATATACATTCTTAATCGCTGGCACAGTACCTGGATCCATATTTGTTGGTGATTGTATTATTCTTTGTATAGTATTAACATACACTAAATAATTTACAAACAGGTATAAAGACAAAAAGTACCTGTCCCAAAATATTTACAAGACAAAGAGGTATATAGGCACAAAGGGGGATATGCACCATATATTAAATACATTAAACTAGCTGACTGGTAAATCTCAAAACATAAATTGTTAATGGAGATCACCAGCAAATAGCAGTGTTTCTGGTGGGGGTTCTGCAAGGAACTGTTCTCACCTCAAGACTATTAAAATTTCTAAATTAAAGTATCTGGAAGAAAATATAAAATCATTGCTGATAAAATTTGTAGATGAAACAGAGATAGGTGGGATGGCAAATAATGATGACAATGGGTCATAGACACAGAGCGACTTAGATCAGTGGTTCTCAAAGCCGGTCCGCCGCTTGTTCAGGGAAAGCCCCTGGCGGGCTGGGCCGATTTGTTTACCTGCTGCATCTGCAGGTTCGGCCGATCACGGCTCCCACTGCCCTTCCCGCAGCCCCCATTGGCCTGGAGTGGCGAACCACGGCCAGTGGGAGCCGCGATCGGCCGAACCTGTGGATGCAGCATGTAAACAAACCGGCCCAGCCCACCAGGGGCTGTCCCTGAACAAGCAGTGGACCGGCTTTGAGAACCACTGACCTAGATTACCTGCTAAGATGGGGCAATCAAATAACATGCATTTAAATACTGGAAATGCAATACCCTACATCTAGGGGGGAGGGATAGCTCAGTGGTTTGAACATTAGCCTCCTAAACCCAGGGTTGTAAGTTCAAACCTTGAGGGGGCCACTTAGGGATCTAGGGCAAAATCAGTACTTGGTCCTGCTAGTGAAGGCAGGGGGCTGGACTCGATGACCTTTCAGGTTCCCTTCCAGTTCTATGAGATAGGTATATCTTCATTTATTTATAGGCACAAATACTGTAAGCCATAGTTTCCAGAATGCAATCCCCCATCCTGAAACAAAAACTCTGAAAAGGACTTAGAGATCATTAGAATCATAGAAGATTAGGGTTGGAAGAGACCTTAGGAGGTCACCTAGTCTAATCCCCTGCTCAAAGCAGGACCAATCCCAACTAAATCATCCCAGCCACGGCTTTGTCAAGCCGGGCCTTAAAAACCTCTAAGGATGGATTTCAGAGTAGCAGCCGTGTTAGTCTGTATCCGCAAAAAGAACAGGAGTACTTGTGGCACCTTAGAGACTAACAAATTTATTAGAGCATAAGCTTTCGTGGACTACAGCCCACTTCTTCAGATGCATACAGAGTGGAATAAATATTTATTCCACTCTGTATGCATCCGAAGAAGTGGGCTGTAGTCCACGAAAGCTTATGCTCTAATACATTTTGTTAGTCTCTAAGGTGCCACAAGTACTCCTGTTCTTTTTTCTAAGGATGGAGATTCTACCACCTCCCTAAGTAACTCATTCCAGTGCTTCACCACCCTCCTAGTGAAATTATTTTTCGTAATATCCAACCTAGACCTCCCCCAGTGCAACTTGAGATCATTGCTCCTTGTTCTGTCATCTGTCACCACTGAGAACAGCTGAGCTTCATGTGCCCCAGCCCCCTGATCATTTTCATTGTCCTCCGCTGGACTCTCCAATTTGTCCACATCCTTTCTGTAGTGGGGGGCCCAAAACTGGATGCAATAATCCAAATGTGGCCTCACCAGTGCCGAATAGAGGGGAATAATCACTTCCCTCGATCTGCTGGCAATGCTCCTACTAATGCAGTCCAATGTGCCATTGTAAATAAACTGAACACAAGCTCCCATTGCAAACAATCTTTCAATATATAAAAGGAATATTGAGCAAGAATAAGGAGGTAATATTACCTCTATGGTTTATTAGTAGCACCACTATAGGAATACTTGTTCAGTTTTAGTGTCCACACTTAAAAAAAAAAAAAAATACACTGAAAAAGCAGACAAGGTTCAGACAAGTGCTACAAAAATGATTTGGTGTCTGGAAAACATGCTTAAAAAATACAAGGCTAAAGGAGCTCTATCACAGAGGTTGAGAGGTGACTTGGATACAGTATATTACCCACAAAGGGAGAAGATAACTGCTACTAGAGGGATCTAATCAAGCAAAAGACATAACAAAATTCAATGGCTGGAAGTTCAATTCAAAAAAATTCAAACTGGAAAAAGATGCAAATTTTCAATAAGGAAGGTAATTAACTAGTCATCAGAGCAAGTTACTAAAGGACATGGTAAATTCTCCATCATTTTGAATCTTTAACTCCACCTCTGCCCTCTTTTGAAAAGATATGCTGTAGTGTCAACCACACATTTTTGGGCAAGATGCAGGTATCATGGAGGAAATGGCTTGTGTCAAGCAGGAAGTGAAACTAGATGAACATAACTGGTCCTTCTGGCCTTAAAATCTGAGTGGTGAAGTTTAGCATATTTTTTATTATTTCCATGATTTCTGTGTGGACTGTTCTAATTTGAGGTTAAATTTTAAGTCTTTTGGTAAATTAACACATCTCTGCATAGAAGTCTAATTTTAGAAGCCTTTATGGACAAAGTACATTTTGAGAAATGACTTGAAGGAGGAAAGCGTGGAAGCATGGCAGACTGGAACAGGCAGTAGGTTATAGCTTTAGGGGCCAAAATCAGAAAAGGCTCAGTCAAGAGTGAGATTTCATAATGATTAAGTGATCTTAATTTACATTATACAGTTTTTAACAAGAAACAATATTCTATGTTAATCATTTTTTTTTCTTACGACTTTCCCTGTTCTGGATCGGAAATTTTTATAGCCTACTTCCCAAACTCATGATTGTATGCCTGGTTGTCCTGCAAATTGGTCTATCTAAGGTCTGCTGATATCCGGTTCATGTGCCAAATATTTGGCCTCTCCCTTGGTCCTCTTCTGTCTATGATCATTGCAAGGGCCATCCTACCAATATAACACTCAGGTCTCAGTTGGATATGTCCACACCAAAGTATCTTCATCTTCTTCAACTTCCCTTCAATTGGAGCAACTTGCATTAGCCCTTAACCTAATTTTATTTCATGGAGTGGCCAACCAGCTGACCATCTCAATATCTTCATTTCCATAGTGGAGAGTATGCTGATTTATTTGCTTGTGGCTGGCCATGTCTCTGTTCTGTATACATCTGATCAATGTTGTTATACAATATCCTCAAGTGTTCTAATGTTTGAATGACGCATTCAAGACCAAACTTCCAGTCATAATAAAACAGTCACGGGACAGGTTCATTTAGCCTCGGGTCCAAATAAAAACAAACCAAATGCAGGGAAGCTTCCTTTTCTCTAGTCTAGGTACCCATAAACCATGCAGGGCTGCTCCCTTCAACCAAGGATCCAGTTAGAAAAAACAAACAAACAAGTTCTTACTATGGTTATAGTCTCTAGGCTTGAGTACAATTTTTTTTTTCAGTTCAAGCCAGGTAAATAATTCCCCAGTTTTTCCTCTTCCACCCAGAATCTAGGTTCAGGAGGAGACCGGATATCACCCTCTCTCCCTTGAAAGTATCTTTTCCTTTTTTATAGCTTCCACCACTTAGGAGACATAGCTGTCAATTCTACTTCCTAACATTCTACAGGTCCCAGTTCCTCCCTCCAGGTTTGGCAACTTGGTGATCTTTAAGGGCTAGTTTCTACCTTTCGGTTTAGTGAAGAGGCTTTTAATGCTTTCTTGAATCAAACAAGGAGGGAGCACATACACTTTGTCACAGGGCCCCGAACCTGTATCAGAATCAGCTAACTCAGACCTCTAAGCCCATGAAAAGTGCCACTGGAACCAATGGGACTCTGAAAAGCTGTAGGTGTCTGTGCTATTAAGCCCCAGTTCTGCACTGAGGCCATATCCAATCATTAAGATCTCCAAATTAGTAGCCACCAAAAAGTTCCACATCAGTAGCAATATTTATCACTTCTGCATGCCCAAACATACAAAAAAGTGCATATTTTATTTTAAATAGCAAACTTAAAAGCTGGTAAATATGAAATTATTTCATTATGAAATGAAAGAAAGTATTTTAGTAAACAAACAAAATATTGGCAAGAAGTTAGAGTACTTACCTGAGGGATATAATTTCTTCTTTCTTGGCATGCAGCATGAAACCATGCCAAACTAAAGAGTGCATGGGCTCGAGACAAATTGCCCTTTTTACTAATCTGCTCTGGAGTCCAAGATTCATAGGTTCTCATCAAATTCTTTTTTAGGCCTGGAGGGGCCTAGGTAGACAAAAACAACATATATACGTGTGTTATATAATATATATATAAACAACAACATCAACAACAGCATATATATATATATATATATATATATATGTCTAAATGTCTAACACTAATTCCTAAATCTTCAAAATTAACTTAATTCAATTTGGAAAATAAGAGAAAAGGATGATTAAAGTATTATAGTAGGTGGCCTAATAATAGAATCATCTTAGACTGGAGATAATGTTGACTCACTGAAGCGAATTCTGAACAGAACAACAAACAAATTAGAGGGACTGAAATGCAGTATAAGATAGATTAAGGGAAGACCATCAGCTTGAAATGTGTTCATTTAAAAACCAGACTGAATACAAATTTGTTCAAATACAAGTCAAATAGTTTATTGTTTTACAATCACTATTACTACTTATTATTTATATTTCAATAAAGCCTAGTGGTCTTGATCAAGGATCAGGACCCCTTGTGCTATGCATATAGTCATAGTGCATACATATGATAAGAAGAGACAGTGTCTGCTCAAAAGTACAAGTCAAGAGAACACGCAAACATAAGATGTGGAGAGCACAAGGGAACAGTGAGAAAATTGTGATTACTGTAATCAGAAGGTAACATTACATAACAGTTGCCAAGCCATTATCAAGTGTTTTTTGTAGGTATAAGAACACAAGAATGGCTATATTGGCTCAGACCAATGGTCCATCTAGCCCAGTATCCGGTCTTCTGCTGGCGGTCAGTGCCTGATGCTTCAGACGGAATGAACAGAACAGGGCAATTATCTAGTGAAGAGGTGATATTAAAGGGGAGTTATGATTTAAATCATGTTTTCTTATTTGTAAAGATTTTTTTCCTCTCCTTTGAAAAAGAGAATGTTTTTGGCTAAATTCGCCTACTTACAGCAAGGTTACCTGTACCAGTAGCAAAATATTTTCTGATTGATTTTTTTTTAATAAGTTGATGATTTGCCTTAAAATAAATATGTACATCTTGACCAGATGATGATTAAGGGGCTTTGATAACCATATAATAATCACCAATGAAAACAAGTCAAGTGAACAACTAGTGTCCTTAGTAAGAACAAGATGTTGGGGTTACAAAGAAGAGAGAAGGGAAAGAATCAGTGCAGTTATATCATTGTGGAGCCTCAGTGATTTTAGAGGTGGTGGATCTAACAATACCAAGGAGCTAGAACATCAGAAAAGGGACTTTGTGGCTAGTGTGTTATTAAGGCACGCGACATTGGCTTGCATCTGAAGAAGTGAGGTTCTTACCCACGAAAGCTTATGCTCCCAGTACTTCTGTTAGTCTCAAAGGTGCCACAGGACCCTCTGTTGCTTTTTACAGATTCAGACTAACACGGCTACCCCTCTGATACTTGACATTGGTAAGGTGTCCCTACCCTGAGTGCCTAAAGTAAGAACTCCACTCAGTATGGAACTGCCAACATTTTGGAATGCAGAACACAGAGCCAGCAGACATTGTAAACATGGAGCTCCTGGGGTCTAACTCCTGAGCACTGTTGGTTCAGGTGATCCTGAGAAGAGCATCTGCTCTGTCCACCCCTTGAATTACCTTTTTGTGGCAAAGAATCATCTGCTGTCAGAGAAGAAGAGCTAAACAATGTCAGAAACACTAAGGACAGCAAACTGCTATGTTCCAGTAGGTAGCCCTAGATCACCAAAGACATCAGTGAAGCATGCTCTGAAGATATGACAATCCCACAGGTGCCTTGGAAGCTAGCTCAGTATACTGGAATCTCTGTTACTAATCTAGGATAGCTTGCAGCAATGAACTGACTTGGGCAATAAAGTCTCATGGCAAAAACCTAATTAGATGCCAGTGCTCAGAACTGTCTTTCCAAATCAAAGCATCAAGGGAGCCCTTCTGTGACAGATGCAGTCAAGCAATTTCCTTTCAGTGAGTACCATCAAATCATGGAGGGTAACTAATGCTCAAATATCACCCCAGCCTGCTTGGCATCTTAGGACAGAAGGGATACCAATACCTTTAAAGCAGCTCCATGCCAGATGATGATGATGAAGGGGCTTTGACAACCATATAAACCATGCCAAAGTGTCAAAACTTGGGATATGTCTAAGATGCCAATGCCAAGGAGCTGAAATTCTGGTGGACCTTATCTACAGGTCTGATGGTTGAGATCTCACCTCTGAAGCTTGTGTGATTAGATACCTCACGTTCTGGCAACTATACACCAGCGTGAAGTGACACCTCACCTTCTTGGCACTCATGCAGCAAGTTTAAAGCACTGGCATGATGAGGCACCTCATCAATATGCAATGCACCTTATTACCAAAGCTGCTCCAGGGTGCCTTATCTGCCAATTGCTAAGGTATTAGTGCCAATGTGCTGAGGTAGGGATGCTGAGGCACTTTTCCTCACTGGTGCATCCAGGCAGAGATGCTGATGCATTAGATTGCCTATTCTACATTGCATAGCTAAATCTGAGTCTACTTTGACTGTCATCAATGAATCCAGGCAGAGGTGCAGAAGCGTAGAGTATCACTCTCACCTCATACTGATGTAATAAGATTAAGACACAGATAACTGATTGTCTGTAGCTCACACCTCAGGTCAGATATGCAGGAATGCCTCTTCTGCATGTCAGATTGCTGTGTCTTCAAGTTTCTGGGCTCAAGAGTTCCTGCAAATCTTGACCTCAACACAGAAAAATAAAGCATCTAGTTTCTAGATCCCCCCCAAAGCCCTTAAGCCGGATAGCATGCCTTAACAACTCCAGCCAGGAATAGAATTGGAAACTTTATCAGTCTTGTGGTGGGACCTAAGAGTTTGCCATCCAGAAAGTATCACAGGAAACAGCTTAAATGTTGTGTAGTGAGGTACTGGTGAAAGGAATTTTAATTTGAAATGGACCCTTGAAAAACAAGATCAGAGAAACACAAAAGAAACAGATTCAAGAACTTAATGTACAATTTGTCTGTCAAAGCAAGTGCTCTCAGGCCAGAAAGACAGACAGATACATCAAGGGCAAGCAACCGCCCTAAGCTGTCAGAGGCAGATAAACTTCTAAAATGAAGGAATTGCTCTGTGTTTCAACTGGTAGAAAAGAGCAGGAAGGAGCTGCATTGAACTGCAGATTAATCCAGCTCAAAGAAAACAACCAAAGCTTTGAAAGAAGCTACCAGTTAAGCCTGAGACGAAAGGTTCAGCACCAATTGAAAACTGATTACTTAGCATGACTGAAAGCTAGAGAGCAATAAATGATATTGTGAAACTACCCAAAGTCAAACTGCATCTAAAAAGAGCTGAAGCAGCAAAGCAAATGGCAGGCGACTCCTGTGGAGCCTACCTTGACTGACTGAGATTAGAAAAGAATGAACTGAAAAAGTGTTTAACAGGGAGCTGTGGCACTGACAGTTGGAGTGGAACTTATATTTTCCACCTGATGAGTTTTAGGTGAATTATGCACCCTTAGGCAGAGGCTCTTAACTTTAAGTATGGCTGCCATTGTTGTCTTTTTCCATTACAACATTTTCTTGAGGCAAGAACTTAAGATATTGCAACAGGCATAAATCCCACCAATTCTCATAGATTTTGGATATAAATGTTTAAGTAATTTTTGATAGTCTAAGAAGAGGAGACACCTAGAGAATGAGAAAAAACATCATCCTACCTAACAGAACCAATTCAGAAGAAACCAGTGTCTGCACTGTCACAGACTGAGTCACAGAAAGATTATCATCCCTGGATACTCTGAAAGATCACTAAATGGGAACTAAACCACTAGACTGCAGACTCAGAAAAAAACATATTACACAAAATGATGTAGAGCATGATACAGAGTATCAAGAGCAACTTATGAGGCAGGAACATTAAGAAGTTATCATTCTTGCCATAAAATATAAAAGCAAACAAGAAATTCAGAAATAAATTATTCATTCTGTTAACACTTCTATTTCTGCTTAGACACTATAGAAACTTCCGTATGATCATGCACTGTTCTGAGGCAATGACATTACCTAGGCATAATAGGATACAATAAGGATTATGTAAGAGCTGTAAGTCTGAATTTCCACATTTTTGCTTGCTTAAATCAGATACGTTTTAAACATATATTCAATATTGTAACCAGAGATTCACTATGCTATCTTTTAATAAAGTTAATTTTTCTAAACCCATTTTGGAAAAAAAAAATCTGGAAGTCTTATAAAAAAACTATTTTATTTCATGGATCAGCAAGTTCTCATATATGATCATACAAATGATCACTAAAAATATCCTAAGGTAAATTAATAGCAATTTGTGTTTCATTCATATTAAAAAAAAAGACAAAATCTAAAAAAAACCCCATATTCTGTATTAGTTACTGTGACAGGTTGGATCACAGAAACCCCTTTGGGACTGCCAACTGATGTGCTGAGACTACTTCTAACCCGTTTTCCCTGCCAGCTTGGGAAAACCTTGCCTTGTTTGAGCCAGACATACTTGCCTGCTGCTAACACAGACCCAGGTCTGAACCATGTCCCGTAAAAGCTGCAGGCTTAACTGAAAACAGCTTAAGAAGTGTTCCTGTCTCCAACACTCAGATGCCCAGCTCCCAATGGGGTCCAAACCCCAAATAAATCGGTTTTACCCTGTATAAAGCTTATACAGGATAAACTCATAAATTGTTCACTCTCCATAACACTGATAGAGAGCTATGCACAGCTGTTTGCCCACCCAGGTATTAATACATATTCTGGGTTAATTAAAAGTAAAAAGTGATTTTATTAAATACAAAAAGTAGGATTTAAGTGGTTCCAAGTAATAACAGACAGAACAAAGTGAATTACCAAGCAAAATAAAATAAAACATGCAAGTCTGAGCCTAATACAGTAAGAAAACTGAATACAGATAAAATCTCACCCTCAGAGATATTTCAATAAGCTTCTATCACAGATTGGACGCCATCCTAGTAGGGACACAATTCTTTCCCCTGGTGCAGCCCTTGTTCCAGCACAAGGGGTAGCTAGGGGATTTCTCATGACTGCTACCCCCTTTGTTCTGTTCCACCCCCTTATGTATCTTTTGCACAAGGCAGGAATCCTTTGTCCCTCTCTGGGTTCCCACCCCTCCTTCTAAATGGAAAAGCACCAGGTTAAAGATGGATTCCAGTTCAGGTGATGTGATCACATGTCACTAAGACTTCAAGGCTTCATCCCTCCCAGCCTGACTCACAGAAAGGCCTGCAAGCAAACAGAGCCATCCACAATCAATTGTCCTGGTTGATGGGAGCCATCAAGATTCCAAACCACCATTAATGGCCCACACTTTGCGTAACTACAATAGGCCCTCAGAGTTATATTTCATATTTCTAGTTTCAGATACAAGAATGATGCATACATACAAATAGGATGACCACACTCAGTAGATTATAAGCTTTGTAATGATACTTTACAAGAGACCTTTTGCATGAAGCATATTCCAGTTACATTATATTCACACTCATTAGTATATTTTCATATACTGCAACGTCACAGTTACAATTTGCTGAACTTTCTTCTATAAGACATATGCCTGTTATTTCATCTCTCATGAGTGCATTAATACTTGTCTGTAGCTATACAATAAAAACGTTTCTTAGAAATCTTACTTCATACGTTATTTTCAGACTTGACTGAAGCAAAATCAGAGTAAATTTTGGATGAACTTCAGCAGTAAGCCACAGACGAAAATTAGGCTGGGGCTGAAGAGTATTCAATTCCTATTTTAAAAAGGAGATGTATTATATTAAAATTATGAATATTTGATTTTGCAGCACAGTAAAAGTTTAAAGGTATACTATCAACTTAAATTCATACTTCTGTCTGAAAACACCTACTATTGTTGCAAGCAACATCTGGGATTACAAGAACTGACAGATTGGAGAAAATCATTTTTTCAGGTTGGTTTACTTTGTAGATTTCACAGCACTTAGTATATAGCTATTTCACTATTACACCTTTATAGTCAGTTTTCTCCTCTCTGTGTGAGTCTTTCACACAACACAGAAGAGTATCTTTTTATAAATATAGGAAAATATGATTGCAAAGCAACAAAAAACAGCAGGAAGACTCAGAGGCAGGTATAGAGTACTTAAAACTAATTAAAAAAACTGGATTCTGAGCGGACGTTGTTGCTTTAAGCAGTACACATTCTCAAGCATGTATGAGTCACAGTGGGACTACTCAAATAATTAAGTACTAATACATCATAAGGGTGACAGAATAGGGCTCTGAGGAAATAGTTCATTTTCTATACTCAATGAAAATTAAAGTAAAAAACACATCAAACGAGGTGTGTTTCTCTTTGATTTCAAACATGTAATCACACTGGTGACTAGGAAACCTGCAAATTTCTGTTCCAGACCCTCGTTTTTCAGTCATCAACTTTGCATACTTAGCATGGAAGTTGCCAGAGGTTTCTGAAATGACGCAGATGACTCTGATGCAGTTATCCTCACCTTTTCCAAAATAGGAAGCCAAGATACAACAAGATGCAAGTTCTTCAAACAAAGCCATCCTCCATTGCGTGCACATTCTTTTAGAGTTTGAATGGCTAAGTCAGCTTGGCCTTGGCCCATTGCAACCTACAAAAAGAAACACATTTGTATTGGGAATTTATTATGCCTTAATATTTTGTTCAACCGTGAAAACAAAACACTCTACTTAAAATTAGATTATAAATGCAAAATAGAAAGGTTATTCATCATTAACTAGAATTCTCTGAAATTTTTTCCTTTGAAGATCCCCATTGTAGGAATAAAACAAACTGCATAAATCTCCCAAACATTGCAAACATCTGAGTGTTAGGGAGTGTACATGCATCAATACATAGAATTGAGCATTCTAGACAAGATGAAAGGGATTTGATCTAGATGGCATATCCTTTATGATCTACAGGAACAATTGGTCTAATGTAATTATGATGGGATCAAAAAGGAGTCTGTTGCTACATAAGGATGAAAATGGAGATGGGTCTTTGAAAAAGATTGGATTGGAGCTCACTAGCCAAAATATCAAAATCAGTGCTTGGTACTGAAAGAGCTGATGCTGCTGGGTACTGAAAGAGCTGATGATGGCAGCGTTGTTTCCCTTTCAGGTTGACATACAAATTGCTTTGTTAGACACTGAACTCTGATAGTGTGACACTGCTGGTACTGAGATTACTGATACCACCTTTGGTAGCAAAAAAGATGGACTTGATTCTCTTCTACTCACATGGATGGAGATTAGGAATAACTATATTGAAGATAATGGAGTTACATCAGTGTAAAACTAGTAAAGGACAGGAGAAACAAGCATGTTTTCTTTCTATGAGAAGAGTGGGGAGATACAAATGACCTAGCATAGGACCTTGTCTTCTTCATTTTCTTAAGAGTGCTGTCTGTTCAGCTGCTAAATAAATTAGGACTTCCAAATGGAAAATCAAATCTTAAACTGAACTTTCTGATGAATGATATATGAAGACAAGATTTCCCTTTCCCCATCTCAGTGAAACTGTGCCAGATGCCTATTACACTACTCTTAACGAATGTTCAACCAAGCTCCCCTACCATCTAACAGAGACTGTCAAATAACAAGGAACTTGGTGCAAGTCAGGTTAAGAAGATGCCAAAGTGCTTCTGAGGGAGCTACTAAAGTGTCTTGGCTTCTCTGTCACTGATGAAACAGAGGTAAGGAGAACCATGACTCTGTGGATAACTCCAGTAGACATCTATTGATGGAAGAGTTGTCATGATTTTTATCCCTGAGTTCAAATAAATCAAAGAGTTTGTGGGCCTTCTCTTGGATTGGTGATGCAGGGATGTCCAGTGTATAAACCAAACATATGATACCTTATCTTGGAATGCTTTTGAATAATCAGGAGGAGATAAGGAAAAGGTGACCAAGTTATCAGGAAAGGTGGAAGTAGATGCTAAACCCTCAATGGCCTGTTCCCTATCTTTCACCGTTGATTCAAAATTACTCTGTCAGTTTACAGAGATGATTTATGAGATAAATTAAAAAAAAGAGAGATTCTGGCTACTGTGTGGAATGTTTGGGGAAGATGATTTTGGAGACTTAGTGCTTCTCTTCTAATCTTTTTTAATAGGACAATGTCCAGAAGATTTACCATAAGAATGTCACTCTTTGTCCAGATATTATTCCAAAACATTATATGGGATGGCCAAGAGGGGAGGGATATTCTTGGATCCAATCACACAGAGCTAATATCAGATCTGTCAGAAGATGAAGAGCGAGAAAGCTGCTCTTGTATATATTAATAATAAGATGGGATCCCAGAAAGACTTGAATCGTTAGAGTATGAGAGGAGGGATAGATCACACTAGTGTTCAGTTGAGAAAAAGACACAAATTCAAAGGCTGCTGAGAGGCAAGATTAAACTGCCCCTAACCTGTTGTTATGTTATCAGAGGAGTTGAGGAAGATTGCTTCAGATCCAAAGTGGAGTACTTCATATTCAAATACCCATTGTGGATGAGTGCATCAGTTTTATGGGAAGACCTTAAAAGGTTAATTGCTGTCAGGTTACACACATATCATGGACCCAATTGTAGCTAATCTTGGTCAGCTTTAAGCAGCTGACTTTTGGAGATGAGTCCTTCTCATCCTTACTGGGCATCTTTTTAAGAGCTGCATTCAATGGTACCAAATATTCTCTGCACTTGAAACCGAGCGGCTTAGAGAAGGTTGGGGTCTTCTGTTTATTCATAGCTGGATTTTCAGATGCAATCCAGAGACTCAGGCTATATTGTGCTGATGAGACCTGCTCTTGAAAAATGATCTTCAGACTCCTTTGTCAAATCAATTGACCTTTTGTACTGAAATGCAGTGCAGAGCAAACATGTGGAGACCAGTTCAGCTTTCACCCAGGCAGGAAAGCATCTGAAAGTGCTGGTCAGTGATAGACTTCATGCTGTCACAAAACATGCATCTCTTGAATCTAAGTACTTCCCCAGAGAAGCCATCTTGAATGATCTATTGGGCAGACCCGAAAGAGCAAAGTACTGTACAAAAACTACTATCAGCTATCAATTAATTAATACTTAGTTTTTAAGATTCTCAAACTATTTTACAGAATTTCCTAAAGAAAATGAAGATCAGTAGTACTGAATATTACTTTAATCTCTGATTTTACTTTTTCAGTTAAAAACAGAAATTAAAAACACTGCTATGACCATTGTGTCATTTTAAACACAAACATTATATTATATCATTATGCATATCTGAGACCTACCTGGTGATAGCACTCTCCATGTCTTTCCACACTGGCAAGTTCTTGTAGTTCTTGAGAAGGATCAGCACCGGGAGAAATAATTATCAAGATGGGCTCAATTTCCAGTGTTTCTTTATACAGACGTTTTAGATTCAGAGGTGGTGGGGACAACTCTTTTATTCCTGCAATTGGACAAATATTAAAAAAAATAAAGCAACAATAAAAAAATAGAATGTTCCTTAGAAATAAAATCCTTCCACTCAAAGATAAACCAGCTACATATATAGCTAGAACAAAACATCAGCTCCTAAAAGACTACGTGTTTTTTTTCAACTTCTGATTCATACAGAAGACCCACTTTGGTATATAAATAAGGTACTGTAATACAACAAATTCATATTGCAAAATTAAACAGAAAGACAAATAGGACAGATGCTATTATGGATATGGGACTGCCTTAGTTGCTGTGACTGATCTTAGTGACCACAAAAATGCGCCTATGTTAGAACCACGTTATTTATTCTAGTTCAATTGCAATCAATTACATGTTTATACAGACATCACATATGTTGGGGGATCAAATCTGGAACCTTCAGAACTAAAAAACCAAAACAAAACCACCCACCGTAACAACAGGAGGACTAAAGAGAGATTAAATTTACTTGTAGGTGATAAGCAGAAACAGCTCCCAAGTGCACCCTAATATTGGGAAAAGACTTCTTCAAAGTTCACAATCTCAGGAAATGATGACAAGAGACAACTCTTTAGTCAAGGCCAAAATGAAACTGCTTTGATTTCAGAGAATAACACTTCCTTGCTGAGCTTTGAGAGACTGCACTTCCTTAGAGCATTCAACATCAGTATTTAATAAGCTATCATGATCTACACCACCTAGCATAGGGACTCTTCAGTTATTTGGATAGAGAATATTTGATTTTACAATGAGAAAGATCAGGTAGCACAGGTAGAAGCACCCATGCTCTAATGATCCACCTATATGATTCAAGCACAAAATTGATGCTCCTAAACTGGATCGATGAGAAGTACAAGAATGTTGTGCCTCCTTATCTTCCAGGTAATATACAGAAAGAGAAGAATTGGAGTAAAAGAATACAGGAAGTTTTGACATAGGCTCAGTGAAGGGTTAAAATCCAGGTGCATTTTATTTAACAACCTGGTATATGGATTGTGCCAGCTCTTTTTCAGACCCAAAGTCCAGAGTATGGTCAAGAGACAGACCAGAGGCCTAGCAAATAGTGATCAGCTAAGAGAAAGCTGGGGTAAACAGATAATCTTGTTTTGCTAAAATAAGACGAGTCAGCAAATTGCCAGGTGTTGGAGCTAAGAACTAAATAGACTCATAGCCTCATAGACTTTAAGGTCAGAAGGGACCATTATGATCATCTGGTCTGACCCCCTGCATGCTGCAGGCCACAAAACCGTCCCTACCCTTCCTTGACTCTGCTGATGAAGTCCCCAAATCCTGTGTCTTAGTGACTTCAATTGGCAGAGAACCCTCCTGCTAGAGATCCCTGGCCCATGCTGCGGAGGAAGGCAAAAAACCTCCAGGGCCTCAGCCAATCTACCCTGGAGGAAAATTCCTTCCCGACCCCAAATATGGCGATCAGTAAGACCCCGAGCATGTAGGCAAGAGTCTCCAGCCTGACCCTTGTTAGCCATTATACTGTTTACCAACCATTGCTTGGTATTCCTCAGCTAATATGTTTTACCATCAAACCATTCCCTCCATAAACTTGTCTAACTTAATCTTAAAACCAGACAGGTCCCTCGCCCCCACCGTTTCCCTCGGAAGCCCATTCCAATATTTCACCCCTCTGACGGTCAGAAACCTTCGTCTAATTTCAAGCCTAAACTTCCCCACGGCCAGTTTATATCCATTTGTTCTCGTGTCCACATTAGTACTAAGCTGGAATAATTCCTCTCCCTCCCTTGTATTTATCCCTCTGATATATTTAAAGAGAGCAATCATATCCCCCCTCATCCTTCGTTTTGTCAGACTAAACAACCCGAGCTCCTCCAGTCTCCTTTCATACGACAGGTTTTCCATTCCTCTGATCATCCTAGTGGCCCTTCTCTGCACCCGTTCCAATTTAAGTTCATCTTTTTTAAACATGGCAGACCAGAACTGCACACAGTACTCCAAATGAGGTCTCACCAGCGCCTTATACAACGGAAGCAGCACCTCCTTATCCCTACTAGATATACCTCGCCTAATGCATCCCAAGACCGCATTGGCTTTTTTCACCGCCACGTCACATTGTCGACTCATAGTCATCCTGCGGTCTACAAGAACCCCTAGGTCCTTCTCCTCTTCCGTTACTTCTAACCAATGTGTCCCCAGCTTGTAGCTAAAATTGTTGTTAGTCATCCCCAAATGCATCACCTTACACTTTTCACTATTAAATTTCATCGTATTTCTGATACTCCAATTCACAAGCTCATTCAAGTCTCCCTGCAGAATATCCCTATCCTATTCCGAATTGGCAACGCCTCCCACCTTCGTATCATCCGCAATAAATAACTGAGTCTTATTCAGAGTTGCAGATTGAACACAGAATCCCTGTTCCTATTGTGTTAGTTTCTTCTGTACGGAGACGTTCTTCCCACAGATCCAACCTTGAGTTTATGAAAAGTTGGCACATGTCAGTATAAGATATGGCATCCTTCCACCTCCCCTTCCCAGGGACCAATGCCTTGCCTTAAGACACACAGAAGACAATCTTTATTGTCATATACTTTCACCGTTTCTTTGCTTTAACCCCTAGGAATGTACCTGTTGGACAATCAAAGGAGTTGCTCCATTCCTATGGACCCCAAATCAGAATTCAACATATATATTTTATACTAATAACATTTTATCAAAGTATTAATTAAATGTTAACTTGCTAACTTGAGACCATGGGCGGAGACATTATGTAACCTGTTAACTATTGGCTACTGTGTTATCTTGTCTTGCTGCAAAACCTATCTCAGGGTGTGGAAATGCTTACCTCGTCACTTTCCCCCGCCCATGGAAAAATCTATATATTCTATTGTAATCAATTGATTGACAGTGTCTCTGAACCTAATAAGCAAGGTGACACTCCGCCAGCGCTGTGTGTAATAAACTCCTATGCTTGACCTCTACATGGTGTGGATTTATGTCCTTCACTCAGGTTAATTCCAGTGTGGCAGTACCACCATACAAATCTTATGGACTTGTCTTGCTTGTGATGAGAGCCTAAGTGATTAGGATGACCTTGCACAAGCCTTCTGCACCAGGATGAATTTCATCCATAATTTGCTGCAGCACATCACTTTGATGTTGAGCACTTTGATCTAATTCAGCAAAGCATTTAAGTACGTGCTTAAAGTTATGTAAAAAGGATTTAACCACATGCTTCAGTGATAATTCTGTGCTTGACAACACTGCATTTCCTCTCACACATCTTAATCAGTTGAGGGAAACTGCAGCTAAGGTGAGGACACACAACCTTCTAAGCAAACTGGCCAGCACTTCTTAGGGAGCAAACGCTCAAACTACCCGATCATCCGGTTTAGCCCTCTGTTACTATGCACCAAAATACAGTGCTCCAATCTAGCTCCATTCAACTCACGTCAAGTTGGTTGACACATAACTATGTTGTAATCATGTGCACACCAGTACCATGACTTCCCATGTTAAGCAACATCACTCCTCCACACATCTGTTGTGAGAGTGCGACAGCCAGAATGGTTGAGAAGATCAGGGCAAACCTGAGCCTACCACTGTACACAGACATCTTCAACCACCCAAGAGCGCACTTGTCATCAAGGCACTCACTGTGGCCCACTTGTCCTGCCCAGATTTCTCTGTGAAGTTTATGTGGTGTGAAGAATGGTCTGCAGCTGATGTCAGAAACCAGTCTCTTATAAGGTCCTGACCATATGCATACCTGGCTTTGATTTGCTATGCCATTCATCAACACTTCTTAACGGATTTTGATTGGGTAAGGGTTAATATGCAGCCAGCCTGCACACTTTGGTCCAACAAAAGGATCCCTCATGCAGCTGTTGCCAAAGAGACAATGCCACACATCACTGATGACTGACCTCTGACCAGATTTGATGGTGGACTGAGGGCTCTACACTTTGCTAATGAGGCTGCTGCAAATTGGCTTTGAAAGTTCTGCATCTGATAAGAAAAACTGAACTGAGCCTAAGGCTTGGTCTACACTAAACCCCCAAATCGAACTAAGGTACACAACTTCAGCTACGTGAATAACGTAGCTGAAGTCGACGTACCTTAGTTCGAACTTACCGCCGTCCAGACCCGGCAGGCAGGCTCCCCCGTCGACTCCGCGTACTCCTCGCGGCGAGCAGGATTACCGGAGTCGACGGGGAGCACTTCTGAGTTCGATTTATCGCGTCCAGACTAGACGCGATAAATTGAACCCAGAAGTTCGATTGCCTGCCGCCGAACCAGCGCGGTAAGTATAGACAAGCCCTAAGATAGCGAGGTGTTAGGTGCTATAGAAACCCTACGATGACAAATCAACAGATATGCTCCATGTCAAACATTAAACCATTTTTAAAATGTATTTGAGTTTAAAAGAGTGGGGCAAATTTTTAAACATATTTACCTCATTTTAGGCTAATAGCCTATATTCTATAGTGCTTTAAATTGTTAAAAGCAATTTTACTAGACACTCCAGAATATACATGAAGGTCCTATTAACACCAGCTTCGGGCTGTCTCAGTTCAGGTGCCAGACAAGACTTAGTTTGTAGCAGACCAGAGCTGCAATTGAAGGGAAAGTCCTGCTCAGCTGCAATTGCAGCATGCTCAGTATAAGAAAATGATAGAGCAGAGGCTTATCACTGGAGTGAATCCATTTGTAAATATCTTCCTCAGGGATAAGCTTTGGATAAGCACTATGTCCAAGTGTTATATTTCCATATTCGACAAACACCACAATTTTCTCCTATACAGTGATTTATAGCATATGACTACTGACTGTATACTCATTCCTACTGGTTAATATTCTTCACATCTACTCATACGGAAATTCAAAAAGTATAATGAATTATAGTCTTTCTTCCCTATATGCTATATCAAGTTTTCAATACCTACAATAACTTAACTAGGCCTAATTATCAGTGGTAGCCCACTAGTCACCACCCTTCTTGAAAAACCACTCTGCTTTCAATATTCAAGCCAGTTCTCTTTTGACACTGACTTTTCCAACATTACCTTTCAGACCAGGAACTATGTTTTATTCTGTGTTTGTACAGTCCCTAACACAATGGAGCCTTGATCCTAACTAGGCAAACTGGGCAATAATGTAATAGAAGTAATAATCAGTGTGAAGAACTAGGGGTGCAATATGGATAGATGCCTAGTTTCCTGGAGATCATATTAGATCATGGGAATATCTCATGTCTTAGCCTTGAGTGAAGCATTCTTGTAAGATTCAGTTATTCTTCTAGCTCACAAGTAAGCAGCTGCATGACATGTACCAAAACAAAGCTGCAGAGATCGTTTCAGGCTTACCGGCTCTGATAGTGTTGCTTTTAAAAACAAGAGGTTGCTAGGAAACAAAGTTAAACAAATCACTGAAAAAGAATGTAAATGACAGCTATTCATGTTCAGATGATGACAAGAAACAGAAGTACTGAGAAGGTATCTTAAGTAGTAGCATCAGAATACCTTAAATGAATGACACAAAGCTATCTCATTTCTCAAAGTGGAAGCCTACTTCTTTCCTCAGAGTAGGTGAGAATTAAACTCTAAATAAATAATAATTACCTAGGCTATTGTAATAAACTAAAATAATTCAATATTAAACAAAGGCTGTCTAATTCACACTGTACAAAACTCATTCAGGGAACCAATCTATTTAAAGTGTACCCTCCCACCAACTTATTGTAAAAACCTTAGAAAAATATATATTTAAAAATAAAACTTAAAAAGTTAACCCATCCTGTATGTTTTCATCTTGTAAAACATGCAAAAGTATGTGAAAGAATGATGTCTGGCAAATCATTAGCCTTCAATATTATTTAATCACTTTTGCTAATTAAAACAAAACAAAAACACCCCCCCCCCCAGCAATAACAACTAACCTAACGGTAGACATTTCAATGAGTCTACCTGAATAGGAAAGAAGACGACACCAGCCAAGGCTCCACTACGATGTTGAAGAGCTGGGAGAACCAAGGCATCCATATTCACCTGGGGTTATCAAGCTTGGCACTGTTTGCTCTTCTTCAAAATCCTTGAAACAAGGGGGGGAAAGTGGGAATAGATATTCTGTTTTCAATTCAAGAAGAAAGCATCCCAGCCCAGTGCTGAAGGGTCAAAATTGGGGGGGGGGGGGGGGGGGGGGAAAGAGGGAAATGCAGGGAAGCTTTGTATTATTTCTTGATGTGAGAAAATCTATTGACTGTATGCCATGCAGATGATAAATTCAGAGAAAAACTTCAAACGCTGTTCACCTGGGGCCAACAACTCATGGCTAAGACAATCCATTCTGACAGTTTCCTTCATTTGAGCTGTTGATCTTCAGAGAAGATAATTGAATTTCTCCCAAGGAACATATAGCTTTGCCTTTCAAAAGAAGTCAATTGCTTTTCATTTTTTGCTTTCTAACAACATACACCACTTCTGTGTGATTTGTCAGCCTTGCAAAAGCCCACCCGATAGGTCCAAATGGTTGAAGATATGCTTTTACTTTTGTTAAGACCAAGTGTCACAGCATGAAATGTTACTTTAGATGTAACTCCCTGCTCCTGGAGACTGGCATCTATGGGATTGAGGGTTGGATTCCAGGGTTCTGAAGAACTGAAGGAGCTGGTCAAACAGCAGTGCAAAGACCAACACCTCATTTATTACCAGAGCTCGGAGGGAATGCAAAGGGAATCCTACCAGGACTGAAGACTGATTCACCAGTTGAGAAGGAAATTTTACATATACTATATAACTGTGCTCAGAAAAGCAATGCCTGCACACGTTGCAGAGTGACCCAGCCAGCAAGGAACAGACCTGGATGAGGTTGTATGGCTGCAGAGGACACATCAGATCCAATGTTCTAGCCCTTTTTTGCACCAGTCACCAGATTAATGAAATGGGAATCGGGGAAGGGTGCATGACTTTTGGAAATGTGCTTTGTGAAGTAGTTCAGTGTCTCCTGATAGGAAGAAGGATGCACTCCAGGAGGCACACCTACAGCCCACCACAGTGCTTTTTAATAGATGAATGTAAGATGGAGGTACCAAAAGATCACACTTTGATGTGAGCACTATCAAATGCTGAGTCAGAAGATAAAACTGACACCTGAAACAAGTAACATACGTGACCCATCAGACTGTGGTGAGAACTAAGTTCTGAAATTATAGTGTCAGATGGGTATGACAAATTGACCTGCAGAGTTCTGGAAAGAAGGCTAAGCCAATGATCACCATGAGAAACTGGGCAAAAATGTTAAACATCCAACAGAGGGTACAATTAACTATCTTCATGGTGTTATGAGGAATGGTCATAGAGTTGGAAGGGGGTATTGATCTGGAGGTGAACTGATGACCTTTGTATCCACCTTTGGAACCTCACAGGATTCTTATAAGAGGTTGCTTTAGAGAGAACTCAATTTGTCCCCATTCACAGCTAGTGTTATTGAAAATGACTGTATTCGTTTTTATAGGTTTCAAGAAAGGGAGAAGGACACTCCAGGAACCCAGAATCCAAGACCATCACCAGGTTAGTAAGTCTTTGCAGAAGTTTCAAGTGCTCAGTTTGCAGATGTGACAAAAATGGAAAGAAAAACAAATTTGGAGCTATAGTGCTAAGGGATTACATAGCCATTGTGAAGTTGTATGATGATCTAAGGAAGTACAACAGGAGCAAAAGTAGCATATGGGACACAAAACCATAATACAGATCTGCCTGTGGTATTGCAGGCTGAGGCAATTAAAAAGTTAAAAGGTCAGGAATACAGAGCCATTATCTCTGAGAAATTGTCCTGAGTAAACAGGGGAGGAGAAAAAAGTCTGACATCTAAGCACAACATCCAGATACAATGAGCCAAATTCTCTGCTGGTGGAAATTGGTGTGGATCTAGTGAAGTCAGTAAACACTTTTTCACAGCAGCTTTGTTTTAAAGTTAATGCAGCTATGGCAATTTATGCCAGCAGTAAGCATGGCCCAATTTTTTTTAACCCCTTTTATCAGGGATCTGCGGGTAGTAATGTTAACAGCATACAACAGACTAATGCTATTTCTAGTTGCAAACAGAAATAGCAGATTTAATTATATCTGTTTTGGCAAATAATTATGATTTATCTAGATGCAAAGGGACTGAATGAATTCAAGTGTGGTTTAGTTTTAGGAAAGTGCCTGTGAGAATGAAATCTGATGTGCTGCTTAGCATACATTTTATTTTATTTCTGGATACCATTACTGCTTTCCTAAAGAAAATGGAGCTGTAGATAATTAATGTCAAGCCTCTTTAAAAATTTTATTTCCATTTTAGCCAGATTTTTTTAAACCAATGAGAAGTCACCCCAAATGCAGCCACCCTATCAGAGGTCCTGGACTATCTGTTGACTCTCAAGAAATAGGGTCTCACTAAAGGTTCACTTAACAGTAACTGCAACCTTTAACCAGCAGGTAGAAGGATAATCATTTTTTTCTCAACTGACCATAAAGAGGTTTCTCAAAGGCATAGTGAACCTCCTTCCCCAACCCAGACTTCCCACTCCTCAATGGGATCTCAACCTGATGTTAAAAGGACTGACTAGACCACCATTTGAATCCATGCCCAACTGTTCATTAACTTATCCTGTTCCTGATCACCATGACCTTTGCAAGAAGGATAGGGGAGAGAGAGGCCCCTTCACCGTGATCTTCCCTGACAAAGTCACTCTTAGACCACATCCGAAGTTCACTCCCAAGGTGACTTCTGATTTTCATGTAAATCAGCTTATTCAACTTCCATCCTTTTATCCTAAACCTCATCAAGATAATAGGGAAACCATCCTATGTATGCTCAACGTGAGGAGAGCCCTGGCATTCTATTTAAACAGAACATGAGCATTCAAAAAAATCTGAGACTTTTTCTTTCTGTTGCAGATAGATCAAAAGGTGCAGTGATTTCAGCTCAAAAGCGCACCTTATAGGTCTCTAACTGTATCAAGCTCTGTTACCAGATGCGTAATGTAGCACCCCCATTTTCAATACGCACACACTCTATGAGATTGGATTCCTCTTCTGTCACCTTCTCCAAGGGTATCCCTATATCAGCAAACTCCAGAGCAGCTACCTGGGCATCTGCACATACCTTTGTAGAACATTATGACATCCTGGGGAAGTCAGCCGTCGACACCAGTTTCAATGCCATGGTACAGATAGCGTTGGTACCGGAGGTGGTTGTCAGGGCCGAAAGGCTTGCACTGATGGGTTCGGAGATGTTGACCTGGCAGTGAGGTCTGTTGGTGCCAGGTGCACCAGAGTCGGTACTGGCGCCAATGTCCGTACCAACGAAGCCTTCCCCAGGGCAGATCCTCTATGTTTTTCATGGCCCCACGGTACTGGTGCTTCTTTGCCCAGACCCATCAGATCTTTGGGCAGTCCAACTTGCTCTGTGGGTTCGGTACTGTGCATGTCCTGGGCACCAGCTTTAGATGGCTTCGGTGCCATCAGTACTGATAGAGCTGAACGTTGTTTTTTGGTTCCATCAGGGCTTGTTATGGGGTCTCACAGACCTTTTCTTGCGTGAGTGGCTCATCTCTCTGGGCTCACCTCCCTTTGAAGTAGAGGGTTATGGGTGAGAGTTCCCGCCGGGACTCTGGGGGTTGAAGGGCTGAATCCATGAGTAGGATTTTGAGTCTTTGCTCTTTGTCTTTCCTGGACCTGGGCTTCAGTTGCCATACCTTTGTGGAATGTGCTTCTCTCCCAGGCAGCGAACGCACTGCAAGTGTCTGTTGGTCACTGGGACAGATTAGTTGCAACTGAGGCACTCTTTGAAGACCGGGGAGCCAGGCATACCTTTGTCGGGGGGGGGGGAGGCTGAGAGGGGTTGGCAATTCTAAAGGGAGTTAACGATCCATGAATGGATAGCTCTAGCTGGGTCTCTAGCCAGGGGTCGGTTACAAGGGATTGAGGAGAGATTGCCCTGCACGCTTGGGTAGCCTCTTGGCAGGAGGGGAGCAGCGCATGCATGGGCAGGATGGACTGCTACCGATCAGCAGCACAGTGATACATACACAGTGGAACACCCTTATAGGGATACTATCCAAAGAAGAAGTTCTGCTTTTACTTCATTCACTTCAGTCAACAAGCCTGCTAAACAACCAGTGGGGCCACTGGATGATAGAGATGCTAAAGGAACACTCAAAGACGATAAGGTCATTGTGGAGAAACTAAATGAATTCTTTGCATCGGTCTTCACTGTTGAGGATATGAGGGAGATTCCCAAACCTGAGTCATTCTTTTTGGGTGACAGATCTGAGGAACTGTCCCAAATTGAGGTGTCATTAGAGGAGGTTTTGGAACAAACTGATACACTAAAGAGTAATAAGTCTCCAGGACTTGATGGTATTCACCCAAAAGTTCTGAAGGAACTCAAATGTGAAATTGCAGGACTTCTAACTGTCATCTGTAAACTATCATTTAAATCAACTTCTGTACCAAATGACTGGAGAATTGCTAATGTGACGCCAATTTTTAAAAAGGGCTCCAGAGGTGATTCTGGCAACTACAGGCCAGTAAGCCTCATTTGACCTCATCTGGAATACTGTGTGCAGTTCTGGTCTCCCATGTTTAAGAAGGATGAATTCAAACTGGAACAGGTACAGAGAAGAGCTACTAGGATGATCTGAGGAATGGAAAACCTGTCTTATGAAAGGAGACTCAAAGAGCTCGGCTTGTTTAGCCTAACCAAAAGAAGGCTGAGGGGAGATATGATTGCTCTCTATAAATATATCAGAGGGATAAATACCAGGGAGGGAGAGGAATTATTTAAGCTAAGTACCAATGTGGAAGAAAAAATGGATATAAACTTGCCATAAGGAAGTTTAGACTTAAAATTAGATGAAGGTTTCTAACCATCAGAGGAGTGAAGTTCTGGAACAGCCTTCCAAGGAGAGCAGTGGAGGCAAAAGACATATCTGTCTTCAAGACTAAACTTGATAAGTTTATGCAGAGGATGGTATGATGGGATAGCCTAATTTTTGGCAATTAATTGATCTTTGACTATTAGCAGTAAATATGCCCAATGGCCTGCGATGGGATGTTAGATGGGGTGGGATCTGAGTTACTACAGAGAATTCTTTCCTGGGTATCTGGCTGGTGAGTCTTGCCCACATGCTCAGGGTTTAGCTGATCACCATATTTGGGGTTGGGAAGGAATGTTCCTCCAGGGCAGATTGGCAGAGGCCCTGGGGGTTTTTAGCCTTCCTCTGCAGTGTGGGGCACGGGTCACTTGCTGGAGGATTCTCTGCACCTTGAAGTCTTTAAACCATGATTTGAGGACTTCAATAGCTCAGACATAGATTAGGGGTTTGTTACAGGAGTGGGTGGGTGAGATTCTGTGGCCTGCGTTGTGCAGGAGGTCAGACTAGACGATCATAATGGTCCCTTCTGACCTTAAAGTCTATGATTCTATTATTTCAGTACCGGGCAAATTGGTTGAAACTATCGTAAAGAACAAAATTGTCAGACACATAGATGAACATAATTTGTTGGGAAATAGTCAACATGTTTTTTGTAAAAGGAAATCATGCCTCACCAATCTACTAGAATTCCTTGAGGGGGTCAACGATCATGCAGACAAAGGACATCCAGTGGATACAGTGTATTTAGATTTTCAGAAAGCCTTTGACAAGGTCCCTCACCAAAGGCTCTTAAGCAAAATAAGCAGTCATGGGATAAGAGGGAAGGTTCTCTCATGGACTGATAACTAGTTAAAAGATAGGAAACAAAGGGCTGGTCCACACTAGCCCCCCAGTTCGAACTAAGATACGCAACTTCAGCTACGTGAATAACGTAGCTGAAGATGAAGTATCTTAGTTCAAACTACAAGGTACTTACCACGGGTCCACTCGTGGCAGGCAAGCTACCCCGTCGACTCCGCGTACTCCTCTCGGGGAGCAGGAGTACCGGTGTCGACAGCGAGCACTTCCGGGATCGATTTATCGCGTCTAGACAAGACACGATAAATCGATCCCAGAAGATCGATTGCTTACCGCTGAACCCGGAGGGAAATATAGACGTACCCAAAGGGTAGGAATAAATGGTCAGTTTTCAGAATGGAGAGAGGTAAATAGTGGTGTCCCCCAGGGATCTGTACTGGGCCCAGTCCTATTTAACATATTCATAAACGATCGGAAAAAGGGGTAAACAGTGAGGTGGCAAAATTTGCAGATGATACAAAACAACTCACAATAGTTAAGTCCCAGGCACACTGGGAAGAGGGACAAAAGGATCTCACAAAACTGGGTGACTGGGCAACAAAATTGCAGATGAAATTTAATGTTGATAAATGCAAAGTAGTGCACATTGGAAAACATAATCCTAACTATACCTATACAATGATGGGGTCTAAATTAGCTGTTAACACTCAAGAAAGAGATCTTGGAGTCATTGTGGATAGTTCTCTGAAATCATCCACTCAATGTGCAGCGGCAGTCAAAAAAGTGAACAGAATGTTGGGAATCATCAAGAAAGGGATAGATAATAAGACAGAAAATATATCACCTCTATATAAATCCATGGTATGCCAACACCCTGAATAATGCATGCAGATGTGGTCGCCCCATCTCAAAAAAGATATATTGGAATTGGAAATGGTTGAGAAAGGAGCAACAAAAATGATTAGGGGTATAGAACAGCTTCTGTATGAGAGATTAATAAGACTGGGACTTTTCAGTTTGGAAAAGAGGTGACTAAGGGAGGATATGATAGAGGTCTTTAAAATCATGAGTGGTATAGAGAAAGTAAATAAGGAAGTGCTAATTACTCCTTCTCATAATCCAAGAGCAAGAGGCCACCAAATGAAATTAAAAGGTAGCAGGTTTAAAACAAACACAAGAAAGTATTTTTTCACGCAATGCACTGTCAACCTCTGGAACTCCTTGCCAGAAGGTGTTGTGAAGGCTAATACTATAGATAGATTCATGGAAGATAGGTCCATCAATGTCTATTAGCCACGATGGACAGAAATGGTGTCCCTAGCCTCTAGTCCCTAGTTTGCCAGAAGATGGGATTGGGTGACAGGGTATGGATCACTTGATGATAACCTGTCGGTTCATGCCCTTTGGGGCACCTGCCATTGGCCACTGTCAGAGGACAGGATACTAGGCTTGATGGACCTTTGGTCTGACCCAGTATGGCCGTTCTTATGTTCTTACTTAAATGCAGATGGAATTTCAGCATCAGAATGCCCATCCACTGCACGATGAGACATCCCTGAAGAGCCCTGGTTTGTCAGCATGAAGAATTACACAGCCAAATTACTAGGGTGGAGGCAGCAGATTCAATTTTACAGCAGTTCTCAGGCTCAGGATGGATAAGATTGGGTCAAAGTTGCGGTCTGATTTTTGTCCTGGTCTCTGGTGGACATTGCCTCACTCATGCCAAGAACCACACTGGGCACTTCTGCCAACATACATAGATACTTTCATTGGGGAGCTGGCTTCAGCCTGTCTATTCACTGTCATGATGGACATTACTTGGCCAGTAGTGACCTCTGACAAGGAGGCTAGTGCCCCCCAATTAAAGATACTGGCATTGTTTGCTTTCTTGGATCAGGATTCAACTGAATGACTAATCTCCACAGAGAGGAAGCAAGACAAAGAAAAACAATAATGCCACCATAAAAAAAACAACAAACATGGGTCAGA
Organism: Chrysemys picta bellii; assembly: GCF_011386835.1. Taxonomy (NCBI): domain Eukaryota; kingdom Metazoa; phylum Chordata; order Testudines; family Emydidae; genus Chrysemys; species Chrysemys picta. The sequence goes on from NC_088791.1 coordinate 321,296,372, forward strand.
GGCCTAAATTCCCATGCTCATAGCACAGCTAATGTGAATAGTTGTTCACAATGGCAAAGAAGTGGCAGATGTAGGCTGCATCTGAGTTTCCAAGCTTATATGAGAAGTGCCTGGAAGGTCTTTGGCTTATTAGCTGTTTCTGTGACCTTTGTGGGCATGCTTAACCCAGTCAGTCAATCTCTAAACTGGAGATTTACTTCTTATGTGTAAGAATAAGTATGAATAATAAGCTGATATTTCAAATTTTGACATGAAAAATGCTAAAGAAGAATGATAATTATAACTTTTTCAAAAGAATATGACATATGAGCAAGGAATTAAGGGTTTTCAACTCTTATGCAAGCCAATGTCTAGTCTAAACTGTTTAGCAAGCTAAAGCATATAAGGCCAAATGCTCATAAGAGTGAACAAACAAACAAAAACAGCATTTGTACCTGCAAATAGACTTACAAGATCATTAAAACATTTTTTCAGACATCACTATTGCACCTTTTAGTCAAAATGTGGCCCACCAACTCTAAGCAAATTCAAGTTCTAGGTCAATAAACAAAATGAAAATTGTTAAAATACTGGTGAAAGCCTCAATGATGAGTTTTACCAAACTCAAAATACAAGAACATGTTCCCTCAAATCTAGGGCTGGCATAAAGAACTGAGACATAACTGTGCAGTGGACGAGACATTATACACACAGAGAAGAAGAATGTTAATTTTTGACAAAATATGGGACCTTTGCAGTATACTAACTATGCCAACTTGTTCTTCATAATCTAAAATGTTACAGGTTGAAACAAGCTGTTGTTGACATATATTAATAGGCAATAGCTAGGCCTTTCACAGAAACTCAGAAAACAGTGAAGGGCATTGCTGTATTTTTTAGATATGGCTCAACAGCTACTGGACTGACATTCCAAACTGCTGACTACCAATCCATGCAAAATGCCGATCTACAAAAATATTGCAGCATTATTTCAGTCATGTCACACCTCTGCCTTTGAGTCCCTTTACCAGCTCCCTTTTACCTTCACATCAGACACAAACTTTAGTCCTTATTTTTAAATCTTTCACAATTTAGCCCCTCCCAGCTATTTATCCAATCTTTTATCCCACCATGATGTAACCTGTTCTCTTTCCCCTACCAATAACAGCAGCCTTTTTCATCTGCTTGTCTACTTCTCTCACAAACAGTTTTTTCCATGCTGCCTTTTATGTGTGGAACCTGCACAAACAGGTTTGCATCACCATTGCCCTTGTGTTCCTTCAAATTCCTTCTCTGTTAGTACTGTGATACCCAGGTAAACTCCCTAGTGATAATGGCTAAGGAAGTAAATAGATTGTTAGAGATTCATTAGTAGTTCATCCTCTTTTCTCGTTAATGAAAGCTTTGAAGACTCCAAATTGTACACTAAAGATTATATGCAATTTTGTGTTCCTACTACTGTTACCACTCGCAATATGTGATGTAGAACACAATGATGGATCTTTTCCCTTAAGCTAGGGTTACCATACGTCCGGATTTTCCCGGACATGTCCGGCTTTTGGGGGCTCAAATCCCCGTCCGGGGGGAAATCCCCAAAAGCCGGGCATGTCCGGGAAAATCAGGAGGGAGGGCTCGGCCGGGGCCTCTTTGGCCGGGGCCGGTGCGGGGCCGGGCCGGGGTCGCGGGGCCGGGGGCATGGTGCCGGGCCGGGAGCCGGGCCGGGCTGGGGTCCAGGGGCGCAGTGCCAGGCCGGGCCCGCGGAGCCGGGAGCCGGGCCACCGGGGGGTGCGCTGGGGAGCCGGGGGGGAAGGGTGTGCGCTGGGCCGCGGGGCCGGGAGCCGGGGGGGGGGGGGGGGGGGGGTGCGCTGGGCGGGCCGGGGGTGGTCGGCCGGGGCCAGCACCCAAGCTGACCCAGGCTGGAGCCGCCGGGGGGGCCAGCCTGGGCCGCACCTCCTCCCCCCACACCCCCCTTTACCTGCTTCAGGCTTCCCGCGAATTAAATGTTCGCGGGAAGCAGGGGAGGGGGCAGAGACTTTGGGGAGGGGGCGGAGTTGGGGCGGGGGTATGGGCGGGGCTGGGCCGGGGCCCCGTGGAGTGTCCTCCATTTGGAAGCACAAAATATGGTAACCCTACCTTAAGCTTACTAGGGCAAAGAGTGACTGTAGCAGAGCAAAGACTCACCGGTGTGGCCCTTCCTGCTGGTCGTCTATGAATTAGTTCTTGTCCAGCCCAAGTGTCTGTCTCTCTGCTGGCCAGTGTCTCGCCTGCCTTAGGGCCCCCATGTCCCTCCTGGACCCTGGTGCCCTTTACCTCGGGGTTCTGCCCTCCGCAGTACCCCCCTACTCCGGGTCTCCCCTCCCAGGGGAACCCCCAACCCTCTACCCCCACCTTGCCTCAGTGGCTACTGCCAATCGTCATCTAGCCCCCTCTCACTGGGACAAACTGCAGTCTGTAAAGGCTACTCATCATTGGCGAGTGGATCAGACCAGCTGCCTCTGCCTAGCCCCAGGCTGCCCCTCTGCAGCCCCAGTACCTTCTTAGGCCTTAACCAAGTCCTCAGCCTGGGGAGTTGCCAGGCTGGAGCTCCCTAGCTCCTTTGCCCTTCCCCAGCACTGCTCCACCTCAGATACCCTTGCTCCCTCAGGCAGCTAGGTCCTCCTCTCTCTCCCTCTAGAGAGAGAGAGAGACTGACCCAGCTCCACCCTCAGCCCTTTTATCAGAGCCAGCTGTGGCCTGATAGGCGAAGCGGTCACAGCTGCAGCCACACCCAATCAGCCTACCCTTTTCAGGAGCAGGGCAATTGCCCCGCTGCAGTGACTTTCAGAAATATATAGTGCCTAGCATGGCAGCCTCAATAATAATTCCTCTTCTGTGTATATACCTTGGCTGGTTGTCAGACTCCTAAAGCAAGTCTTGAGTGAGCAGTGTTGCAAGGCTATGAATTTGATGAGTTTCATATGTCACAAAACATGACTATGACACGTCTCAGATTCAGACATAACTGAGGCCTGGTTAGGTTGTCCTAGCTACGTCTGGCAGTTTTGGAAAATTAAAACTACAGGAAAATACTGCAGAATGAAACTGACACAAAATCAGCTCCCTTCCCCTCCACAGAACCTGTAGAAGTACAGTAATAGTAAAAGAAGAGCAGAATAAATAAATTGAGTAATTAGATTTGTAGCTAGTGTTTTAAAAATACAGTATAAACAAAAAAGTAATTAGCCTTTTGTATTTAAAAAAAAAAACCTATATACTAGAAAGAAGTAAGCAAACCCAAATCCTATTGTGCTCTTAAATTCTAAGATTTAAGACATAGATTATAACTGTAAAATAAGAAGAGCACATATTTTATACTGCAGAAAAAAAAGACATGCTACAAAACCCATCAAACTTACCTAGGGCTTTACATGCAAAAAGGGCCATTGAACTCTGAAGTCTGTCTGGTCTGACAGCCTGGACCACAAGGACCTTAAGATAAAGTATATTCAGTAAGAGTCAAGTATATTAGAAGAGCAGTACTAGTAACAATTCTAAACCTGAACAGTAAGCTTACAATAATACAATAAAATAAAATCCTTTGGTGGGAGAAGGAAGATTCTTCTTAAAAGATCTGAATTGTAAATGCTTTTTTCTAGAATGGGTTTGTCAACTTTGGTATATAATTATAAATGATCTAGTAAAACTATTCCAATTCAAATATAAACAGCTAACATAACTGTTCCTTTTGGGTGCAATTCATCCCTATGTAGACAGCCACAGAAGCACTATGGACCACTTAAATTCTCCCTTGTGATGGGATATTCACCCCCTACACTAGCCCAGAGAGGCTTAACAGGCTCAGGAAGGGGTAAGTAACCTGTGAGGACACATCTGAGGGAGAATTAGGGTTGATACGCAAGCTTTCATTGAGAATGGAGCCCAGCTGGGCATATGCAGGTGGGGCTAGTATAAGGCCAAGAAGCAAGGACAAAAGGGGCTGCAGTGTGGAAGCCTTCAGTCACTCTGGGCTTAGAGAGGGAAAGGAGGAAATCCAGGGAGCCACTAGAAGCCCTAGAATCCTAGCCCTGAATGAAGGGTTTACCCAGTGGGGTGGTGGAGCAAAAGCCAGATAAAGACATAGTAGGAAAACATCCAGGGAAATGACAGCAAGGCTTGGGACAGTGCATACCTTGGTCGTTGATTTGAGGGTTCCTAGGCTGGAATCCGAAGTAGAGGGCAGGCCCAGGGTCCCTACCTGCCACTGGATAAGTGGCATAGTCTTGAGTTGGAGGACTGGGAATCATACCCAAACAGTCAGTTCAATGAGACTTTTGCGGAAGGGGAAAACTATAGTGAGCTGGCTAGAGGGCCAAGCCACAAAGAGGACGCATCCTGAGTCACAAAGAAGCACTGCAACTCTGGAGAATGAACGAAACATGCTAAATCCATTCTGAAGCACTTGGAGGAGAGGAAGGTGATCAGGAACAGTCAACATGGATTCACGAAGGGCAAGTCATACCTGACCAACCTGATTGCCTTCTATGATGAGACAACTGACTCTGTGGATATGGGGAAAGCAGTGGACGTGATATACCTTGACTTTAGCAAAGCTTTTGATATGGTCTCCCACAGTATTCTTGACAACAAGTTAAAGAATTATGGATTGGATGAATGGACTATAAGGTGGATAGAAAGCTGGCTAGATCGTCGGGCTCAACGGATAATGATCAACAGCTCAATGATCTAGTTGGCAGCCGGTATCAAGCGGAGTGCCCCAGTGGTCGGTCCTGGGGCTGGTTTTGTTCAACATCTTCATTAATGATCTGAATGATGGGATAGATTGAACCCTCAGCAAGTTCACAGATGACACTAAACTGGGGGGAGAGGTAGATATGCTAGAGGGTAGGGATAGGGTCCAGAGTGACCTAGACAAATTGGAGGCTTGGGCCAAAATAAATCAGATGAGGTTCAACAAGGACAAGTGCAGAATCCTGCACTTAGGACGGAAGAATCCCATGCACTGCTACAGGCAGGGAACTGACTGGCTAAGCGGCAGTTCTGTAGAAAAGGACCTGGGGATTACAGTGGATGAGAAGTGATTATTCCCCTCTATTTAGCACTGGTGAGGCCACATCTGGAGTACTGCATCCAGTTTTGGGCCCACCACTACAGAAATGATGTGGACAAATAGGAGAGAGTCCAGTGGAGAGCAACAAAAATGATTAGGGGGCTGGGGCACATAACTTATGAGGAGAGGCTGAGGAAACTGGGCTTATTTAGTCTGCAGAAGAGAAGAGTGAGTGGGGATTTGATAGCAGCCTTCAACTACCTGAAGGGGGGTTTCAAAGAGGATGGAGTTCGGCTGTTCTCAATGGTAGCATATGACAGAACAAGGAGCAATGGTCTCAAGTTGCACTGCGGGAGGTCTAGGTTGAATATTAGGAAAAACTATTTCACTAGGGGGGTGGTGAAACACTGGATCGGGTTACCTAGGAGGTGATGGAATCTCCATCCTTAGAGGTTTTTAAGGCCCGGCTTGACAAAGTCCTGGCTGGGATGATTTAGTTGGGATTGGTCCTGTTTTGAGGATGGGGTTGGACTAGATGACCTCCTGAGGTCTCTTCCAACCCTAATCTTCTATGATTCTAAGGTGGACAGGACATTAACTCACTTGGAGGCTGATGTATAGGGGAAGTCCCCTGGCCTGGATCAAAGGCAAGTTAAAGAGAACACTCCATGATGAGGAGTTTCAGTCTGATCTCTTGATTTTTCCTGGCCCTGTTCTTGAGGGCTGCACAAAAATTAATTTTTTGAGGAATGTTTGTGTGTGTTTGAGGGAGCTTACCAATCCTGCACTGATTAAACACCTGCTCTAGGCCCAAGAAACCACACCCTTCCACCTCTGCTGGGCATGCTCCAACCTGAGGCAGCATTTTAAAGGGGGCGACTCAGTTCAGTCTGGGTCAACTGTGGAGAAGAGCAATCACGTGAGGCAGCTTCCTGCCGGAAAGCAACCAAAGCTCCACACTGCCAGGACAGAGCCTCATAGCCAAGCCAAGAAAGTCCAATTACTGTGGGAGCTGGGGCCAGCAGAAGAGACTCAAGAGACAGATCAGAGGGGAATGCAACAGGCACCCCAAATCCAACTCTATGACTCTGGAGGAACTGAAACAAGGGTAGGAAATGACCCAGGGAGCGTGATTAGGTGTATCAGGCCCTGAGCCCTGTGTGAGGGCCACTGTTTCATAGGACCCTGGACTGGAACCCGGTGGAGTAGGGTGAGCCCAGGTTCCCATACCACCCTCCCAGTCTCAGCACTACCCTGAATCATAGCCACTGAGCAAGGCGGCCTTTGGACTCTCTACCCCTAGTAACTAGTACTGTCAGCCTGGAGCACACAGCCGACCCTCAAAAGTGTGTGTCCCAGACAGCTAATACAGCTGACCGTTATAGCATCCTAGCAAGTAAGGCAATGCTTGAATCCAGTGATGCAGGAATACCCCTGCAAGAGAGAAAAACACCACCCTCTGGAGGGAAGTTAGGAAAAAGGGGAAAAATAAAATAAATATCCTCCAAATAAAAGAAAAGCATCAAAAGACTATACTGAACTAAACTACACACTAATAAACAACTAAACTAGACTAGAAGGCAACTTAACAGTTAAATGGACATAGTAGATACTCTGTCTCAAGCCAAGGCAGTTGAGAAGGAACTGAGGACAGGTCGCCCACATAACCATATATATCCTTGGCACAGGGCATGAGGAGGTGTAGGGTGCAGGCCAAATGAGCACTACTATAAAAAATCTCCAATCAAATGCATGGGGTGCATGCGCACCTGAAATGGATACAGGGACTCCTGAATTGGAGCATCCATAGGGACATTACTTGAAGAACTATGTGTTTGTCATGAAAAACACACTAATATCATTACTTTATATTATCATTTCCTGCAGCTGAAACTTAGTGGAGCACACCTAATCTGTTGGGTAAATTTTCAACAGATATAAAGCTATGTATGATAGTCAGCACTGACTTTGTAAGTGTTATACTAATGTGCCTGTTCTGAAAGCATCTCTGATTGGTTTAATATAAATAGCACCTGTAATCTCTTTATCCTGAGCTACTTTATCCTGAGCTACTCCAACTAAACCTCTAAATTACACAAATGTTTTTATTACCAACAAACCCCAAAACCACCCCTATACAGCACATATAGTTGATTCACCCACTCCCCTCGTCTCTCACAGTTAGGCTGTGATACATATCAATTCAGCCCACACCGACAAAGGTATTTTAGGTTCCTAACTTCCAATGAAATCAATGGAAGTTAGAAGCCTAAATACCTTTGAGGACCTGAGCCTTCCCTACTAACTATCTTCATAGGATCGTTCACAGGTAGCTTCCTACATAATGTATGCTTTAAAGTTCTGTACATTGGTGGCTCTGGGACATACAGTCAGCCATGCCCAGTTCAGTTTATAGTCCCTTTCCTCAGGGCTCTGTTTATTCTCCAACACAAAACAAAAGGAAAGGAAATGCAGAACAACAACAAAAGCAATAGCTTTGTTCTTGGCTGAGAGGGTGGAGCCCTCTGGACTTTGGTAACTAAATCGTCTGGACCACACCAGCCTAGGGAGGCCCTTGGGACCTCCTTGCAGCCTTCTCCTTGTCTCTGTCTCCTCTCACACCCCCTCCCCCCACCTCCCTCCCTCCAGTGGAGTTGGGGCCCTCATTTATATCTTCCAGCTAGGAATCAGGCCCAACCAGTGGGTGCAGTTTAGCTGAGTCAGCTGATTCCCTCCAGAACAGGGACAGCTGGTCATTAGAGCCCCTGGCCTTGAAAGGGCCAGACCTCACTGTTGCATGTACCCCAAGGATTCCCAAACTGTGGTATGTGGGGTACATGAGATATCTCAGGGGGGGGGGTACCTGGGAGCAATTGTGCAATGGTGGATTTTATTTATTATTTCATTTATTGCATTTTCATAATAGGCTGTTCAGACAACACTTTAAAACTCTGGGAATTTGTTATATAAACTATGGTAGTTAATTTCCTTCAAGATGTAGTAATGTATTAATGAAAACACAGATACACAGAGACGCTGACGTACAGAGACCTCAACTCCAGTCACCGTACTGCGCAGGTTCAGTTGCCCAGCAACTGTCCAGTTTAGCTGAGCTCAGAACTTAGTCAGGTGTTTTTTTTCACCCCCAGTTGTATATGTCGCACTATAACTATATTTGTACATAACAGTGAAATATAGACAGATGGCTAAAGACTGGCAGTATTAAGAAGAACACACGAAGTACCAGCGATGAGAAGAGTAGGGGTACACAGGCAACTGGTAAATCTGGAAGGGGGTAAGCAGGCAGCTGGTAGATCTGGAAGGGGGTACACAATAAGAAAAGTTTGGGAACCTCTGCTCTAAGGATATATCTACACTGCAATTAAACACCTGCAGCTGGCCTGTGCCAGCTTTCCCAGGCTCATGGGGTTCAAGCTAAAGGGCTATTTCACTGAGGTGGGAGGGTCTCAGAGCTCAGGCTGTAGCCCGAGGCCGAATATGTACACCACCATTAAACATCCCCTTAGCCCGAGCCCCGTCAGCCTGAGTGAGCTGGCACAGGCCAGCTGCAGGTATCTAACTGCAGTGTAGACATACCCTAAGAAGGGTACACTACTTCTTAAAGGGTACATCATGCAAGAAGCTAACCTCTGAGTGGGACTTAAATAATTCTGTGCAAGTGTTTCCTCCCATCACTGTTGGGATACATTTTCATTACGTTCTAAAAGACAAAGACACCCTTTACGCTCATCATACTGGTGTTTGATGGGTTGTTTTTTTTCCTTTAGTTTTTTTTTTAATTCTCTAGAAACTGTGATGAAGACACATCGGGGACATATGAACTATTGTTCTGCATATTATAGAATGAAGCATGTTATTCAGATAAGAGCTTTTGTAAAATGGTTTGTTTATAGTTTATTCCTAATTTCTGTGATTGTTGTTAAAAAAGTCCCCTTATTTTCTCTCTTTTTCTTTTTTTTGTGCTAGATACTTGGCTGTTTTTTTAAAGATGAATTTATTGAGATACCTAGGGAAGGCTGTGTGATTTATGTGCTCTGGCAGTAATTGCAGGATGTTTAATTTGTCAGAAGTACCCGACCAGGGTTTTGAGAAGTGAGAGGCCTTTGTCATTCCTGCTAATCCAGTTTCTGTTGTTTACTGCGCATAGCAACATCTGGTGGCAGGACAACTTAGAGGAACTGAAAGTAGAAAATCCACTGTAATCAAGTTTTCTATTTTCATTTGTGTTATATGCAGCCTGTATATTTCTAAGCCACACAAGATTCCCTATGTGCAGACTTCTGTACCCCGGTCTGGATGGGAGGGATGGCCTTGGCTCTTGAAAATATTCTCAACATACTTTGCACATTAGTGTACTGACAAGCTCCCCAGGGCAAGGGCCATGTCCTTCTATATGTCTGTATAACATTTACCACAATGTGACCTCAATACCTATTTGAGCTTCCACCTACAGACACTACCACAATACAAATAACATGGGGCCCAATAGGCAGCCAAGTAAGTTTGGTATATTTGGGGAATCAGCAACTGCTGAGATGTGGAATGTGTCCTGTATGGTTCTTTGCAGAGGGTTACAGCTGACTGTGATCTCCATAGTGGCTAACTTTGCCTAAGGAGTTATCATAGATTGGGAAGTGGTGTACCTTTCTTTAGGCTAAAATGGTTGCTAAGCCCCTTATTTTCATGCTGGGATCACACATAACAATCTGACTCCTTATCCCTCTACAAGTCCACCCCAACACCATCTACCAGAAAGCTTACTTTGGGTACTTGTCACCCTTAGTATGTGTTCAGAACCTCACTAGCAGTGCTCAGTATCTCACAGCATTGAGCTTGGCAATTTTAAAACATTAAACCTTCAGACCTAAGCTACAAAAAATATTTCAAAAACACAATGCAGTGGGGGTGGAGAGAGATAATGAAAGGGAGCGAGAGGACCTTCTATAGGGCAGGAGGCATTTATCATATACCTGTGCATCTACCAGAATAGACCCATTGGAAGGTATGAAAATAAATAATTTACACTGCTAACCAACACTTTAGCAAACCTTTGTTCAGCTGCTACCTGGTAAATCTAGAAGTGCACACTTTATTAATGATGTTGATAGGCATCATCTGACTTTTGCTAGATTATATCTGTTATTGTATTTCTAGAAGTGAATAATTACCTCTCCCCTCACCCTTTAAAAATCTTTGGAAATTAAATGCAACTTCCCACCCAAAAAACCTCCTATTTCAATACAATATTAAAATAAAATATTAAAAATTTAAAAGTCTAGAAAAGCAAAAATCAAAGTAAAAATTAATGCAACGTTAACTCTGTCTCTTCTGTGCGTACATTATAATATGATCGTATGTTATTGTAGATACATAAAAAAATCTCTATATAAGGTTGTAGAAAAAGTTATATATAATCCTATTTTATCATCTGAAAACTAATAATGACAGCAGCATTATAATATTTAGCACTTACAGGGATTTTTCTTATCATACTTCAAAGAACTTTTGCAGGTGAAAAAGTATCATCAGCTCCATTTTACAAAGAGGAAAACTTGAGGGGGAGACAGTTAAGAGACAGATGACATTGTGAGTCAATGACGGAGTTGGGACTAAAACCCAATTCTCTTGACCGTGAATTCCATGCTCCTATTCTCTGGATCGAATTGCCTCCCTAATATGAGGGATAAATAAAGATGTTTGTGCAAAAAAGTGCAGAGTTCATGTTGCATGTTCAACCTTAACTGTTGCATTTCCTGACCTTTCAGTGCTTAACTTGCAATCTTAAAGTTGCATGAATGTAGGGGGGTTCATGTTTAATGTTGGGGTAATTTAATGATATCCAGCTTGACAGGCTGAGAAATACTGCAGTAAGGCACCAGTGACAAGGAAAGGAGCGTATCACCTGTCTGGAAAATGAAACTTGTACATTTTAGTGAACAATCTCCTATCCTAAAGCAGATACTCAGTTTGAGTACCAACCCACCAACACATACATTAAAGACCCTGGTAAAATGGTAATGGACATTAAAAATAAATTAATACATTTTAATTAGCTAAACTAATCGTGCCCCCATTGAAGACAACATAATTTAAGTCAATGATTATTCTTAAACTACGATAGGAGCCTAATGTCTTAATCATGAAGTAAAATTGAGTTTCAACACAGAGAGTAGAAGTATTTTCAAAATAATTCAGTATTAAAGTATTACCTGCTGAAATAGGGTAATATTCTTTGCAATAATGGATGGAAAATCTTGTTCACACGTAGAGCTCTGAGAGAATGTACGCCACATATCTGCATCTTCAAAGCAGAGTGTCTGATATAGAGCTGGGAGAGAGATCTACAAAGCAAATAGTGCACATTTAACATTTCTCCCCCTCTCCCCCCAAGTTGCTTTTGGTCCCTACGGAAAGGAGGAAGTGAAAAATAACCAACACTGAAGTATCACAGTTCTAGTGCTCTGAAGCTAGTTAATTTCTCTCCCTCATGAACTCTCAGCCCTTCCCTTCTTGCTGGTGAGCTTTACGCAGTAGGAGAGTAGCCCTAGATCAGTACTTCAGAGATTGTTACTTTTATTTCACCCCTTTCAGCAGGGGAACATGGACTGATTTCTCTTACGACAGCCTAAGAAAACATTGGGACTTCAAATTATTATGAAGCAACCCAATTTGACCACTAGAGACCTCAAACTGGCCTCTAAATGTGGGCATGGAAATTTAATCTAGCTACCCAATTTATGCATGTAAAATTGTAGATACGAATTTTTAGGCTACTTATGAAAATACGGTCTTGCATTCTAGAAATTTGTCAAAATGCTAAATAATTTTTCTACTTCCCATAATGGTTATTTTTATAACCATAGATGATAGCTTTCAACTGGGTACATATTAGACTGTTTTTTGGAAGAGGTAATAAATAGTTCTTAATTAATTTTGAATACAGTTTAAAATAACTAAAACTGTATTCATGTTGGAAAATATTTAGTTTATTTTCAACTGCATATTAATACTTCCAAATAAATCAATACTATTTCAAATTGAATTTAAATCATCACATAGACAATACCTTCAGCGATGCTACTGCCCAAGTTCGTTCCTGTTCTATCCAAGATGGAATTTGGTCACGGATACCTCTTTGTGAATCCTTATAAAACAAAATAAGCTATATATTTGTAAAATTCAAACCTACAAGTTGTTTAATAACTAAAGTTTCAAAATGAAAACAGATATGAAAACACTGGCAACATCCTTTACAGGAACCTTTCAATGGTGTTCTATTAATAAATTTATGAATAGTGTAGCAATGTTTGTTTATTATTGCTATTTTATAAAGTTATTACATACAAGAGGCACCTCAGACTTGACTAGATTTAGTCCTCCCCCATCCATCTTTGCAGCAGATGAGTACTTCTAAAATACTGAAATCTAGATACTTTATTAATACATTAAAATAAACTTTACAATAATGTTTTATTGCCTCACTGAAACACATTGATGACACACATGGATCCTTAGGAGGCCACTGTAGAAGAACCCACAGGATTTATCTCAATTTAGGGCTGACTGCAGGAGATGTCATACTGAGAAAGTAAACAATCTGGTTAGAAATGTTCCAGTCTGGATCCTGACCTTTCCCTAGGACATCTGATGTATACAAAGCAGCAAAAAATAATAAAATAAAATAAATAATAAATAATAATAATAATAATAATATGGATGAAAAAGCATGTAAAATACAGGAACAAGATTTCTAAAATGTCATATAGATGACCATGTAATGGGGCACCATTACATGACCATGTAATGATATGACCCCCCATATCAGTCAGGAGAAGGCTAACAAGCTCCTCTGTGCTCAACTGTTACCAGACAGGCACACCTGCAGAGCCTACTCCAGCTGGAGGAAGCAAGCTTTAAAAGAAGATGCTTGTCACAGGAAGGCACAGCAACCAGGAAGAAAGCTGCTGTCCCTCAGGAGTAGCTGGCCCTTGCTACAGAATGACAAAGTGGAAAACAGCTGACAAGACTCTGCTGCCCACCAGACCTTTATAAGGTACCTTATAGAATGCCCCTTAAACAGGAGGAGGACCCAGAAAGGGTGGAATAAAGTTCCCAAACAGGGAAAGGACTCTTAAAGGGGAAGAGATTCTAAAGCTGCACGAGTGTGATCTAGATAAAGATCCAGCCTATCAGAGAACACCATTTGGAGCAATTAGCTGCCAAAGGATTTTTTTTCCAGAGGAATGAAAGTCGGGACTGTAGTACTCAACAAAGGTGTTCATGGATGATCAGAACATCATGGATGATATTTCCTCTGTGGTGACTCACACTCTTTCTGCCCACCATAGCACCACAGAATGTGCTGAATGGACTCTGCTCCCTTTTTGGACTAGTTTCTGTGCAACCATGTAAACTTGATGTTTAAGTAAATTCCATCTTAATGTCTCTTTCTACATACATGAAGATGAGCTTCACTTTGGGCAGACCAAAGGAAAAATAATCCCTAGTAATGTATGGAGAACAGAGTTTATCCTTGTGACAGATGATTTTGAAGTTGGAAGAATCTTCTCTTTATGGGCCAGTGCGTTTTAACAGCATACATTTTGGAGACATTTCTGACTGTTGTGCTTGTAACCAAGAAGCATGGTATTAGAAGCCATTAGTTTGAAATATCTGGTTCTGACAGACTTTAGCCCTCTGGACAGATCCCAGATAGGGAAGACAGGACTTTGGGTTTGGACAGATGCTGCACAAGGACATTTATTATTGCAGGATGATCTACTAGAGATTTAAATGAGCCCTTGTGCAATATGCTATTTAGTGTTGGATCATCAGCAATGATGGTGGGATGTCTCACAGTAGGTCATTCTGTACAATTCCAGAAGAGCTATAATGCTTGTTTTCTTGGGCTTGACTATATTGACACTAATGGGAGAACACTGTCCAAATTCTTGCACAGGCCAAGGGGATAGAAAATTTCTATGAAGCTATGAAACACTATTATTTTGGAGGAATCGATTATCTTGTTTAGTACCCATCATTAAATAGCCAATATGTCTCTCAGTCTGGATTAGGATGAAGTAGAAAGCAATAACATAGCAGATGGACTGGAGACAGTTTATGACAGCTTCACTAGGTCCAAGTACCATGGACTTCTTGGCTGACTTTAGGGCAATAACAATTGCAATTCCCTCCCCCCCCCCTCTTTAAAATCTTCCGTAAAACTCGTCCTAGTAGTAGAAGGGGGGAAGCATAGACAAGCAAATTCAGCTGTTAGTGAAACTGTATATTTCCAGTGATCTTGGGTGAAGAAAATCACAGGGTTTTTTTGTGTTTTGACTGAACACAAATAGGAACGCTTAGTGATGGCCTACCTCCCTGGGTATCAGCTTTTTAGAACCAGATATTTAGTTTTTTTGGACTATTTGCTGAAAACTTACCTAGTCCTCTTGTGTCTTCAATATGCCCTTTTTATACTGATCGTTATTATTAGGCTAGGTGACCTTCTGCTCAAGAAAAAAAAGTTATTGTTTGGCATTTAGATTTGCACTTCTTCTGCCCTATTCCTGATTTATATATTCCACGATCATCGTGATGTCTCATTGAAGAAGAAAGTGCTCCTTTCTCAGGGGCTCCTGGAAGTTCGATGAGCCATGCTGGCCATCTCTAGGAAGTTGATACTCTAGAGTCCTTCTGACATTGACCAAGTTCCAGGATGTTGTCCCATGTGCAATCCCCAACCTGGAAGACTGGCATCTGTGGTCAGGGTTTTGGATTCAAGATTTTGCAGTACGAATGCTACCATACCATCCTGTTTCCACCCACTGATAGGCTGGATGTTATCTTTATTTTCCTCTAAATCTCAAATTTTGGAATTGTTCCAGGTTTTTAAGAGAGATCCCCAAAATTCCCTCATGTGCAGTCTTGTCCACGAATAATGTTTGAAGCTAAATGACCAAAGAGCAGCAGGTAAATATGGATGAAGGAAGCCCTGCTGCAGTCATACTGATAGCTTGGATTGGAAGGAGAGACTGAAAGCATTCCCTGATCTGGGCTTCCCTATGCTATGCCAGATCTTACCCCTGCAAAAAGAAAAACCCTTCTCTTGGTCCATCATTGTGAGTAACAACAAAAGAGCTTCTGCCTTTATATTACACCTGGCAGTCCACCTCAATTTTGGGGGAGGAGCTAGAGTCTGTGGAAAGAAGTGAAGATCTGGATACTTTGGGACCTTTTTTTCCTTTTGGGGTTTTTTTTTTTTTTTTTTGGCTGTCCTTGGGAGGTAATTGCTCCATTGAAGGACTGGTCTCTTATCATCCGACGCTCTGTTTTGCCCCACAGCCTACATGGGGTAGAATCTTGAGCCCCATCTTCATCATCCAATATGTAATCAGAGAAGTGGCCCAGGAACGTCTCTGAAAAATCCTCGGGAAGAGGGAGAGTCCAAAAAGACACTAAATTCCTTGACAAGTCAATCAATTATCCACATAAAAACCTGGGAAAGACCTTAACCATTGTTCCTTTAGAGGTGGATTGGACCAAATGGTCTGGAGGGTTGGACTTACCCTTAAAGAGTCCTGGATGGGTGAGTAAGCCCAGTTTGCTGAATCCAAGGACTGAAGTTGACTGACCAGCCCTTGCAGAGGTGTCCCTGGAGCAATCTCAACTGATGTGAGGATTACACAGAGGCCTCAAAAATCCATTCACCATCCAAAACCCTTCCCCTCACAGAGCAAGGTTAGACTCATAGACTTTAAGGACAGAAAAGACGATCATGATCATCTAGTCTGACCTCCTGCACATTGCAGGATACAGAACTTCGCCCACCCACTTAGACCCACAACCCCTGGCTGAGTTACTGAAATCCTCAAAACATGATTTAAAGACTTCAAGTTACAGAGAATCTGCTCTATACACTAGTTTAAACCTGCAAATGACCCTGTGCCCCATGCTGCAGAGGAAGGTGAACGCCCCCGCCCCCTAACCTCCAAGGTCTCTTATTAATGTGACCTGGGCAAAATTCCTTCCTGACACGAAATATGGCAATCAGTAAGACCCTGAGGAGGTACAAGACCCAGAAGCAAGACACCTGGGAAAGAATTCTCTGTAGTAACTCAGAGCCCCTGCCCCCATCTAGTGTCCCATCACCAGCCATTGGCGATATTTGCTGATAGCAGTCACAGATCGGTTACATGCCATTGTAGGCAGTCTCTTCATACCATCCCCTCCATGAACTTATCAAGCTCAGTCTTGAAGCCAGTTCGTTTTTTTTTCCTCCACTGCTCCCCTTGGAAGGCTGTTCTGCAGACTGTGAGCAATAATGGCAGAGTTTCCCTTCTGTGGCTCCCAAGAGGGTATCCTCCTCAGAGATGTAGTACCACTTGGCCCTTAATTTATTCCTTTTGGCTGGCTCCAACATGCTGGGAGGGAGGGGTATAAAACCAAGAGCATAATTCCTCTTCTCCGCACAAAAAATATCTTCCTCAACTGCTTATTCTGCTGTAAAATGTCGCTCCCAAACCAAGGGTAGTAATGGATAAGGTTGGAGTGTTCAGTTTCCTTTCTGGCTGCACAGTCAGAGACAGAAAATCTAAGGTCGGGAGGAAGGGTTGTCAAAGTCTCAGAGCAATGTGGACATGTCTGATTGCCTCTGATGCTTTTAAGAAAAGAGGTGCGTTCAAAATATTTTGTGCTGGGGAGAGGTCAGAATCTAGAATTCCCTATTTTAGAGAGGGTGGATTTACTGCATTTAAATATAGTTACATTTACATTTGGGGACAGTACTGCAGTCACACAAGGAAAAATGATACAACTTTATCAAAAGTAAAAAAATTACTTACTATGTTCACATATTTTTAAATATTTCTATTGCTATAAAAGAGCTAGTCTGTTCATACTATACATGTATACTATAGGTACAGTAAATAACAAACATACAATACATTTGAGAATAATCTTAGGATTTTATCAATGCATTCCTCATTTCAGAATAAATAAATAAATAAAATCTTACTGATTTTCTTAACATGTCTCCAATGATCACACCTGTAAAAGTATCCCACTCCTATGGGGAAAAAAACAAAAACAAAAAAAACAAAACTTAGACAAGGCATAGGGATATCTTAAAGCACACAATATAATAGTTACAGATAAAGTAGAGGGTGATCTGAGAATAGGAATAACAATTACGAATGGATTTTTAAAGGGGTCTAAGGAGTCACCCAGCTCCTGCTGACATAAATCCCAAATAAGGGGTTGGAGGCATGGATTTATGAGAAAAGATAAAAGAAGCTAAACACACATACCTTGACTAAGCAAAGTATAGATGTAGGGAGCATGATATACATTAAAGCCAAGAACTTAGTAGAATTCAAACAGGCATTAGATATATCTATGAATAATATGATCATCAAGAATTACAACAGCATGGACTTAAAAACAAAAACAACATCTACAACAAAAAAGCCTCCTAAGAGTTATCATGCTTCAGTACATAAGCCAACTGAAAGTTTTCCTGTGAGTGGTTTCTTCAATAAGGAACCTATTTTCAAAGATATTTAGGCACCTAAAGATGCGTTTAAATCAATGGGAGTTATGCGCCTAACCTGTTCAGGGAATTTTGTAAATCCCACTAGGCACCTGTCTACATCTTTAGGAACCTAATTACCTTTGAAAATCTTGCCACAACTACCTGCCTTTGGGGTTCTTGCATTTTCCTCTGAAGCAGCCAGAACTAGACTAGATAGACCCTGATCTGATCTGCTTCCTATTACCATTTTGCAGTATGTGAAAGGTGTAATCACCAAAGAAAGGGAGGGATTATTTACTGTCATACACTGTGATATAACAGAGTACTCTGACTAAATTAAGAAAGCAAAAAGTAGATAAAACTTCTTGACGACGAGATCTATTAGACAGTAGTATAGTCATCCAAGATGAGTACTTTGGGTCACTGTAGCCTAGGCCGGTTAATTTTTTAATTTTTTTTTTTGCTGGGCACAATCCTTCAGGTAGAGGAGAAAAGGGGTAGACCAAATAACTAAATAGTATAAGTATTTTACATCACTAATATCTATGATTCTATGGCCAGAGGTTAATTTATTATAATTTAAAATATATATAAAAACGATAATAGAGGTTGTTCTTATTTAAAGAAAATTGCATTTCTCCGACTTGAAGTAGGGCAATCCACACATCCACTTGACTTTTGTCTGTGACATTACACAATCAAAAGTCAACAGCATCAACAACATAGCAGAGTGTTGTATGGATCCATCCATCCAGTTAAATATTGATGCCATTCCATCTCTCCCAAGATTCTTTACAGCCAGTGACTTAGCAAATTAGAAGCAAAGTATTTATTAACCAATCAAACATAAAAAGGCATATACATTATAAAAATACTGCTACCGCACAAAATATGAAAAAGGACTCCTGCTCTCAAAACTGAAAAATATGTAAAATATTTATGTAAACATGATAAAGTAATAATATAGAAATGCATATAAACCAGATGCAGCAAGAATCAGTATACAAAGACTAAGAGGGACCATTTCTTCCTCTACAACCGTGCCCCACTTCCATAATAGGTGTGTTCCTCTTGAACCACAAAATTGTTGACCAGTAAGGGAAGACTCATGAGCACAAGAGACAGAGACTTTTAACTTTGCCACTTTCAGAGCTAAATACAAAACATCTCTTCCACTTTGATTTCTATCAGTAAATTTGTCTCACAAACAAGTACTCAACTAATCAAGTAACTAATTTCTACCTGAAGGGAAATAAGAGAAATATAGATATTAGTTACTTGTTTTAATTCTTGGGAAGTACTCAGATACTACAGGAATGTGCATCGTATATGAACTGAGGTTGGACAGTCAGAAATTCTAACAGCTAATATAAGTGCATATAAAACATAAGTAATCAAGATATAAATTAGTACTCAAACATTTTAGAGTAGCCAGGCTTTACTTTAGTCAGAAAAATACTATTTGCAAATCCTTGCCCTGTAGAATTTACAATCTAAAAGATTAAACAGAGAAGGCAAAACACTCTCAAAAACTGAGAGGAAGGGATACATTTGAGTCACGGACTTGAAATTGGTGAGTGTATCTTTTAAGTCTTTGTATCCTAATCCTGCAATTTTTGTACAATCGCTGTCTCCACTATCTCTTTCAATGTTCCTGGCTGATTCCCCCCCCCCCCCCCCCATTTCTTTCTTTATAACAGCTCTATAATTCATCTCTCACTCTCACTACTTCCAACACCGTTGTTCTTGCCTTGGTAATCTTCCACCTTCCCCTTTCTTTCTGGTCTGAGTCACATCTTGCATCCTAAGGGTAGGTATATACTTATGGCAGCGTGTAGAGTATAAACACTGTATGCCAGTTAGTATAGGTATAAATAGCAGTGTAGACAGTGAGGCACTGCTTAAGTGAGCAGGTAACAGACATGCCAGAACCCTAGGGTTTAGAATCATAGACATGTAAGACTGGAAGGGACCTCGAGAGATCTTCTAATCCACTTCCCTGAACTCAAGACAGGACTAAGTATTATCTAGACCAGTGGTTCTCACCATATTTACTACTGTGGGCCGCATATGAAGCTCTCTGTGTATTATGTCAGCTGCATCCACACAGTATATATACTACCTCTATAGCCCTGAGGATGTCATATGCACCGCAGCGGTGTGCTGATTGGGCCACAAGCGGGCCATGGTTGAGAACCACTTATCTAGACCATCCCTGACACATGTTTGTCTAACCTGCTCTTAAAAATCTCCAATGATGGAGATTCCACAACCTCCCTAGGCAATTTATTCCAGTGCTTAACTACCCTGACAGTTAAGAATGTCCAAACTAGCCCTCCTTTGCAGCAATTTAAACCCATTGCTTCTTGTCCTATTCTTACAGGTTAACGAGAACAATTTTTCTCCCTCCTCCTTGTAATAACCTTTTATGTACTTGAAAACTGTTATCATTCTCCCCCCTTCCCCTCAGTCTTCTCTTCTCCAGATAAAACAAACCCAATTTTTTCAATCTTTCCTCATAGGTCATGTTTCTAGACCTTTAATCATTTTTGTTGCTCTCTCCTGTGGACTTTATCCAACTTGTCCACATCTTTCCTGAAATGTGGCACCCAGAACTGGACACAATACTCCAGTTGAGGCCTTATCAGCGCAGAGTTGAGCGGAAGAATTACTTCTTGTGTCTTCAAAAAAAGAACAGGAGTACTTGTGACACCTTAGAGACTAACAAATTTATTTCAGCATAAATTTCATGGGCTACAGCTCACTTCTTCAGATGCATAGAGTGAAACACACAGATAGAAGATATTTATACATACAGAGAACATGAAAAGGTGGAAGTACGCATACCAATTGTAAGAGGCCAATCAATTGAGATGAGCTATCTGTAGCAGCAGAAGAAAAAACTTTGAAGTGATAATCGAGATGACCCATAGAAGGTGTGAGGAGAACTTAACATGGGGGGAAAAAAATTCAATTAGTGTAATGACCCAACCATTCCCAGTCTCTGTTTAGACCTAAGTTAATTGTGTCTAATTTGTATATTAATTCGAGTTAATATGAAATCTCGATTATCACTTCAAAGTTTTTTCTTCTGCTGCTACTGATAGCTCATCTCAATTGATTGGCCTCTTACAATTGGTATGCGTACTTCCACCTTTTCATGTTGTCTGTATGTATACATACATACATCTTCTGTCTGTGTGTTTCACTGTAGCCCACAAAAGCTTATGCTGAAATAAATTTGTTAGTCTCTAAGGTGCCACAAGTACTCCTGTTCTTTTTGCGGATACAGACTAACACGGCTCCTACTTTGAAACCTATTCTTGTGTCTTGTTTACAACACTTCTGCTAATGTATGATGATAGTTTTTTTGCAACAGTGTTAACTGTTGACTCATATTGAGCTTGTGATCCACTATAATCCCCAGATCCCTTACTGCAGTACTCCTTCCTAGGCAGTTATTTCCCATTTTGTATGTGTCCAATCGATTGTTCCTTCCTAAGTGCAATACTTTGTATTTGTCCTTATTAAATTTCTCCAGTTTGTCCTGGTCATTTTGAATTTTAACCCTATTTTAATCCTCCAAAACACTTGCAACCCTTCCCATCCTGGTATTGTCCACAAACTTTATAGGTGTACTCTCTATGCCATTATCTAAATCACCAAAGATGATATTGAACAGAACCAGACCAGGACTGATCTCTGCAGGATCCCACTCAATATGCCTTTCTAGCCTGATGGTGAACCACTGATAACTACTCTCTGGGAACGGTTTTCCAATCAGTTATGCATCTACCTTATTGTAGCTCCATGTAGGTTGTATTTCCCTAATTTGTTTATGAGACAGTTTTGCGAGATAGTATCAAAGGCCTTACTAAAGTTCAGATATATCACATCTACTGCTTCCAGTAGGCTTGTTACCAAGAAAGCTATTAGGTTGGTTTGACATGATTTGTTTTTGACAAACCCTGCTAACTGTTACTTATCACCTCATTATATTCTAGCTTCTGCAAATTGATTTCTTAATTATTTGCTCCATTATCTTTCTGAGTACTGAAGTCATACCCTAGATGGCTTTCTGCATGCCCAAACAGTGCCTCCCATATCTACACTGACTTTTTTAGCAGTGTATTATCCTGCTGCCGGAGCCTTTCCCTGCTGCCTCTCCTTAGCCAAAGCCTTTCCCTGTCACATGTAACTAGCTACACACTGCAGTGTGGATGCAGCCTGCCTTTCACTGTATCATGTACTACACATACCCTACATACCACCGCAAGCTAGACAAGGCCTAACAGTTTATCTAAAATGCCATCACCAAATTCATCTTTCTCTCCTGCTGCAGAGGCCATCTCACTTCTTTCAATCCCTTAACCTTCTCAACATATATTTACATATCAAATTCAAACTTCTCATCCGCACCATCACCCTACGTCTTGTCTGTTGTTTTCTACCACTCTCCTTGTTGGGATCTGCACGCTAACTCTGATCACCTTTCTGTCAGAGTCTTCTCTAACAAACACACTGCACTTTCTTCCATTCTCTCTACACTCCCACATGTCCATCTTGATCCTGGAAGCCATACAGCTGCCTTCTCTTTAAAACCCCTCTTTAAAATTTACTTTTCCACAATCTCTCTAGTGATGGCCTATATTTCCAACCTTTGTTTTTTTACAGTACTTACGTTATCTTGGAAAAGTTCAGGGTGCATTCCTCTTACAAAATGCAAAGCAAACATTAGTTGATCAGCCTGAAATAAGAGCAAGATAAATGGATAAATACACTCATTAGACATCACCATCCGGCTTTTCTAATTTTACTTCTGAGTAAAGCTAGCTAACAGAACCTCAGTTACTAAGCACCTATCCTGATCAGTTCAGCAGCAACATTTTTAGTTTCAAGTAATTGGTGACATGGAGCATCACTCAGATAACTATCTTAGGGCGATATATAGTGTAACTAGAGATGGACTCAAAGCACAACTCCAGATTTGAATACATCCAAATTTTGCAGGAAGAGAGGGATGGCGTTTTAACCAAAAAACACAAATTATTTTAGAAACAATAAAAATTTGAAATGTTAGAAATAACGTGCTCTGCTGATGCAGGAGGTAGAACTTCCACCAGTAGCTCAATGGGATAAAGGGTGCAGATATCTAAGTCAAGATTTTCAAAAACAGGTGTCTAAAGGTTGTTATGGTCATATTTAGATTCCTGAATAGGCAGTATGATATGCAAAGATTGTGAGCACCCAACTTCCACTGTAGTCATTGGGGAGATGCTGGAAGTTCAACTTTTTTGAAAATAATATATATACACCCCTACCCCAATATAACGCGACCCGATAGAACACGAATTCGGATATAACGCGGTAAAGCAGCGCTCCGGGGGGTCGGGACTGCGCGCTCTGGCGGATCAAAGCAAGTTCAATATAACGCGGTTTCACCTATAATGTGGTAAGATTTTTTGGCTCCCAAGGACAGCATTATATCGGGGTAGAGGTGTATATTTCTTTAGGTTTTGAAATATGAACTTAGAAGCCTACCTCTAGGTCCCCATTCTGAAAAATCTTGGTCCTGGAAACTGGAGGACTCCTTTCACCAGACTACAAAAATTTCCAGGTCTGACAAACATTGGGATGAATAATGTTTTTCTATACTAGAGAGGGGAGCAGGCACAAGAAATCTGTTCCCTAATCTCCAGTTTGCACCTGTGAAGCGGGTAGCCATAATTCAGCTATATAACTCTAGAACCCAAAGGAGCCAAATCAGGTCAAAGGTGGGGATTACACACAATACCAGCAGATCCAAAGCAGTGCAGGATAGTGTCATGCTAAACATGCAGCGCACAAGCGCCTCATGTTAAAGGTAAACATGTGGCCCTACACTCCTGGAAACATCACGCCTGTTCATGGCTTCCACAGACATAATGTGTTCAGAGCATATTAGGCCATGTCCTGCTTAAATTCATTTTAAGGCTCTCCTGATTTCAAGAGTGTACCAGAGTCACTCTATTCTAACCTGGAATTGAGACTAGAAAAGAAATGTGAGGAAATAGTACTAATCTGGATGAAAAGTGGGATAAACTTTAGGGAGAAGAACCGGAAAGGTACAGAGTACAACTGAATCCTTATAGAACACCAGAGAGGGTGGCAAAGAAAGGAAATGTTACTTACCTTACAGTAACTTGAGATGTTTTGTTGCTATGGGTGCTCTACTATAGCATCACAGAATATCAGGGTTGGAAGGGACCTCAGGAGGTCATCTAGTCCAACCCCCTGCTCAAAGCAGGACCAATCCCCACACAGTTTTTTGGTTTTTTTTAACCCCACTTCCCTAAATGGCCCCCTCAAGGATTGAATTCATAACCCTGGGTTTAGCAAGCCAATGCTCAAACCAGTGAGCTATCCCTCCCCCCAAAGCATGTGCACATACCCGTACACTCTCAACCGGAGAGTTGAGCAGTATTCAAGGGCCCCCGCCTGTGTAAAACAGTGTTTGTGCTCTGATCGAGTGCATATAGGGAGGCACCACTCAGTTCCATGAACCATAACTCAACTGCAGAGGGCAAGAATTGCAGGAGGTGAAACACCGATAGGGACAAAACATCTTGAAGGACTCAAGTTACTGTAAGGTAAGTAAGCTCTCCATCTTCTTCGAGTGTATGTCCCTACTGGGGCTGTCAATTAATCGCAGTTAACTCACGCAATTAACTCAAAAAAATTAATTGTGATTAAACAAATTAATCGTGATTAATCGCAGTTTTAATCACACTGTTAAACAACAGAATACCAATTGAAATTGATTAGATATTTTGGATGTTTTTCAACATTTTCAAATATATTGATTTCAATTACAACACAGAATACAAAGGGTACAGTACTCACTTTATATTATTTTTATTTCAAATATTTGCACTGTAAAAATGGTAAACAAAAGAAATAGTATTTTTCAGTTCACCTCATACAAGTACTGTAGTGCAATCTCTTTATCATGAAAGTTCAACTTACAAATGTAGATTTTTTTTTGTTACATAACTGCACTCAAAACCAAAACAATGTGAAACTTTAGAGCCCACAAATCTACTCAGTCCTACTTCTTGTTTAGCAAATCGCTAATACAAACAAGTTTGTTTACATTAATGGGAGATAATGCTGCCCACTTCTTATTTACAATGTCACCTGAAAGTGAGAACAGACATTTGCATGGCATTTTTGTAACCTGCATTGATAGGTATTTACGTGCCAGATATGCTAAACATTCGTATGGCCCTTCATGCTTTGGCCATCATTCCAGAGGACATGCTTCCATGCTAATGACGCTCGTTAAAAAAAGAATGCATTAATTAAATTTGTGACTGAACTCCTTGGTGGAGAATTGTATATCTCCTGTTCTGTGTTTTCCCTGCATTTTGCCATATATTTCATGTTATAGCAGTCTCGGATGATGACCCAGCATGTTGTTCGTTTTAAGAACACTTTCACTGCAGATTTCACAAAACGCAAAGAAGGTACCAATATGAGATTTCTAAAAATATCTACAGCACTCGACCCAATATTTAAGACTCTAAAGTGCCTTCCAAAATCTGAGACGGACGGGGTGTGGAGCATGCTTTCAGAAGTCTTAAAAGAGCAACACTGCAATGCGGAAGCTACAGAACCCAAACCATCAAAAAAGAAAATCAACCTTCTGCTGGTGGTATCTGACTTAGATAATGAAAATGAACATGCGTCGGTCTGCACTGCTTTGGATCGTTATCAAGAAGAACCCATCACCAGCATGGACGCATGTCCTCTGGAATGATGGTCGAAGCATGAAGAGACATATGAATCTTTAACGCATCAAGCACCGGGGCATAGCCACTAGTGGGCCTGGGTGGGCCACGGCCCACCCACTTAGCATCCACACCCACCCCCAGCACCAGCACCAGTCATGCACCTAGGTGCCATCCCGACCATAGCCCAAGATGACTCCCTGTTGCCACAGCAACCTTCTCTGTGGCTGGACACTGCCTCCCCAGTGCAGGCCACAGGCGAGTCGCTGGCCAATCTGTGGCAGGCGCTGCTGATGGGGCTGGTAGCCGTGCTCCTCATCTGGTTCCTGCTAGAGGAGGAGCCACCATAGGCCGCCGAGCAGCGGGGCAGCAGCAGCAGGGCCGCCCCTGCCAGGAGCTGCTAGTGAGAGTCAAACACTGCAGAGCCGGGCCAGAAGCAACAGGTACCTCCTGATGCACGGGCAAGGGGAGACCCGGGACCTCCCTCTCCCATAGGGGCGCTGCCACCTGAGTCCCTGGGCTGCAGCATGTAGCATAACCGTTTCTATCCAGGCACCATAGAGGACATGGAAGGTGGGAGGAAACCTTTCCCCTGCAAGGCTGGTGCCGCCCCATGGGCTGGGAAGGCAAAGGGGGTGCTCGCTGTCCCTCACCTGCCAGTGGCTCTGCCTCTCCATGCCAGTGTCCTTGTTCGAAGTCCTCTTACAATAAAGCAAATCTGGGGGGGGGGGTTAAGTAGCTTCCAATTTGCGGGTTTAGGGGCTTTTCTGATGTTGTTTTTTTAATTCCCCACCAGAGGGCATGATTGGCTGAATCCTCACTTGTGCATGCACAGAGAGTAGGATGCCAGCCAGTGCAGCATGTACTCACTTACTCACTCTTGGTGTCTGCTGCCTGCTGTGGCTAAAGAGGAGATCATCAAAAGGTAGGCCTTGGAGGGAACCGGTGTGGGGTGGTGGGTACCGGGAGCCGTGCACGTTGGAGAGAGGTGTCTCCTCCCAGAGCTGGGAGCGAGCAGGAGCTTGGGGGTCCCTGGCCAGAGCTTCCATTGCCCACCCTATAAGACCAGTTGGAGAGGATTGGAGGAGGCGGGCCCCCAATCCCTCCTGCCACCCTCTTCCCCAGCCCCCCGTCATTGCCCACCCACCGAAAATCAGGGCCCACCCAAGTTTCTAGTCCTAGCTATGCCACTGTCTGGCATGTAAATATCTTGCAACGCTGGCTACAACAGTGCCATGCGACCGCCTGTTCTCACTTTCAGGTGACACTGTAAAAAGAAGGGAGCAGCATTATCTCCTGAAAATGTAAACAAACTTGTCTGAGTGATTGGCTGAACAAGAAGTAGGACTGAGTGGACTTGTAGGCTCTAAAGTTTTACATTGTTTTATTTTTGAATGCAGTTATTTTTTTGTACATAATTCTACATTTGTAAGTTCAACTTTCATGATAAAGAGATTGCACTACAGTACTTGTATTAAATGAATTATAAAATACTATTTCTTTTATTTTTGCAGGGCAAATATTTATAATAAAAAATAAAGTGAGCACCGTAACTTTGTATTCTGTGTTGTAATTGAAATCAATATATTTGTAAATGTAGAAAACATCCAAAAATATTTATATAAATGGTATTCTATTATTGCTTAACAATGCGATTAATCACAATTAATTTTTTTAATCGCATGATCACGATTCATTTTTTAATTGCTTGACAGCCCTAATCCCTAGGGCTACTCCACCATAGAAGACTCCTAAGCAGTAACTTAATGAGGAGGTGTTACTGAGAAGGCAAGTCCAGGACCGTTCAAAGGACTGCATCATCAAAGGGGGTATCATCTACCTAGAAGGGTGGGACTGGCATTACAATCTTGTCTGGAAATGAACAGGACTTTCCAGATGGAGGAGAGATCTCCTCTGAGTCTCCTGTTCTTCGTGTATATCTTCCAGTACCTGAGAAGTGTGTGTACCGAGGTGTGTGGTGCCCATGTGCACTTTATTATAGGATAGTCTGTAGGAGTCGATCGTTGGTACAGTACTGGTGGTTACCAGTGCTTTCTCTTAGGCATCTGATGGAGTTGGTTGCCAAAGTGGGCCCATGAGTCCCTGTAACCTCACTGAGAAGGGGGATAAGGGAAGGGTCCCCAATGATAATCATAATCTCTGGATCTATGATGTCTGGTAGGTTCCCCAGGAGCAACTTTATGAAAGGGGATACGAGGGATAAGCTAGAATGGTACCAGGATGGATCCCAGTACCAATCTATGAGTCAGAGGAGTCTTCCCCTGAATTAGAACATACTCTGATGTTCTAATCAGTACCAAAGGCTGGAGTTTTAAACCAGTCCCAACATGCTGCTTTTGTCGCTGTATTGTGGAGTTGGAGCTGGTAGATCCTCCCATAAGGAGATTCAGGTTTGTCAGAAGTAATGAGATTCTCTGAAGAAAGGAACCTGGAAAGAGGTGGAGGCTCTGATATCCTTCACCTGAACTTATAGTTAGGGTGGTGAGATGGAAGCTGTTGTGGTACTGAGATGATTGAAGGGGCATATCCCCTTTCAGAGGCACTGCAAGATACCAGTACTGGGTCATGAATGGCAGCCCTGTCAGTGTCTCACGGTGCCACGAGGGATCAGAAGGTGCCACTGTGGTAGTTGCTCTTGTGTAGGCACCTCCGAGCGGAACTGCTTCCTTGGTAGTGATGCTATGGTACCAGACTCAGTAGGAGACTCTACTATATCCTTACAGAGATGAGAGGTCTCCCAAGAGTGGGTCTTATATGATGATCTGCCTCTCTTCTTTATTTCCCTGCTGCAGGAGGCATGTTTCCTCTCTTTTGAAGTTTTATTGTCTGGGGTTGCAGACAAAGCAGCAACAGTGACCAAGGGTATCTGTGCCATAAAGGCCGATGTACAGGGGAGGAAGGCAAACAGACACCTCAGGAGCTAGGGCATACTCATTAGTATGAGCTTAAGTCTAGCCTCTCTGCTGTTTTTGGATCTGCCCTTAAAACCCAGACGGACCTTTCATTTGGCAGGGGAAAAGGACCTACAGCAAGTCTCACAGGTCTTCAGCATAACCATTATGCTCCAACACCAAAACTTGGAGAAAAGGAGGAGCTGCCCCCTCTCTTTGACCCACAAAAAATAAAGTGAAATAAAGGTATTATGAAAATAACTAATGCAAAAAGAGAAACAACTAAACCAAATAAACAAAACAGTCATTTACAAGTTAAGGAAGGAAGCTGAAAACAGCAGGCAGTAGAACTATCCATCTCAAGCTGCAGGTGGCTGAGAAGGAACAGAGTGGTGCCTCCCTATATACTCTCTTTCAGAGCATGAGGCACCATTCTGCACAGGCACAGGCTCCCAAATACTACTTTGCAGTCTTCGGTTGAGAGTCCACAGGCACCCACAAATCCTCCAGTGGAGCATCCGTAGGAACATATATTCGAAGAATAACGGGGATAATCCCTCATCAATCCTGCCTGTAAGAAATCTAAGGCTTATGTTGGTTATGGTGTGAAGTCTTTCATGTTACTGTCCTTCCTCGGGTTGTGCTGACTTTGCTGCCAACACAAGGATAAATTCACATCTTTGTTCCAGGCTGACTCTCAGAGCACAAACCACTGGAATGGTCTGGAGTGAATCTGTGCCCAGAGGACCTGGCCATTGCATCAAACCATTGTACCCAAAAGAGAGGGCACAAATTTCATTAGGGTGACAAGGTCCAAAATACAGGTGTCACTAACTGGTCCACTTTCTGTAATCTCTCCTCTTATAAGAAATCCCTTCTCTGTTTTTGGTGTTTATCAGGGGCCCATATGGATCATTTCCTATGAGGGGATGAGAACAGGCTTCTTGTGGTTCAAATCAAAGAATGTATACCTGCATTCCAGCCTGTCTCAGGTCCATACTATTTGAGTATGCCTCTTTTTAATAATGTATATGTAGTATGTGTTCATTTTTTAAAAGTCAAAACTAAATAATCCAAAGAATGTCTGACTCATGTAATTTCCCAGTATGCAACTGCTTTTATTTTTATTGAAATCATCCTTTACTTAGAAATCATTTCATATAGAACAGTTTAGACGTTAAAACATCAGGCAATGCCATAGCTCAGCTGGAAATCAACTTATGAACTAGTTCATTTCTACCCCAAGCCACCATATAAATCCCAGTTTTTCCAGTAAATTCACATTTAATTCTAACATATAGCATTTTAAATTCATCCATAAACCCTGGCAAACCAAAGGGTCAGATGTGGTAACATCAGTGATCTTACATCAAAAGTAAATGATAATGATTCATTCTGATATCCTGAGGTTATGTTCCTAAACAACCATTTATCTTCTACACAGTACCATTTTGCGGAACTCAAGGTGAAAATTTTCAAAAAGAAGATAAACTATGCACATACCCGTAAGTGTGGGATGATTAACAACATAAAAAACAAAATTGTGGCATGGTTTTTAATTATTCCAGGATAAAGTAAAACAATGTCATTTGCTGTGCTATTTTACAAATACTCTACCCTTTCGAAATGTATTTTATAGAATGTATGTTTTCAGGCTGGAAAGTGGTTGAGATGTGCACATGAGAAAAAAAAAAGTTTGATTAATGATTTGCTGAGCTTTTCCTTAACAACTGCAAAATTCTATAGCTAAATGAGATAGAGACGAAAGTAAGTAACAACAGTGTTCCACATTCAACTGGGATAAAAACACCAATAACAATTACTAGTTTCTATGTGTGCCTCTGGCTCTTTATTTGAAAGCTTGTGGCTGGGCAAACAGCTGAGGCAGTGAGCTAGTGCTGAAGATGGGGCTTGGGGGCAGACATAAAGGCCTATGACTTGGTGGAAATAAATAAGAAAAACAGGAGAGTTTTGATGGACCTCCCAAGAAAGCTCTAAAAAAAGAGTTTAAACTGTTGACACTGACAAGAGCCAACAATGAGACTCAATTCAAGAAATAACTGGATATCAAACTAATTTCAAAAGAATCAAGGTCAGCTGAGGTGGAAGTTGCATGAAACTTTTTCAGGAATGAAGACTAGGAGAGTTACATTAAAATCAAATGTAAACTGATGTCCTTTCTTAGAAATTAGTACATGGACTCTGAGCAGCAGGTGAACTTACTAAGCGAATACAAGAAAGCAGTCATATACAGTACAAAGAGTTAAAAGCATCCCAACTGAAACAATACCTGTGATAACATGGAAGAAACAAGAAAGTTAACTGTGGCATATAGGAGAAATAGCAAGAGCAGAGGGCAAACATCTGTGGAGTCTTTTGACCCAGCCACCAACAACAGATATTTTACTCTTGGGAAGAAAAAAGAAGGGGACAAAATAACAAAAGGAAACTAGAGAACTTAAATATGAACAGAAAACCCTGGGGATGATACTGGACAGCAAATTACATAAGAGTTGTGATTCAATAAGACAACAACAAAAATGAATATAATTATGTAGCAATATGTTGCTAAGGAGATAGGTAATATTCCAGTCTCTATACAGTTCTGGAGTATGGCATTCAATTCTGTAAATCTCAGAAATATATTGACATATTGAAGGTAGTGAACAGAAGAGCAATTAGATAACCAGATAAAATTAAAACTTTGAAAATGTAGGCTAAATAACAGGAAAACTGCCTAACAATGAGCTCTATTACTGTTTAGAATAGTTTCCCAAGAGAACTGATAAAAGATGCATTGCTTGGGACTTTTCAACAAAGTTTGGATCAAATACTAAAAAAATGTACCACAGGGAAAACAATCTAAGTGTACTATAGGAAAGAAGATGGAGCATGAGACCTAAGGGGTCATTTTCATCTCCAACATCTATGATTCTAATAAACAGGACAATTTAATTTTACTTTATATTAGTTGTGTTAACTAATATTATATGTGATTTATAGAAAAAAACATTGGCTTTCTTATACAGATTGTTAGGCAAGCCTAATCTGGAGCATTAGGTATTTATAATCAAAATATGTGGGTATTTAAATCATAATACAGAAAAACATCATAGCCAAAATAAGATATATCAAGTATATTTGGGATATAGAGGAAAAATATTAATATGGATTAATGCTGTAGCACAGGGCCTACAGGCCACAGGCCTGTAAGATATTTAGCTGAGGCAAACAAGGTCTCAGGCCTCAAGATATGCTGTCACGAGTAGCTAACCAATGAATGAGTCCATGTCACAAGATGAAACAGTTACAATAGATATGTTAATGCTGATATTTAGGAAATATATACTGTAATATACCATTTAATTCCATTTAAAATACGTTTGGGATTATTGCAGACATAGAGTGTCAGCAATGTATTTACCACAAGTTGTTATGGTGACTGAGTGACATAAATGTCACTGGAGAGAGGGATAGCTCAGTGGTTTGAGCATTGGCCTGCTAAACCCAGGGTTGTGAGCTCAATCCTTGAGGGGGCCATTTAGGGATCTGGTGCAAAAATCTGTCTGGGGATTGGCCCTGCTTTGAGCAGGGGGTTGGACTAGATGACCTCCTGGGGTCCCTTCCAACCCTGATATTCTATGATAATGAGTATAAGAGGAACTAACAAGTTAACCTTTGAAAAACAGGCACCCCAAAATTAGTGGGGTGTGGAAGCAAGGTAAAGGGATTGAAATTTTCATAAATAAGTATGAACCTCAATGGGCATCAGCACAACAAATTATAAAAGTGTATTCCAGATTGCATGCCTTGGGAGACACCCATTGTTGATGATGAGGAAGATAATGACTGATTCTTTGGGGTTTCCGAGCAGGAGATGTGAGTGAGGGCTGAACATTTGGTACTATTGCTCTATCTGCTGTTGTATTTCAGGGCTTGTGGGATTGTTCATCTGTTTAGTGGATTTGTTAATCAATGGACTGGTGATAAATTGCAAGTGTTTCCTGTGTGATCCTCAAGTCTCTCATTCTAATAATATTGGTAATAATCTTCCTGATCCTGTAGCCACTCAGGAGACTGAACCCTTATCGACTACTGTAGTTTAAGAGATTAATCAATAATCAATACACCAATCCATCAGTTAGGTTAAAACACTTCACCATGTTCAAATTGTCAGATTGGTTAGTCCATTTAAAAAAAAAAAACAATTTTATTAAAAAGTCTACTGTTACAAAAGGGGTCAATGATTTTTCAGTGTCTCTTCACTTCCTTTTCAGTCCACTGTGCCTAGCATACTAACATATAAAATCCTACTTTCTCTCTATTCTTAGATAGTCCAGTGGTGTCATATTGTTGTCAATTGACACAACAGCAAAAATTAACAGTGAGGCACGCTCTGGCATGTGGTTTAATACTATGTTGATTGCTGATAACCCAGAAGAGCTTTCATTAAAATAAAGAGCTAGCTTCATTCTAACAAAGGTCCATATGCTAAATCTTGAAAAATGCAGCTCAACACTTAAAGACTAATGTGCTTTCTAATTCCCTATTCACACCTTATTGGGTATATATACACATGTATAATCCTGTTTACACAACAGTATTAATTTTACAAAATAAGTGTTACAATCTAATTGTAAACATGCCTTGGGTACTAAGCAAATATTCCTTTAATGATCTACAACAGAGGAAAAATACTATTCAAGCTAAATAGAAAAAACAACACTGCACATATACAAAAAAGTTCATAAGGATGCTCAAGGAACTCAACCACTTTATCTTTCCTGTGTGCAGTAGAAGAATCTTAGGTTGCATCTACATTTCCAAATGTATTTCTACATTTTATTGCTGAATCTAATCATCAGGGTGCTTTTAAAAAAACCTAAATATTTATAACTATTAATATTAAATTGTTGATTCTAAGCCACACTGTGTGAGATACTGTTAAGAATAAAATTCAAGCCAGTGAATTTTGTGTGTGTATAATACACATACAAAATTAAAAAAAACATATTGTTATTGTTGGTATTACTGTGGTAGTGCTGAAGAGTGAAAGGTTCCAATTAGGGATCAGGGACCTATTGTGCGGGACACTGTACAAGCCAACACACAAAACAAAAAAGATCCAAGAAGGATGGAGAGCCAAAGCCATTTCTGCCACTTCCTAAACAAGAACAATGTGTTTGATGGGGACAAACTTGTATCCTCTGCTGCAGTTCTGCAGAGGCTAGTGCAGCCTCAGCACTGAAAGAACCCATGATCTCTGCATAGGGTTAAAAGAGCGACAGTACATGTAGTAGATTGCTGATGGGGCACAGAGCTCATTTTTTCTCCTAAAGCAGCCACAATGATGCTCTGTTTTGGTGTATTGCCCTGCTGAAGAACAATTACATGATACAAAGCCAGCTTACAAAAGCTAATGCACCCATTACTCATACATACCCAGAATTTAGTATTATAGTATACACAGTGAACCAAAATACTGCATATCTGAAGCAGGCCAAGTTATGGTTGCTGTGAGAATAGAGTCTCACATTTAGTACAGAAAAGATCAAAGAAAATTCATCTTACCTTAAACAAGCAGCGACAGACATATTCATACACCATGTGTTTTAATGAGCTGATGAGAGACATAATTCTTTCTTCAGTATTTTCTGAATCCTGAAAAAAAGTTGAACATGAAAAGTTCAACTGGACAAAAACATGTATTTATGTATGTATGTGCAAATACTTAGAGTGCACAATGAGCACTTAGGGCTGAGGATCCAGCCCATGTGTTTAAAGTCAGACATCTAAATAAGTGGTCTAATTTTCAGAGTTGCTGAGCACTCAGATTTCCTACTGAGCTCACCTGCAGCCCCCAATGACTGTATTTAATGTCCCAAAACATAGATTTAGAGGTCTAAATTTAAGTACTCAGATATGAACATTCTGGCTTTAGTCATGGAAAATAGGCTGAATATTCAAAACATCTGTGACAAATTCCAGGGGATCTGAACCTGCAACCATTTGCACATAAACTATTACACTTCCCACTGCTCTACTCAGATACAACACCAAGGAAAATAGACTAAGCTGACAACCCAGGAGACTATGTCTCTAAACCACAGACCAGGCACATTGCAGGAAGCAATAGCACAAGTTTCTCCACACTGCCCCACCCATGTTTTAAACCAGCCTTGAAGGAACCACATCTAAGAATGAAAGAATAGTTAATTCTCCATTCTCATTAAAACCTTGGTCTCCAATAGCCTTCATATGCTGATAGCTTGCCCTCACTGCTGACTTATTAATTATTAATTATTATTATTATACATTTAAATTGCAGTTGCATCTAGACACTCAACACAGGTTGGGCCATATTGTACCAGGCATTATACAAAACATCTAGAAAATGACAGTCCTAGCTCCCAAAGCATTTACTGTCTAAAAGACAAAAATAGCAGGAGGATGAAACAAACAAGGGTGTCAGGGTGAGGGTTGAGGAGATGGGGGTGTAATAAAAATAATAGTATCTGTACGGTTTTTGCCTAAGCAGCAGCAGTAAGCACAATTTGCACATGCTTAGCCATTATCAGGTTGCCGTGTACTGTAAGCATTATGAGGAAGGACTCGAAGAAGGATAATGTGGCTTTACAGATTGACTTAATGTGAAGTTTTCCCATATCTATAGGGCAACACAGGAGAAAGCTTGAAGACACTTGTCAGAGTAGTAGAAAAGCGGGTAATCAACTTTACAATAGGATATTAGGGTGGATAGGTAGTATGGTGCTAAATTGTGAAAGGTTTTGAAAATAAAGACAAGAAGTTAGTGTAATGAGCCAGCAAAATGATCTTAGCAGCAACATTTTGAATGACCTTGAAGGGGTGGGAGGAGGTAAAGTTGAAAGCATCGAGGCCAGAGAGATTCAGAAATAGAGGTATGAGACATTCAAGGTTTGGACAAGAGTTTTGGAAGTGGCGGGGGGGAAGAGGGCAGAGAGAAAAGGTCAGATCTTGAAAATGTGGTTCAGGAAGAAGTGGTAGCATTTAGTCACAGCCTTAATTTGTGGGGTTAATGAGAAGGCTGAGCTGAAGATGAATCCAAGATTACGGGCCTGAGCAACAGGGAGGGTGTTTGTATTATCCACCATGATAAACAGGAGAGAGAATGGGCTTGCGGGGACAGGAACTATGTTTTGGTCATGCTAGATTAGGTTGTATTCAAACTAGTGAAAGGTTCCATTTCCTCTTACTAAACTACTGAAACTTTTAGAACCCCAAGCCTTTGCTCCTTCCCTTATTCTGTCCCTTACTGGTAGAATTTGCTTTATTCACAGATTAGCTAATCACTGAAGAGCCTACATTTAAATAAATAAAACCTCAAGATTCCCTATAGTCAACCTTGCTTTTTCATATGTACTGTAATCTTAGCCAAAGAGCCTAAACAACAAAAAAAGAGGTTACTTAGGTGGTGCAGTAACTAGAGTTCTTCAAGATGTGTTCCCTTCAGGTGTACCTACACCCTATGCTTTTGATCAGAGATTTCTGGTAGCAGTACCCATTCAGCCCGTGCATATGCCTCACACATCCTTGTGGCCAAGGCCTAGGCTACATGGGGCTGTGTCGGTGAACCATCCTCTGTTCCTTCTCCACTGCAAATTCCCACAGGGGAGGCTCCGAAACTGAGGGGAAGGAGGACAAGTATTGGAACACCCACAGAGACACCCATCTGAAAAAATTCCCGTCACTGCAAAAAGTGAGTTACTGCTCCTTCAGGTGACTCCCAAGCAGCTCCCCACTAAAGAGGGGGAGGTTCAAAGCAGAGTCCAATACAGAAGAATTGCATTGCCTACATCAGCATCTGATCTTTCCCCAGGCACCAGGGCATAATGATTAGAGAAAGTATGAACAGAGGAAGTTGCCACTCCACAAATGTCTGCAATTGGTACATCCTTTAACATGGCCACAGATGTAGATAGTGCTCCCGTGGAATGTGCTATCACTCTCAGGGGAGTCTGAACATGAATTCTATTGTAACAGATCTTAATACAACCAGAGATCCACTTTGATAACCTCTGTTTTGAAATTACTGAACTCTTGTTTCTGTCAGCAATGGATGCAAATAATCTAGGAGATCTTCTAAATGGTTCAGTCCTATCTAGACAGAAGGCTAATGCTCTCCTGACATCTAGGGTATGGAATATGGCTTCTTGACTAATCTGATGCAGCTTGGGGAAAAATACAGGAGATGAATAGTTTGATTAATATGAAATCCTAAAGACACCTTAAGTAAAAATCTTGGATGAGTCCATAGTGACACTTTCTGTCTGGTGAATAACATAAATATTGGTACTGCCATTAGAGCCCCCAATTCTCCAACTCTTCAGGGAGAAGTGATAGCTACCAGGAAGGCTGTCTTCAAATGATAAATCTGATAGAAAACACATAGCTAATGGCTCAAAAGGATGTTTCACAAGGCAATTAAGGACTAGGTTCAGGTCCCACCTAGGAGTAGGATCTCTGACTTGTGGGGAGATATTTGAAAAACCTCTTAGGAATCTTGCTATAGTTGGGTGAGCAAAGAGTGAAAAACCCTCTAGGGGTGTGTGAAAAGCTGTTATTGCTATTAAGTGAACCTTAATGGAATTCATAGAAAGACTGGATGTTTTCTAACTGGTAATCCAATATCTTAAGAAGAAGAGAGCGAGTTGGCGAAATCTGATAAAGATAATATTGTTTTCGTTTCTGGAGGTAAGTATTTCTTATAGATTCTTTTCTGCTATTTAATACAATGTGTTGTACCTCTGACAAACAGGATATCTCTATTCCTGAGAGCCATCAAGGAAACATATTTGGAGCCCTAGAAGGATCCTGTCAACGGGGGTGAAATGTTCAATTGGCATCCTAAGTCAGTAGGCAAGGACCAATTGGAAACTGCTGTGAAGAATGAGAGGTCAGTCTCACTAGACAGGAATACCAAACTTGTCTTGGCCACGTTGGTGCTATCAATGAGACACTGGCCTGATTTTGTTTGATCTTGCTGAGAACCATTAACAGTAACGGTGTTGGTGGATACATGTAGAGAAGTCCTTTCATCCATGAGATGAGAAAAGCATCCCTCAGGGACTGGGGATTAAGACCTCCTCTGGAGAAATACCTGATGCAATTTGCGTTGGCTGCCATGGCAAAAAGAGCGATCTCCAGGAAACCCCAGGCTAAGAACATCTTGTGGAAGATTTGGGAGTTCAGTTCCCAATCATAATTTAGAAAGAAATGAATGTTGAGGTTGTTTGTCCTGGTGTTCTGAATATCATAGAATCTTAAAGATTAGGGTTGGAAGAGACCTCAGGAGGTCATCTAGTCCAATCCCCTGTCCAACTATACCCCAAATATGTGTGAGGTAATAAGATGAGATGACTATCTGGTTGGCTATGCACCAATTCCAGAGTTTTATCAATTCAGCACAGGGAGATAGGGAATATTCTCCTCCTTGACAGTTGATATAATACATGCAAGCCACATTGTCTGTCATTACCCTTACTGACTTGGATCTGATTAGAGGTAGAAAGCGTATGCAAGCATTTTTGACTGCTCTCAATTCCAAAAGATTGATGTGGAGAAGCTGCTCTTATAGTGACCATTTGACCTGCACCTTATGAGGGCCCAGATGTGCCCCCCCAAACCGAAAGTGAAGCATCAGATATTATCACTCTGGTAGCAGGATTCTGAAAGAATGGAACACATGCACAGGTTTTTGTCAGGTCCTTCCACCAGCTGAGTGAACGTAAAAACCAATTGGGGAACAGACAGTAACTAGCATAGGCGCTACTTCCTTGGTTTGAAGCCATCCCTGTAGACCTCGGAGATGTAATCTGGCATGCTGCACTACAAAGATGCAAGTTGGCACGTATCCCAGCAGTTGAAGATAAGTTACTTGAGGAGAGCCCTGAATCTTTGAGATGAAATTCACTAATGCAAGAAATCTGCTTGAAGAGAGATACATTCTGCCTGTCACTGTATCCAGGGGGGTTCCTATGAAGTTTAGACACTGTAGTGGAGTCACAAGGACTTTTTGAGGTTGATTTGAAGGCCCAGGCTGTGAAACAGAGAACATGTCATTTTACTAACACTAACACTTGCAGATATTATTTTCTCTGATCAAGAATTATATCCAAATGACACACGTGATCAGCAATTACCACCAGAATCTCTGGGAGTACTCATGGGACAGAAGATAGGCTGAAAGGCCGCACCTTGGAGAGTAGTGCTTGTTGTTGATTAGAAAACGAGGAACCCTCTTGTGTGAAGGGTGAATAGCGACATGAAAATATGCATCTTTTAGGTCAACAGTCGTGAACCAATCTCCTAAATCTAATGAGGGAATTATTGCTGCAAGGGTCGTCAACATGAATTTCTGCTGTTTTACATATCTGTTTAGAGACCTGAGGTCTAAAACTGGCCTTCACCCTCCCTTCTTTTTGGGAATCAGGAAGTATTTTGAATAGACTCTCCTTTTTCTGTGCTGTACGGGAATTGGTTCTATTGCTCCTAAACATATAAGTGAGGCCACCTCTAGTGCCAGCAATGGATTGTGATAGGGGTCCTGAAGAGCTATGCGGAGGATGAATGGGTAGGAGGGATAGACTTGAAATCAATAGTGTAATCAGATATTATGACTTCCAAAACCCATTTGTCTGATGCTACATTCTCCATGCAGCCTGAAAATGGGAGAGGCAGCATCCATAAGGAAGGAGGAGGGTATGATGTTGCAACTGTAAAACCCTGTTGATTGAATGGGTGTGATTCTTGATCAAGCCACCAAAACTGTCGCATGGAGGTTGTAAATGGCTGAGAAGATGTAGCTATAGCTGAAAGAGGTTTTGTTTTTAGACTATCTTGGTCTCTTGGTTGCGGGTTCAGATGGTCTATGATAAGTTGCATATGGGGCTGGGTGTGCTCTTTGTGGCATCTGAGACCTATTCAATCTCCTCTTATTTACAGGAGTATACATACTTATGGATCACAGCAGAGCTCTCAAGTCCTTTAAAGTGTGGAGAGATCTAGCCATCAAGTCTTGCAACTGCAAAGGGGAGGTCTTTGATGGCACTCTGGACCTCTCTGGGGAAGCTAATACCTGGAGCCAAGACACTCTTCTCATGACCAGAGTGATAGATATAGACCATGCTGCAGTATCTGCAGCATTCAAGGAGGCCTGGAACGATGTCTTTGCCAGGAACTGACCATGTTGTATAATGGCCTTTAATTGGTCACAATGTATGTCTAGCAAGTGCTCAATAATGCAATTGAATTTGTTGCAATTTAAATAGTCTTATATGGCTCCGAGTGCCTAATGGTTCGCTATTCTGAAGTGTGGTTAAAGAGTAAGATTTGTGTCCTGAAAAATCAAGCTTCCTGTGATCCTTAGTGTACGGGGCGGACTTTGAGCTATGTTGTCTGCCTTGTTCATTAATGGTCTCAACTACTAGGGAATTCAGAGCCAAGTAAGAAAATACAAACTCCAATTCCATAACAGGGACATAATACGTTTTATCTGCCCTCTTGCAGGTAGGCTGGGGTATGCCAAACTGTCTTAGTGGGGTCCATCAGAGCTTCATTGACTGGAACAGCAATTCTCATAGATGTCAAAGTGTGTAAAATATCTAGAAATTTATGATGGGACTCCTGAACCTCCTCTAAGCGTATCAGCAATTTGCCTAATCAGGTCCCGAAACTGTCTGAAGTTATCCATCATAGAAGATGGTGGAAGCATCACAGTTTCATCAGGCAATGAGGAGGAAATATTAGTAAGAGGTGTCACCTCCTTATTCAGCCTTGCTTCTTGAAAGTCACCTCTGGCATAGGTGGTAGAAGAGGAGTTTGAGGAGAATGGGCCCTTCTCTTTTCCTTTCCACTGCGAAGACCTCACTGCAAATTGTTGAGCATAGATCACCCATGGTCCCAGCAGGGAGCACAAGGATGTGTGAGGCACATACCCAGGCCCAACGGGCACAGCTACTGAAAATCTCTGATCAAAGGCACAGGGGGCAGGCACATCTGATATGGAGCACCCACAAAGACACTACTCAAAGAAGAATGGATGTTACTTGATTTTGAGTGGTGCAACAAGGATATGACTCCTACATACTGAAAGTAAATACATATATTTGGAATGTATAATGTATAGCAGTACAACATGTCATATTAATGTTATGTTTAATCTAAACATCTAAAGCACTTACAAATTTTTAAAAACCACAAGCATATTGATCCCTCTCCAGCATTCACAGCTTCAAAAAAACAGGACATACCTGCTTGCTTTGCAAAGCCCTTTGGAAAAGTCGTAGGAAAGCAGCCAAACTAAAACGGTACATGTTATTAATTTTGGACAAGTCAGAGATAATAAAGTACATCTTGCTGGCACTCTCAGCTAGAGGGAGATAGGCATCCCTCTCCTGTGGATAAAAAGAAAAAAATACTCAGGATCAGTACTCTACTGCCATCTAAGGGTCACTGAATAAATACTTGTTCAACCTAGCAAAAAACCACTCAAATGCATTCTACAACTTCAGAATGTACCATAACCAATTACATTAAAATCAAAGATATTTTGGTTCCTAACATATTTTAAACTCTACTACACTAAAAAATTAATCCACATACAAATATGAATTAACCAAGTTAATTTGTGTTTCTAGAATTACAACACATTTTAATTTAATTTTATTTTATTTGTACTCTTACTATAAGCCCTATATATAGGGCATATAATCCAGGCCTTTACACTAATTCCAGTTTGAAATCTGGCCTAAAACATGTTAGTTCAAAATAACTTTTCTGTTATTTTCATTTTAAACATTTTTTTATTTTAAAAAGATTGTTTCAGTTATGTATTCATTCAAGAAGTGTAAAACAGATAAAGTGTAACAATTAAAAATGCTTTTGGTGCTTGTATATCTGAAAATATCCCTTACTTCAAAGAAAGAAATAAGCACAGCATTATCCTAACACATGTAGATGCATGCATGAAATCTTGGCTCCATTTAAATCAATGGCAAAACTCCCATTGACTTCAGTGGGACCAGGATTTCACCTTTGATTTGTTCATGTCCATCTTTAAACATCAGACACAATAAGTGCTCTCATTTTAGCATTAGACATGTAGCAAAATAGCAAGTATAATAGTACAAAAAATAAGAACCGACCAACTAAAGCGGAAAATAATGTATGTAGGAGATAATCCCTATATATTGCAGGGCTGGTCCATGGACATCAACAGGATTACACAGGAGCAATAATGTTATTTCTGACATTGAAAAAATAATAAAAATAAACATTTTAAGAAAAGACATCACCTGATCAAGAGAAATCTGAAGTTTGTGAGACTCAGCAAGAGATTCTTGGATGAGTGCACTACTTGCTTTGGTCTGATTCAAAGATTCAATCAGATCCTTATTTTCAAGTAGGTTGCCTTGTGATGTTGCAAGAGTCTGAAAAAATTAAAATTAAACTTGAGTAATAAATTAACTCATAAGTTTACACTTCAGGAAACTGTGCAGTGTATAGATGGAATATGATGCTGATACCAATACCAGAATTTATCTTGAGAAATTACTTTTACCTTTGCAGGTGCCTCTAACATGTTTGTTAGTCTTGGAACAGATAAAAAGCATATTAGAGATAAGATGGTCAGTCTGAAAACTGAAGTATTATGTTGGTGCAGCAATAAAACATATGAACAATCTGCAGAAATTCGAGAGGCCCAGGTTAGAGTTGCTAGCTTTTATTGGGCTTATAGAAAAAGATGGCCTCGTAGCCAGAGTCTTATCCACTCTCCCCTAAAAGGCGGATCTGAGACTCAGATGCAGGAATTATTTAACAGCTTTCCTTTTATAATTTTAACCTGCAGTTGGCTGGCTTTTATAATCTTGCAGATTCCAAGGAAGTTTCTACCTAGCTACTTTCTCTGTAAAGACACTCAAGTGTCAACCTCTGTAAGATTTACTCCTCTCTCCCAACTGCAGCTACTGTGATTTACTAGCAACTAAGAAAGTCAGAGCATGAGATTGTGGAACACTTTTGGCAGATTCTGAGAGCACAAGTGCAGTGAGGCTGCATCTACACTGCAAAGCAATAGGGCTTGAACCCTGGGTCCCAGCTTGACTCAGGCTCAGACCCTCCACCCCTGTGAGATCCTGGGAGCCTGGGTCCAAGCCCTGGGTTAGCATGATTTATATGTAGACAGAAGGGGTTAGGCATGAACCCTGAGTTTGAACCCTAAGCTGAAATCTGAGCACCCAATTGGCATGTGTTCCATAGGAATAAGAGGATGGGCCCCTCCAAAGAGCCCATAAAACTCTAGTATATAAAACTGAGGTCACCATGTGCTCAAGAAAACTGATTGAACCCAACAAGAAACTGCAGAATCTTAAGAGCAACTGCTGCACAGAAAGGACTCTCCCCCATCCCAGGGTGAACAGGAAAAGAAGTGGTGAGATTTCATTTCAAAGACTATTTCCCCTTCTATTCTTTAACATAAAAATAACTGTAGGTTATCTTGATAAGTCTACACACACTCTAGTGAGACCTCAAGCAAGCATATATTAGCTTTTAACTCCTTTATATGTCTAAGCAAATTGGCCTAGAGAGACTGAAAACAATAACTGTAAGCAATTGTTTTTAATATTCTAAACGTGTCCACTTTTGGATCAATCTAGTCAAAAAGTACTAACCACAGTGCCTTAAAGACAAGTGAATCATTGAAAGTGTGATCAATGTGTTAAGAATTGAGAATTTCTGATCATAAGTAAATGTAATAAAAAAATCTTGGTAATTTGCATTGTTCCTTGATATAACTGCTGAGCCTCAACTCTAGTCTATGGTAATTGCTTGCAAGACTGTACTGAGTGTGTAATACATGCCTAGAAAATTGGTATTATCTACACATGAGTGGTGAACAGTGGTTGGATACTAATGTGGTTCTGGATGAATTAATATATTGTTGGTTGATTAAGAATAAGCAAGTGTCCTGATTTGAGAAATATTATTCAAGTTAAAAGTTGACCTAAAAGAATCCAGTATTAAAAGTAGCAACACTCCCTGGACTCAATAAAAAGGGGTTATTCTATTAATACTATTCAATTGGCAAACAAAGTTTGTTAGATATCAAATCTAACTAGCAAATTCATAAACTGAACCCCTTTCGGGCTTACAGAGGTAAGTAAATGGACAGTGGAAGGATATTATTTACTTTTTTTAAAGAGAAAGTTACTCACCTTGTGCAGTAATTGAGGTTCTTTGAGATGGTTGTCCCTGTGGGTGCTCCACTTTA
Organism: Chrysemys picta bellii; assembly: GCF_011386835.1. Taxonomy (NCBI): domain Eukaryota; kingdom Metazoa; phylum Chordata; order Testudines; family Emydidae; genus Chrysemys; species Chrysemys picta. The sequence goes on from NC_088791.1 coordinate 321,339,939, forward strand.
GGTGTCTTGGTGCCCTGCACTTCTAATCAAAGATTTGTAGTAGCAGTGCCTTGGTTGGCCACTCATGCGCGGCAGCTGTCTCGCGCCGCCCCGAGTGCCTACCTAGTGTGCACAGCCAATCGTCCCCCGGTTTCTTCTCTATCCATAGGATCAGTGTGAAACTCTGAAGTAGAGGGGAGGGGGGATAGTGGAGCATCCACAGGGACAACCATCTCGAAGAACCTCAGTTACTGCACAAGGTGAGTTACCTTCTCCTCTTCTTTGAGAAAAAGGTGACTGTTGAGCAGTGCCCCTCAGTAGAGGGGAGGGGCTTCAGAGTTGGTTTATGTATGGTGGATAGCACTGAGAGTCCAAACTGAGCATCTGCAGTTGATTGTTGTTCTAAAGCATAGTGTTTAGTAAAGGTATGGGCTGATGCCCAGGTAGCTGCTTTGCAAATGTCCAGTATTAAATGATGGACACATTGTTGAGAAAGGCCACAGATGTCGACATTGCTCTGGTGGAGTTTGTGCATACTCCAGAGGGAGCTGTCAGATAGTGGTTTTGGTAACACAATTGGATACATGTCGATATAGATTTGAATAGTCTTTGTTTGGATATAGTTTGACCCTTTGATCATTCTGTTGTGGAGAAAAAGAGTCTGGATGATTTTCTAAATGTTTTTGTTCTTTCTATATAGAATGCTAGACCTCTGTGGACATCTAACGTCTGAAGGGAGACCTCCCTGCTGTCTGTGTGTGGTTTCGGGAAGAATACACGTAAGTAAATGGGATGATTTAAATGGAACGTTGATGCGACCTTGGATATGAATTTAGGGTGTAGTCACAGAATTACTTTGTCTTTGAGGAATGTGGTGCAAGGTGGGTGTGCCATTAGAGCACCTAGTTCTCCCACCCTTCTTGCTAATGTGATGGCTACTAGGAAGGCCACCTCCATAGATAAGTGTAACAATGAAAAGGTTGCAACTGGTTCAAACAGTTGCCCATGAGAGCATGGAGAACAAGGCTGAGGTCCCACATAGGGGTCAGGTCTCTTAGTGTGGGATAGGTGTTATCTATGCCTTTAAGGAAGCATTTAGTCAATGGATGAGCAAATATGGTGGATCCGTCCACCTTGGTGTGGAAGGAGGTGATGGCAGTCAAATGTACTCTGAGTGAGTTGGTGGATAACCCAGATTTTTTAAGTGCCAGTATATAATCGAGGATTACAGGGTAATGGGGCCAACTATGGAATAATATGGTTGTCTTGGCACCAAGTACAGAATCGGTTCAGCTTATGCGTATACATCTTTCTTGTCATTAGTCTGTGGCTGTTCAGTAGTATGTCTTGTACTTCAGTAGAACATTCCCTCTCGAGCCCTTTCATCCATGGAGTAACCAGGCCTTGAGGTGGAGTATGGCAATGTTGGGGTGACAGATACGTCCCGCATCCTGTGTCAGCAGATGAGGCACTAGGGGATGTGTTCATGCTGGTTTCACTGCCATCTGTCTCAATTATGGAAATCATGTTTGTCTGGCCCATGCTGGTGCAATAAGAATGACCCTGGATTTGTCTTGCCTAATCTTGTGAAGGATGCAACTCAGCAGTGGGATTGGAGGGAAGGCATACAATAGTGGAGCTTCCCATTTCAGAAGGAAGGTGTTGCCCCAGGAGTTGTGCCCCCAATCTGGCCCGGGAGCAGTACTGTGGACACTTGGCATTGTGGGCAGTAACAAATAGGTCTATTGTGGGGAATCCCCATTGTCTGAATATAACTTTGAGGATTCCGGGAAACATCTTCCACTCATGGGTTTGGGAGAAGTCTCTGCTTAGTTGATCCATTGTTGCGTTCTGGTGTCTGAGCAAATAGGATGCCAGAATGCGTATGTTGTTGGTGATGCACCATTGCCAGAGCCGAACTGCTTCTGAACAGAGGAGATAAGATCGACCCCCCTTGGCAGTTTATATAGTATATAGTTGCTAGATTGTCCGTGAGAATCTTGATGGCCTTATTGCGTATTAGAGGAAGAAAGTGCTGGCAAGCATTTTGGACTGCCCTTAACTCCAGTAAGTTTATGTGTGGGATTGGATTCTGCTAGTGACCAGTGACCCTGGATGGTATTGTCATGTAAGTGTGCCCCCCAACCCAGGAGGGAAGTCTCTGTGGTGATGGTCATAGATGGAGCTTTTTATAGGAAGGGGACACCTGAGCATGTCCACCATGTGAGCAAGTCCTTTACTCTGCGGGACATTGTGAGACGTCTGTTTGAGGGAGTGTCTGTGCGGAAAATGGACTATGTGGAGCCAGGCCTGTAAACATCTCATGTGGAGCCTGGCATATTTTACAACAAATGTAGTCGCCATGTGCCCCAAAAGTTTTAAGCACGTTCTGGTGGATGTTTGTCGGACGCCCCTCACTGTTGTAATTAGATTGGTTAAGGTGAGAAAGTGTTGTTGGGGTAATCTCGCTGTCACGTTGAGACAGTTGAGATGTGCCCCTAAAAACTCTCACTGTTGTGTAGGTATCAGGGTGGACTTCTGAAGATTTATTTGTAAGCCCAGGGCCGTAAAAAGGGTTATTGTCATGTGAGTGGCGCTCGTTGCTGCCTGATGCGTTGCTGCCTTTAGAAGGTAGTTATCTAAATAGGAAAGATCATCACTCCCTGCCTGCAGAGGTGAGCAGCCACAATGGCGAGAACTTTGGAAAACACCCTTGGAGCGGTGGACAGGCCAAAAGAAAGCACTCTGTATTGGAAATGTTGTTTCCCTAGGGTGAAGTGCAGAAATCGTCTGTACGCCGGGTGGATGGTAACATGAAAGTAAGAGTCTTGTAGGTTGAGAGCCAAGAGCCAATCTCTTTTCTCCAATGCCGGAATTATTGTGGATAGAGTCACCATTTTGAAACGTTGTGTTCTCACTAACTTGTTGAATTTCCATAAATCCAGGACGGGACTCCACCTTCCAGTTTTTTTTTTCTGAGTGAGAAAATAATGGGAATGAAACCCTCACCCCCTGTGTTGAACTGGTACAGGTTCCATGGCACCTAATTGTAGGTGATGGTTTATTTCCTGTTGTAACAGGTGCTCGTGAGAGGGGTCCCTGAGGAGGGACAGGGAAGGGGAATGAGTAGGTGGGATAGAAATAAAGGGGATGGAGTAACCCTGCTGGATAATTTCCAGAACCCATTTGTCTGTAGTGATGGTCTTCCAGACTGGGTAATATGGTGACAGACGGTCTACAAATGGATTGGAGATAAGATGTAAATCCGGAATTAAGGAATGTGGGGTTCTCGTGTCCTCAACCAACACTTCAAAATGTTTGCCTGGAAGTAGATGGTTTAGACGTGGATGGCTGATCTTGGGGCTGCCGGCATTGGTCATAGTGTCATTGGGGTTGAGTGTATGAGGCAGTGCGGAATCGTGGATTGTAAATTCTGCCCTGTTTCTGTTTATTTGGAGGGACATAAATTCCAAGTGTCTTCAAGGTTGCCTGAGAGTCCTTTAAAGTGTGCAAGGACGCGTCGGTGTTGTCCACAAACAGTTTTTGGCCTCCAAAAGGTAAGTCCTCAACTGGGGCTTGAACTTCCCTTGGAAACCAGGACAGATGTAGCCAGGACGTGCGATGCATGATGACGGATATAGCTATTGAACGTGCTGCCGTGTCTGCAGAATTGAGAGAAGCCTCAAGGGACGTTCTGGCGATGAGGGAACTCTCCACGGTGTTAGCCTTACATTGTTCTCGTTTGTTATCTGGAAGCTGTTCAATAAAAGTTGACATTTGAGAGAATAGGTTGCATGTGTATTTTGCCATTTAGGCCGAGTAGTTGGCTATGCAGAATTGGAGGGTAACTGATGAGTAGGCTTTTCACCTGAAAAGGTCTAACCTTTTCCAGTCCTTGTCATAAGGGATGTTTCTAAATTGATGCTGCTTTCCCCTTTGATTAACTGCTTGTATCATATGAGTTTGAGGTAGGGTAGGTGAATAATAACTCAGTTCCTTTTGTACGGACATAATACTTCTTGTCAGATCTTTTACAAGAAGGTGGGGCTGTGGCAGGTGTCAGACAGATTATTTTTGCCGAATCCATTATGGCTGCATTAATAGGCAATGCAATCTTCACTGATGGGGATACCTGTAGTATGAGTTTGTGCTAGGTCTCTGGTAGCTCTACTAGTGAGATGTCCAGGGATTCAGCTACTTGTTAAAAGAGGTCCTGGAAGGATTTGAAATCATCCCCCAAGGTGAGGGGGATGGAATTATTGTGTCATCTGGCGATGAAGACGAAATGTGGGTGGGTATAAGGGTATCACCCTCAGGCGCATCTTCAGGTTCCTCTACCTCCTCATCCAAAGGAGCTGGTGCAGGAGGTGACGGGGAGCAAGTTGTTCTGGATCTAAGTGCATTGGGGGGGCCTGAGGTTCTGGGCCTTATATAATGCCCCCGGGTCCCAGTATGCCCAGTTGGGTGGAAAGGCCATGGGAGGCGGTACCAATAGTGGAAGCTGCCAGCCTTATGCATCCATAGACATGCGGTGCTGAGAGTGTCCCAGTTTAGGTGAGGAATAGCAAGGAGTGTAGATCTCTGCCTCATCCTCTTCTTCCTCATCGCTGGAGAGAGGAGGAGCTGAGCCGATGGGAGTAGCAACCAGGGTTGGTTCCAGTCTCGCTGGGGTACCTTTGGTGCCGAATAGCAGAGTCCCAGGTGTTGAGGTAACAAGGAGGTCCACCAGTCTGATGAATTATTGTAGCACCGGGAGGATTAACACCAAAGACAGCAGCATGCTCTGGCTGGGAATCAGGGTGAGAGCTGTGGGTCCCGCTGACTTGCTGCATTGTGTAGGGGCAGCAGGTGCTGCCATTGCGCTGCTCGGTGCCAAGGTTCTCTTTGACTCCATCAGTGCCAAGCTGGAAGGCTTGGCTTTAGTGTGCAGAGTGCATGAGAGCTAGCCTGCACCAGGTCTTTAGCCCCTCAGGAAGTCTCAGGACTGGATGTTTCCAGTGCCTCACGGTCCAGTGCTCTCAGTGCCCCGGTACCGGGGCAGATTTTGACTTCGTGATTGCTTTTTTGGAGGCGAATCTTGCAGTGGCAAAGACTGAGACCGTTTATTTGCAGCCTTTTTAGGAGCAAACTCTTTAGTAGTCATTTTGGAGGTAGAACCCCTGTCAGACACTGCCTCTGCCTCTGTTGGCCAGGAGATGTCCTGGACTCGGGTTCAGAGGCTGGTATGAGGGATTTCTCCATCAGGAGTTTTAACTGGAGATCCCTGACCTTCCTCGTCCTAATGGTCAGTTTTTTGCAGTGGGGACACTTCTGAGCAATGTGTGTCTCCCCTAAGCACCGGACACACTGCGCGTGGCCGTCAGAGACCGGTACAGAGAGTCTGCAGGTCAGGCAGCGTTTAAAGCCAGGAGAGCCTGGAATACTTGAGAGGATATTAGTTTTGAAGTAGAAATGGGAATAATCCCATTCTGTCCCTCTTCTTTTTTTCACGGGGAAGGGGAACAACTAGTAATTTTTTTTAATAAGATAAATAAGAAATAGGAGAAATAAAGGAATAAGAAGCTATTAGCTGGGGGGGACCCAAAATAATATCTAATAATAATAATAATATCTAATAATATCTAAAGTTATAAGGGGCGCTGCTGTCGCTCCAACTCAAGCCAAAGGCGGTACAGAAGGAACTGAGGGACGGTTGGCTGCGCAAGCTAGGTAGCCACTTGGAGCAGCATAAAACGGCTGCCACGCATGTGCGGCCAACCGGACCACTATTACTACAAATTGCTGATTACAAACACAGGGCGCCAAGACACTTAACTTGGAGCACCTATAGGGACACTCTGTGACGTTGCACCCCATAATGCTTTATGGAAATATGCTTATGAATGTAAATATGACATGACTGGAATATGTTTTATGCTACATATGCCATGTAACATATCTGCAAAGATTATGATCTACTGAATACATTCATCCTATTTGTATGCATGTATCATTTTTGTATTCAAAGTTATGAATATTGGCTATGTACTTTTAAATAGCCTCAGTGAAGCAGTTGGTCAGCTTCCTGAGAAAAGACTATTCTCAGTAAGTGCCCAATCAAGAAACACTTAAGCCAACAATGAACTTTTGTCTGTATTCAGTTTTCTTACTGTATTAGGCATAGACTTGCGTGTTCTATTTTATTTTGCTTGGTAATTCACTTTGTTCTCTCTGTTACTACTTGGAACCACTTAAATCCTACTTTCTGTATTTAATAAAATCACTTTTTACTTATTATTTAACCCAGAGTATGCATTAATACCTGGAGGGAGGGCGCAAACAGCTGTGCATATCTCTCTATTAGTGTTATAGAGGGCGAACAATTTATGAGTTTACCCTGTATAAGCTTTATACAGGGTAAAACAGATTTATTTGGGGTTTGGACCCCATTGGGAGTTGGGTATCTCAGTGTTAAAGACAGCAACACTTCTTAAGCTGCTTTCAGTTAAGCCTGCAGTTTGTGGGACGTGGTTCTGTGTTTGTAGCCGGCAAGCATGTCTGGCACAACCAGGCAGGGTTCTGGTGTCCCAAGCTGGCAGGGAAGGCAGGGGCAGAAGTAGTCTCAGCACATCAGTTGGCGGTTCCCAAGGAGTTTTCTGTGATCCAACCTGTTACACATTCCTCGAATAAGAATGTCTAATTATCTCTAAATGCATTATTTAATCTCACTATTTCTGGCACACTCTCTAGTCAGACAATACTGCAAAATTTGCCTCTTGCCAGGTAACTTTTTTATTCCCTTCTCCTAGCCCCCATCTGAAATCATAATTCAGACCTCATCACAGAACAAGTGTGACATACTTGCTCTAAGGTTCTAACTTCCCTTCCAAAATTACCTAATTAACAGCTTACAATATATCTGCAACTATACTAATTATGTTAGTATTTACTGCAGTACGAAATTTTAACAAGAAACATGGCTGACTTGCAGTGACATAGTCAACTTATCAATGTTTTCATTCCTATGTCTTTTTGAAAGGTTGACTGCATGTAATGGTACTGTTTAAAAAGTAAGTAATTAATAGGTTCTGTTACTTATCTACACTTTTTATCATCTTTTTTTCCCAAATTGCATTGTAAAAGGCTTCTGCTGACTTTAAAAAAATTCATAGCAGAATTATTCTCATGAATAATAATAATTAGGCAGATTTCCTCAAATCTATCAACAGCTCTAACAATATATCAAGAGAATACCAAAGAATGTAGGGATGTAACAGAATTAGTAGAACTTAAAATCAGTGAATAGAGGGCTGATTCTACTCTCACTGAAGCAAACGGTAAAGCCCCTATTGAATTAATGGTGCAGGATGATACCCAGAATGTCCAATCCAATGTCTCTTAAAAGCAACATAAAGATTTCTTTGACTTTAATAGGCAATGGAGCAGGCTCATATTCAGCAAGCCTAGTACAATAAAAGGCAATATAACCAGACTGTGATCTCCTTACTTCTAATAGTAAGCAGATACTCACAAGAGTACTCCCATTGATTTCAGTAGGATGACTCATACAAGAAACTGCTCACCGGTGGGAGTAAGGAGTTCACAATCTGGCACAAAGCCTTTATGGCTCAAAAGCGAGAGAAAATAAAATTCACTGTTTCCTAAAATGTACTGTACTTAATGAGGCTTATTACACACACACACACAAAAAGACAGTTGCACTGCTTCAAACAAATTGTTGGATGTTTTCACAAATGTATCAACTGTGCTGAAACTTAATCCTCTTCCTTTGAGGTTATCCTTTCCTCTACAGGTGTACTATTGGATTCAGATTAAGCAAACGGTAAAGCCCCTATTGAATTGATGGTGCAGGATGATACCCAGAATGTCCAATCCAATGTCTCTTAAAAGCAACATAAAGATTTCTTTGATTTTAATAGGCAATGGAGCAGGCTCATTCAGCAAGCCTAGTACAATAAAAGGCAATATAACCAGACTGTGATCCCCTTACTTCTAATAGTAAGCAGATACTCACATGAGTACTCCCATTGATTTCATTAGAATCAAAAACCGACAGAATATTTAGAAAACCAACTTCAAAATAACAGAAGGAAAACAGAACACAAAAGAGAAGTATGGCTCATAGGCAATGAGTACCTCTATGCCAGGGATCGGCAACGTTTGGCACGCGGCTCGCCAGGGTAAGCACCCTACCGGGCCGGGGCAGTTTATTTACCTGCTGACGCGGCAGGTTCAGCTGATCGCGGCCCCCACTGGCCGTGGTTCGCTGCCCCAGGCCAATGGGAGCGGCGGGAAGCGGCGCGGGCGAGGGATGTGCTGGCCGCAGCTTCTCGCCGCCCCCATTGGCCCGGGACGGCAAACCGTAGCAAGTGGGGGCCGCGATTGGCCGAACCTGCCGCATCAGCAGGTAAATAAACTGGCCCGGCCCGCTAGGGTGCTTACCCTGGTGAGCCGCGTGCCAAACGTTGCCGACCCCTGCTCTATGCTAAAAGTGAGAATCACATTTTCCTAATTCATTTTCATATTTTAATTTTTTGAGATCTTACACATTTCCTGTATTTATTTTCAGAAGGCACAAAAGTAACACACATCTCTGTCTCTGTACATCCTACTGAATTTTTTTTTTTTTAATTTTTACCATTTCAACATACATATCTTGATTCAGTGGGGTACATATCCTTTGTGACTGTCTCCAGACCTAAAATATGGCAATTTTTCATCACTCAAAATAAGAGAAAAAGAAATAGTATAATCCATATTTTGTAAACTAACAAACATTTTCATTTTTCAACCCACTTCAGTAAGAAGTGGTAGCATGACATATGAATCTCTCCTACATCCAGACACAAAATTCAAGCACTAACTGGATATTTGACCCTAATGTGGCTGTGAAAATCTTGAATGTCCTGAAATGCTACAATTCACCCTGAGTTTACACATTTCCTTTCCCCATCCCTCCAAACAAATTCTTAAGCTCATTATTGCTATTAACAATTTTAGCATCTGGCATTTAAACAGATACCAGTATTAGATCTACTATGTTAATCTGAAATCAGTAGGACATATTTATTTTACCTCCAAAAGAGATTCCTCAAGTTTAGCTAATTGTATCTTCTTGTCCTCTTCTTGTTGCAACAGTTTTGTCTTCTGTTCTTCCAAATCTGGTTTTTCGTGCTGGATAGTTAAAGCTAAAAGCTAAGAGGAAAGCAACATATTCAACAAGAAGGAGAATACTAACCTCAGTAATACGTATGCATCAATTTTGGCCATGTATGTTAGCCAACGTTTTTTAACACATGCTTAAACACTAGACTCTTTAAGTCCAGTATCGTAGTTCTTGTGTATGTAAAATACAGTGATGATAAATAGAGTACATTATGAGAACAGGGGAAAGAATGGGCTTCAAAGGCTACATCTACACTCCAAGCTAGGGGTGTGATTCCCAGCTCGTGTAGATTTACTCGCGCTAGCTCTCTGATTTAGCAAGCTAAAAATAATAGTGTAACTACTGAAGCACAGGGGCAGTGGCAAGGGCTAGTCAGATGAAGTACAAACCCACCAGAATCCCAAGGGTACATATTTGTGGTGGCTAGTCCATACCACTGCTGCTGCTCCTTGTGCTACTGCAACTGCACTACTATTTTTACTGTGCTAGCTCAGATGAGCATGTTTATTTGAGCTGGGAAGCACGCACCTAGCTCATAACATAGACGTAACCAACAAGTAGATCCAATAAGAAATAATGGTAATTTCTTACCTGTGTATCTGGCTTCTTCCAGCAACTTAATGCTAACCCAAACAGTCCTCCTAACAGTTGTTTTCCTGTTTTCAGCAGGCAAAGATGAGTTGTATGTCTGGTTAAGCTAGACATTTAGTGTTTTACCTTTTTCTCCAATGTCAAATTGTATGTTTGTTAGTTTTGAATAAACTAGCTTCCCAATGAGTAATGTTTTGAAATGATGAGGGTTTTTTATTTTCTAATTCCTCCTTTTTCCTAGTGGCCCTCTATTTGTCCCACTTTTCTCTAAATGTCATAGACCAAAGTCTTAGCAGCTCCCAGCAATTTGGTGGAAGACCTAACACATTCAGCCTTTAGGTTTCATTGATCTCTTCTTGACCACAAGGCAAAGTATTTTGAGACCAGCAGTACAGTTTGGCAAGGATAGAAGTCTGGAGAACTGTTTTGCTAAAATTTTAAAAGCACCATGAATGCTCTTACAAATGTAACTAATAATTTAGGGTTTAATCTGATTCAGGTGAAGTCAATGGAAAACTTCCACTTACTTCAGTAGGTGTAAAATAAATGAAAACTGTTACACCTGCCATCTATGATTTGATTGTAAGGTACATTTTAAAAAAAGAGTTACAGTTTTTATTTTAATTTAATTATTTTAATAATTATGTTATTGTTTAAATTTTTATGCTGCATTATATCCCCCTAGTCCTCACAACAAATTGGAGATTGCAGCTATATTCTGTCAATGGGGGCCTCTGCCAGGTCAGAAGTCAAGGTATATCCAGAGATGAATGCAACCCAATGTCTATTAATTATTATTTTATTATAAGAAATGTTAAATGCATACCTGTCCTCTTAAACCACTTCTTGTAGTAGTAAAGTTAACTTCAGTAATAATGGAAGCTGCATCAGGTGGAATAAAGGGATTTGGGTTTCGCGTTGACAGAAATAGGCGGAATTCTTCATTATAGTCAATAATTTTGTCACCTATTTGTACAGCATATCGTGGTCCTATTAAAAATACATACATATTATCCTAAGTTTGATTAGAAAAGTCCAGAATTGTCTGAAAATAAATATCCACCGTGTGAAAAAACTTCAGAACCAAATGTTAGGTTTAGTTTAAAAGAAATAGTCTTATAAAACTAACAAAACCATTTTCATAAATATTATAAAAAATAAATTAAAAGATTTTTATGAGATTAACTTTTCCCTATATTGTTGGAAATAAAAATACAGCAGCATCGTAGAAGTACATTAGAACCAGATACTAAAAAGACTCAGACCAGTCTGCTTTTGGGTGAATACCACCTGGTCCTGGTGATTTATTATTGATTAATTAACAATTTGTACCAAAACCTCCTCTAATGACACCTCAATCTGGAACAGTTCCTCAGATTTGTCACCTAAAAAGAATGGCTCAGGTTTGGGAATTTCCCTCACATCCTCAGCTCTGAAGACCAATGCAAAGAATTCGTTTAGTTTCTCCGCAATGGCCATATCGTCCTTTATTGTTCCTTTAGCATCATGATTGTCCAGTGGCCCCACTGGTTCTTTAGCAGGCTTCCTGTTTCTGATGATTTACAAAAATTCTTGCTATTTCTTTTTGAGTCTTTGGCTAGCTGTTCTTCAAATTCTTTTTTGGCCTTGGCTAGCTTCCTGAATATACTATGAAATGTATATCAGTTTTTATTGCATTTTATCCCATCAGCTCACTGGACCTCATAGCCTGTGGATAACTATTTTCTCGCTCCATCCTCATTTTGATGTTTCTCTTTTTCTTAGTTTTCTAAGAAAATTAAAGAGAAACTGCAATACTAACAATCTAAAAAGCTGATTTCCAGCTCTAAGTTAAGGCACTTCATTTTTGGACTCTGTAAGGGTCAGAGATCCAAACAAAAGCATGTGCTTCAAAGTACGACTAGGAAGTCAACTTAAACTTTAGAATGATTCAATGTGTCTTGTTTTATCCTATTTGAGAGAACTTTAAATATGTTTAAATATTTCCAACACAGATCACACATTACATGAGTAGTGGAAGGTAAACATAAAAGAGCAAAATCCTAACCAACATTCATGTATCTATAAAGCAATAAGTTAAAAATTAGATTCTGTACTACGTACATTGATTTAATTCACAGACATCTAAAACAGCTCTCCCTCAAACTGTCAGGCATTTACCTTGAGCAACAAGATCTTTTCTTAACAGTGGATAAAGAACTGGCTCTACTCCATCCATCTCCTGTAGAATAAGTGTTTTCCCAAATCTCACTGCCAGCTCAAGAGCAGTAATGAAGGTAGCATCCTGTGTAAATAAAAATTAATGCCTATTAAATTATTTAGTTCCTTAATATTAATATATTTCTTAGTCAATTGTGGAAACATTAAATATTGTGCAAAGAATATATCTCTTTAAGGATGCACATCCTAAGATTATTTTGTCAAAAAAACTATTGTAGTTACCCATAATGGTTATACATTAAATATATTTGTCTCTGCATATTCACATTCTAGGAATAGCATGTCCTGCCAAGCAAGTCAATGAAGAATTTAAAGCAGTAAAACTGAAATGCAAGGGACATCAGATCAAGTGATCTGCAACCAAGAGCACAAAACACATCTTCACTTAACTATATTTTGGTACCTCTCTACTACCAGTGTTATGGAGTATATACCCCATGCAGGCCCAGCAACCAAGGGGTTAATTCAGGTACTACAGCCAGACAGGCTTAAGGTGACTGACTTGGAATCCAGTGGAGTGAGCAGGCCTGCCTTCTGCTACCGACCCCTGAGAGATTTAAGAACTGAAGGAGTTTCCAGACCCCCTAAGCACTAGGACCAGCTGACCCAACCAAGTATAAGGGGAAAACCCATATACCCCAGACTCAGGAAACAGGAACTGACTGACTGATCCACCAGATGGAGTGAACTCTGGGGCAATGCTCCATCTGGCCAAAAGCGGTTCTGTTGCATCAATACACCAGCTCACAACCAGGAAACATTATTAATAGTGAAAAGCAGAGAGGGGCTATGCCAATTTGCAGACGCAGTGTATCTGGGAATAACTATTATGTAGTCTTCTTTTCTCCTTTATGAAGTTGCATCTGTGGGTCTCCACTGTAGCAGTCTAGCAGACATAGACACTGTTGAATAGTAGACATACTACATCTATTCAAGAGAATAATCACTGCTCTCCCAAAATGAGCATCTGCTCATGTCTCAGAATAAGAATAATGGAAGAGTGACATGAACCTCACATGCCACCTTTCCAAATTTCATCTTTAAACATATTGTAAAGACAAACTGTAAAGCCTTTACTACTCTAGGAGAATGGACCCTGAGTCCTTCTTGCACACACAATCTGATGAAGCTTAGATAGTTTCTGCCCCAAAATAGCAAGGTCTTTGGTTCTCTCTCCAACACCACAAAGCGGCTTTCAAGTAGACTCTCTGAAGCGTATAGTTGTCAGGATCCTAGCAAGGACAGTCAGGACACAGGGTCAGAGCTGAGTCAAACCAGAGGCTGGGAGTAGTGGAGGAGTTCATAGTCAGGTTCCAGGACAGGGTCGATACCAAGGTTCAGAATCTGAGTCAGGTTTCAGGGTCCGGTTCAAAAGGCGAAGTCCAAATCAAGCCAAGGTCCAAGCCAAGAGCTCAAGAGCAAGGAACAGGAATGGTCATGACAGCTACAGGAGATCCATACTGTTGTCTGGACATTCCTGGAATGCCCATTGGGTTTATATAGGGTGAAGAGCCAATCAGGAGCAATGAGGCTGCTGCCTGTCAGACCCCTTGAGGCAAGACTATCCATGGTTTATGTCCACAGCAGGTCATGAGCAGTGGAGCACATGCTGATTACAGCTGTTGCTGTGTGGCAGCATAGGGATGTTAGCAGCTCTACAGGCTTTGGTTCTAGACCCACAGGGCCTTATAGTAAGTAGTTCTTCATGGTAACAACCAATAGCCTTTTTTACATTTAAGCTACGAAACATGGCTTTATCTGGTAAATCATAAGACTTTGGAAAATCTTTATTAAAGAAGAGATTAATTCCAATTAAAGTCTGAGACTACTTTAGTCAAAAATTTTGGGTGTGGTCCCAAAGTACCTTCTCTCTATTTAAAAAAATAAAAAGAGCATGAGAAAAGTTCATCATATGAACTTGCTGCTATGAAATCATTCTGTGTGGAAGCAATATAAAGCAGGAGATAGGGTAAAGGATCTGGCCCTATAATTTTAAATAATCTGATGTCTCTGCTACTCAAGTCAACCTATCATCACTATTAAAACTGTAAATACCAATAATTTTTATTTTTAAGATTAGCTAGAGCACAAAATTTGTAAAAACAGGTAAACTTTATAATGTTAAAAGTATGTAAAATCTTAATTGCATTTGCCAATTTTACACAATCTTTTGGTACAATATATATAGTTAAAGGACTTCCCAGTAGTTTTAGAAAGAGTGAGCCAGCATATGTAGTTATTTCTTCCGAAAACACTGTATGAAATGATATAATCCCAAGAACCTGGCTAAATCATCAGTGAATACTATCACACTTCCCCTCAACCCACACTATGGGTCCTGGGGCCAGCAGGGCTCAGCCAGAATTAAAGATCTAGGATTAAGAGTAAATACTGGACCTGTTGGTTAATAACTTCCAAGCGAGATTCTTTCAAATGTGTCTTCAACCATTCTGTAGCCCTTGAAGAAGGATCTATTAAAAAGGGACAAATTCGACTCTGGAAAAAAAAGAATTGTTATATGCTACCATCTGGTTTTAGGAAGAAAATATGAAACTAACAAATTTCTTCATTTCCTAAAAATATAAATAACACTGAAGAGTTAAAAATTTCAACAACTGTTATTATTACTGAACTGCTTGATCAAAGGAGGCAGCCCTCTAACAGAACCACAGCGACTGATTCTGGCAGGAAAAAGACTAATATTCTGTAATACAATTATATTCCCAGATGTTGGATCCACTGAAATTGGACACATCTGCTCCATCTCTCTCTGCACTATTACTATATTGTCATCTACATCCACTACTACCACCACTTTGTGCCTTGTTAGAAGTATAATAAATAATAATAATAATTAATGGAGATATCCCATCTCCTAGAACTGGAAGGGACCTTGAAAAGTCATTGAGTCCAGCCTCCTGCCTTCACTAGCAGGACCAAGTACTGATTTTGCCCCAGATCCCTAAGTGGCCCCCTCAAGGATTGAACTCACAACCCTGGGTTTAGCAGGCCAATGCTCAAACCACTGAGCTATCCCTTCCCCCCACTGTTGAGGAGTATGTCTTCTCCTTTCAGCCCCGCAGTTTTCTCCTCCCTCTGACAAAAATATAGCACTTTTCATCTGTACATCTGAAGGCACTTTAGGAGTATTATTATGGTCATTTTACAGACAAGGAAGTAGGTAAAGATAGTAGTTTGCCTATAGTCACAAAGAAAATCAGTGTCATAATCCTGAAGACATTATTATGTGTAGTATTCTTTATTATAATTAGTACCACTAGGGCACCATCACATTATAACCTTCATATTAATGATGTGGTAGGCTTTCCTTTTAATAAAAACTCATTTAAGTAATAGCTGTTGCCCCAACGGAAAACCATACTTCATTATCTGTATAAGGATGGTATCAAGCTGTGTTAGCTATTAGTAAGCTGGAATGTATATTATGACTAGGTCTGCCATGCTAGAAGGCTGCAAACAAATGTATGGGATATATTCCAAACACTGAAATTTTCACCCTTGCTACACTGTCTTATACTTAAGTGTTCAACACCTTAATTGCTGGTCATTTCCTAAGAATACAGTGACCATTCAAAGAGTGGTATTGTGCTAAGTGGAAGGAGAATTTGTGGCTGAGAGGTACAGCCAGGTTTGGACTCTTGTCTTTAAAAAATCATGACCAGCCCCATTTCAACCTGCTCAAAAAACTCTTCCTTTCTTAGACTGGTCTGTTTTAGACAGGATTACAGTAGGAAAGAATCCAGCATATTGCTGGCAACATGTTTGTATAAAACCAAGTCTTCAGTATGAGGCTCTCTGTCTACATTCCACTTTGGGATCTGATGGGAGTGGGAAATGTGGCGTTTGAAGGAGACAAATTAACAAGAAGAAAGGGAGACAAGGATTCTGCCTTGGGGAGGGAAAGAATACTTGGCTCCTGTATCTCATCTTAAAAACAAAAGGCCAGATTGAAAATGGACCTTGGTGCATGTGTCACTAGGAAGGTGAACTAGCAAGATTTGCCACAGTTACTTGGCCCACAAAACAGCCAGCCATAATTTCAATTGTAGAGACTGTTCCTTCTGTGAGGCAGAAATGCACGTTGCATGAAAGGGGATGAAACTACTCACTATAGTAAGCTTAACACATGAGAGATAATAAGTGGGAGACTATCCTAGAAAACAATGATTGAAAAAGCAGCAACTCTGAGAAAAAGCAGGAGTCATAGTGGACAAACAACTCAACATGAGCTACCAGTATGATGCTGTGGCAAACATCGCTAATGAGATCCTTGGATGTATAAAGAGGGGAGTAGTGATTAAGAGCAGGAACGTGATTTTACCTCTGCTGAAATACCAGTACTGGTGTCCACATTTTAAAAATTATGTTGAAAAACTGGAGAGGTACAGAGAAAAGCCACAAAACTTATTTGAGGGCCAGAAAAAAAACCTAAATTTAGAGGCTTAAAGAGCTTACTCTGTAAATATGATCAAAAAGAACACTGAGATGTGTGATGTTTACAGTGTAATAAATACCTTCACAGGAAGAAAATAACAGGTACTATAGGGCTTTTTAACCTAGTGGGAAAAGGTGTAACAAGAATTGATGGCTGGAATTTAAAGCAAAACAAAGGCAAATTAGAAATAAGGCACAGAATTATTATTTTTTTAACAGTGAGGGTAATTAACCACTGGAACTACCAAAGTAAGTGGAGAATTCTCCTTTTCTAGAGGGTTTCAAGTCCTCAAATCAAGACAGTGGATACCTTTTTAGAAGATATGCTTTAGTCAAGCACAAGTTATTGGGCTCAATACAGGAGTGAAATTCTATGTCATATGTCTCATACTAGATAATCTAATTGTCCCGTCTGGCCTTAAAATTATGAATTTATAAATCTGTAAAAGTGTTTGCAGGATGTGGCCATTTTTTATACATCTTGGCAATGGAATGGCTGATATGACAAAAATGCACATTTACAACACAGTGGATAATTCTCAAAAGTTTGTAATGACGCTAAAGATAACTCATGTTTGGCCTAATTTGAAGGACAGAGGGCCTTTCCTCTTGAATTTTCAGATAAAAATGATAAATGCAAAAAAGCAAAATGCATAGATGATGGAACAATTTTGTTCCTTTCATTTTAGAGAAATCAGAGTTGTATATATAAACAAGTAGCATAAATATTTTATTTCTGTAATGTTTGTGCCTTCAGGAGTACTAACAAGATCATAAACATTGAATGAGGTCATCAAAGAACCCAGAAAAACCATCTGCTTCACCCAGTTTCAAAGAAAATGTCTCCAAGAAAAGAAACAAAAAATACAGAACTGTTTACCTGCAAGATCACAAGAGCATTTTCTATTGAAAGGTCATCTGAGGGTAAACCTTCACTTTTCCAAATTAGTTGCTCACTCTCTGTGCACAGAAACCGCCTCATATCAAATTCTGGCAAATTAAAGATGGATTTATTAATTATATACCATGTACCTGTGCTGACATTTATATTCTGTTTGCGTTACATGTCACTAGTTACAAGAGATTCTGCTGTATACAATACAGTTCTGTATATTTCCTTTATAATTTTTTTTTAAATTACTGATATTTTCTATAGCTCTGATGTTATAGGAGAGTGTTATTAATACATAAAGGATAAAGAAATGATTGTTTTCTGACCATCCTTCATTTTTGGAATAGGCAAATTAACCATATTCCTCCAAGTAAGGGGATCTATACTTTCCACCATTGATTTCTCTGCAGCGATTGTGTGCCTATATGCAATCAAAAGACGTTACAGTCTGTTCGGGTTTATGTCGTTGTGAGTTCTTGGGAAGACATACACCTGGAAGAAGAATCAATTTTTGGCACTTTCCCATCCAGGGATAGCAAACTCAGATCACTGATGATTGCCAAAGCTGTGCCTACATATAGCTACCATACATAAGAACATAAGAACGGCCATACGGGGTCAAATCAATAGTCGATCTAGCCGAGCATCCTGTCTCTGACAGTGGACAGTGCCAGATGCTTCAGAGGGAATAAACAGAACAAGGCAATTTTGAGTGATCCAACCCATTATCCAGTCCCAGCTTCTGGAAGTTGCAAGTTTAGTGACAACCAGAGCATGGTAAATAGCTTTTGATGGACCTGTTCTCTATTAACTTACTTACTTCTTTTCTGAACCTAATTATACTTTTGGCCTTCACAGCATCCCATGGCAACGAGATCTACAGGTTGACTGTGCGTTGTGTGAAAAAGTACTTTCTTTTGTTTCTTTTAAACATGCTGCCTATTAATTTCATCGGTTGATCCCTAGTTCTTGTGTTATGTGAAGGGGTAAATAATTTCTATTCACTTTCTCTATACCATTCATGATTTTAAAGACCTCTATCATAGCCCCCCTTAATCTCCTCTTTTCTAAGGACAGTCCCTGTCTTTTTACTCTCTCCTCATATGGAAGCTGTTTCATACCCCTAATAATTTTTGTTGCCCTTCTTGGCTCCTTTTCCAATTCTAATATTTATGTATTTTTTGAAATGGGACTACCAGAACTGCACCTGGTATTCAAGGTGTGGGCAAATCATGGATTTATATAGTGGCATGATGACATTTTCTGTCTTATTATTGGTCCCTTTCCTAATGTCTTTAGTATTCTATTAGCTTTTTTGAATGCAGCTGCACACTGAGCAGATGTTTTCAAAGAACTATCAACAATGATTCCAAGATCTCTTTCTTGAGTGGCAATAACTAATTTAGATCCCATCATTTTGTATGTATAATTGGGATTATTTTTTCTAATATGAAAGTAGTGTTATTAATCTGTCAAAGCATTATGAATTTCCAAGATTTATAAACAAAAATATGTATTAAAATTATCAATCTCTCTCACTTGTCTTCATGTCAAAGAAAATAAAATACGTACTTTCAAGACCTGATGATTTTGTCCATTCATCCAGACTAATTTTTCGCTGATCCTCTGGAGCAGCAGAAAGATAAGTAATGAAAGCAGCAGCCAACTGAGCTCTTTTAGGCAGAGTGGTTAGTTCATCTGTGATCTCTGAAACCTAAAAAAAAAAAAAAAAAACCACTATGTAGTGGATTCATGACAGATGGCACCTTCAGAGCCAAATGTATGGAGCAATGGCCAGCTTGCCACCCTACAAATATCCAGAATGGGAACTTGAGCCAGAAAAGCCGTGGAAGACATCACCAACCTGGCCCTGTGAGCCGCCACTGTATTAAAAGGTGCAACATTGGTCAATCGGTAGCATAAACAAATACAACCGAAAATCCAAGAAGAGATCATCTGGAAAGAGACTGGGTGGCCCTTGACTCAGTCTGAAAATGTAACAAAGAGTTGAGACAACGACCTGAATGGTTTAGTCCGCTCCAGGTAAAAAGCCAAAGCTCTTCTAACATCTAAATGATGTTTAAATCTGATGGCATTTTTCGTCCCCTTTGCTCAAATGAGGCTTTGGAAAGAATGCTGGTAAATAAATCGCTTGACTCATGTGAAATTTGGAAACCACTTTAAACAGGAATTTAGCATGAGGCTGAAGGAAAACCTTGTCCCTAAAGAAAATTGTATAGAGTAGCTCTGATAGCAAAGCTCACAGGTCCCCTACTCACCTGAAAAGCTATTTTTATTGACAGATGCAAACAGAGAACAAGTTGCTAGCAGCTCAAAAGGCAGGACCCATCAACTTTGCTAGCACCAGATTTAAACTCCACTGAGGAACCAGATTATGAATATAACACAAACACTTTAGAAACCTGATGGACATAGAGTTCGAAAAAATTGATCGGTTATCCACAGGCGGGTGGAAAGCTGAGATAGCTGCCAGATGAACTCTGATGGAACCAAGCCAATCCTTGGTGTTTCAGAAACAAAAGATAATCCAAGATATGTCTAACTGGAGCTTGGTCTGAGGGAATACCTCTTTATATGGACCAGATGGAAAATCTCTTCTACTTAGCAATGTAACTAGACCTACTTGAAGGCTTCCTGCTATTCAGTGGCACTTCCTTAGAATAAATCTGCTCCAAGTCTGTGTCAGCTATGAATCATCCACACTGTCAGGTGGAAGGCCTGAAGTTTGGGATAACAAAGGCTGCTGTGGTCTTGGAAAATGAGATCCACATCTCTCAGGAGCAACAGTGGAGGTCTGACCAATAGGGCTAGTAGGGTTGACAGCCAATCTCAATGGGGCCACACAGGAGCTATTAGAATAAGGTGAGCAGAATCTTGCTTGACTTTGGATAAGACTTTGGGCAGGAATACAACTGGAGGGAGGATATACAACATAGCTACTGTGTTGTCCATGAGCACCAATAAGTTCCACCCCTGATGTGTGGAAGGAATGCCAGAGAAGCCAGATGGATGGCTCATAGCTCCGTGATATTTATATGGAGACTTAGATCCTGGGGAGTCCAAAGGCCCTAAATCTGAAGGTGACCTAAGTGAGCTCCCCAACCTAGATCCAATGTATTTATGACTACAGTGAGACCCTGTTGCAGAGGAGGAAAGTGAACTCCCTCACAAATATTCATAGATTCTATCTACCAATCCAGGAAGGATAACACCTGAGTGGATACTTGGACCACCATGACTATATGACGACGGGCTGGTGAATACACCGAGGCTATCCAACCATGTAGATGTCTGATGTAGATGTAGATGCAGTCTTAGCATGCTGCACCACAGATGTGCACACTGCTATGTGTCCTAGAAGTTTGAGACAGTTCCAAACTGTGGTGATAGGGTGCACCTTTATATCTAGAGCAATGAGTTGCATCATTTGGAACATCTTCTGTGGTAGGAAAGCCCTGGCCTTTGTAAAGTCCAGGACTGCTTTAATGAATTCTGTTCTTTGAACAGGAGACAGGATGGACTTCTGGATGGACTTAGTATCCCCAGCATGACGAAAGTGAATTAAATAATGGCTGGAGAGTACCTGAAACCTGGATCAGCCCCTGACTAGCCAGTCATCCAAGTAAGGGAATACCTAAAATCCTGAATTTCGCAGGAATGGCACTACTAAAGCCATACATTTTTGTGAAAATGAAAAGAGCTGCTGATAGTCTGAAAGGCAGCACTGAGAATTGATAATGGAATCCATTTACCATGAACCTGAGAAATTTTCAGAGACTCTGGTGAATTGCCACGTGAAAATAAGCATCTTTTATTGATGCTAAGGAATTATTAATAGACTAGATTCATCATCTGGAATTTCAGATCTAAAATAGGCCTGAAAACCCCCTCCCTCCCCCCTTTGCTTTTGGGATTAGGAAGTAGTGGGAATAAAATCCCTTCCCTCTGAACATGGGAACATCCTGTATAGCCCCCACAAGGAGGAGAGACTGAACCTCCTGAAGTAGCATGCACCTGTGAGAGCGGTGCCTGAAATGGGAAGGTGAAGAGAAGTGGGAAAGGGGAGTAGAAATAAATGGAAGGGTGTATTCCAGTTCTGCTATGCTTAAGGCCCCTCTGATGCAGGTCCAAGCACTTAGGAAGCAGGATAGGTGGTTGGCAATAATAGGGGTCGGGAAAAATGGCACTATGGGGAGCAGTACACTGCTCTCAACCAATGGGTCAAAATGACTGCTTAGATGATCCAGATTGCCTAGAAGAGTTGGCAGCTGAAGAGACGAATAGAGGAGAAGGATGCCTCTTGCAACCCTGACCCTCTTTTTGGACAGGTCCTGGGAATGCAGCAAGAATGGCAGACACTTTTGGGAATGCTGTGGAAGGAATGGCTTTCTTTTTGCCACCGGTACATAGATCCCCAGAGACTTAAGGGTCACTCTTGAATGCTTAAGGTTCTGAAGCCTCTCATCAAGCTTTACTGGAAAACAGCAAGAGGCCTTCAAATGGGAGGTCTTGAATTGTTTGTTGCACCTCCAGCGGCAGGCCTGATTCCTGCAGCCAAGATGAACATCACATCATGATGGCGGAGGCAATAGCTCGAGCTGCAGAGTCTGTCACATCCAGGCTCACCAGCAATGCTGTTCTGACAACTAATTTGCTTTCCTCCACCAAAGCAGAGAACTCCTGCTTTGCCTCATCAGGAATCTTGTCTTTGAATTTCAGGATATTACCCCACAGGCTGAAGTCATAACGACCCAGCAGAGTTTGCTGGTTTGCAATCCTGAGCTGTAAATCTCCCATGGAATAAAATTTCTGGACAAACAGATCTAGGGGTTTTTTTTGCTTCCGTTCCCTTTGGAGTAAAGGCCTGGTTTCCTCACCTTTCCTTTTTGTTGGCAGCTATGACCACAAGAGAGACTGGAAGAGGGTATCTGGAAGAGTGCTTGAATCCCTGTGACGGGACATAATATCTCTTCTCCACTCTTTTGGCAGTGGGAGGCAGAGAAAAGGGAGTCTTCCATAAAATCCTGAGAGGCTTCAGAATAGCTTCATTTATAGGAAGAGCTACCCTTGAGGGTCCTGTGGACGCTAAAACGTCCACAAGCCCATGTGACCTTTCTTGTACCTCTTCTGGCTGGATAGCTAAAGTTGCAGACACCCTCTGCAACAAGTCTTGATGAGCGTTAAAGCCATCAAGAGGTGGGGAGGTAGACTCAGCCACTACTGCCTCATTGGGAAACAAAGAAGAGGCTAAAGGTTGTTGAGGAGGTCCCTCCTCTAACTCCTCTACAGGGGAGTCCCCAGCATGCAGCTCTCTCTGCACAGTACTAATCCCAGTACCGAGGGAACAAAGATGGTGACTCTCTTGTAGATGCTCCCAGCACCTGGCTGATGTAGAGGTGCAGGAATGGAGCAGAGAGGCTCTGGAATGTGGAGGGAAGCCCCAAGGGTCCAGAAGGTAACCAGATCTATGTAGGCCACTGACTCTTAGAATGCTGAGGCTGTGAATGGTACCACACCAGACAGGCACCCCACTGGGTCTGTTGGGCATGCTCAGGTTGGAACACAAAGGATCCAACTTCCGAATCTGATGTAGAGTCCATTTCTTCTGACCATGGGGGAGCTGAACTTGTTGATACTGGGGGAAAGGGGTTCCAGGCCTGGAGAAGAGGGAACCAGTGAAATCATTGCTGGCTTGCCTCTAGATGCAATACATTGTAGAGATGCTGCAAGAGTAGAAGTGGGTGGTACCAAGTAGTGCTCTGGAGCTTGAGCCGGGACCGCGGGAGTGTGGTTCCAATATCTATTCCATGCAAGGCTCCTGAATCATGGGAGAAGCCAGTACCAACAAGTTAAGCAACTCTCTGGCTGCCTCAAAACCCTTGCATGTTGACGGCATTGGAAAGGGCTGCTGAGCCTGCGGTACTGAGAGGTGTGCTGATCTTTCAGGGATTATTCTCAACAGGCCCTTCCTGGGTTCTGGAGTCAGCAATCCCTGCTGTCTCACGGATTGCTTTTGGGCGGGTATGACTGTTTGGAACGTCCCACTGAGACCTTGTGAACTTCTTCGAGGGTCCCAGTACCAAGTCCTTAGGAGACTTATGCAGTCTCTTCTTAGGCACCAGCGATGTAGATTTGCCTGAGAACTCTGTCAGAATGGGAGGAAGCACTCCTAACAGACTTGGATCTGCTCTGTACCCATTCAGAGCAGGAAGGTTCTGATGGCGGACAAAGTGCAGACTCCATGAGTAGGTACCTGAGCCTGGAAACCCTGTACCCTTTTCAAATGAGATTTGAACCCACTACAAATGTGACGTTTGTCACTGACATGCACCTCTCCCAGCCACTTAAGGCATCTGGGATGTGGGTCACTCACTGGCATAGATCTGTTACATGAAAAACAGGCCTTGAAGCCAGGAAAACGGGGCATCAGTCCAGTATCATGTCCAGTGTCCCACCAGGCACCGGTAACCCCACATTCTAAACTTAATCCTATAACTAACCATTTACAGATATACTATACAAGACTAAAAACTATTGCACAGCTACTATTTACACTGTAAATACACAAATAGTGTAAGGGAGGGAAAATATGAAGAAACAAAGATCATCGCTCCAACAACAACCATCACTAGTGGTAGGAAAGAACTGTGGTGGGTCAGGGGCAGTGCAGCCCTTTATACTTGTGCGAAGTGGCACAAGGCACCAGAGGGCGTTAATACTTCCCCGACAGGTATTGCCAAGGGAAAAATCTCTGACAACTGTGCCTAAGCCACATACACACACTTACGATGGAATGGACACTTGCAATCACTAGACCAACTATAAAATTGTGACATTTTCATGAGTAGAAAAGCCACAGGATCATTTTGGGGGCTAGATTCTCTACAGCGACCAGTTTCTGCTTAGTGTAGCCGATGGGGCATCTCCAAAGAAGCTAGCTGCAGTTTTACAATTCCTTAAATGAGGATTAGCAGAGATGGCTTGAGAGAAAATATTCTTTTTCTCCCCAGTGTCAGTGGTTACCAAACTGTGATAAATTACATATGCCAAGATTTCATAAGTAATCCATGATTTTGCGTGCCTCAATTTCTGAGTTCCCAATATGAGACACATAAAAGCTGATTTTGAGACATTTCTGAAAAATCAAGCCTGTTCAAGGTGTCTCAAAATTGGGAACCCAAACTCACTAGACACTTTTGATAATCTTGGCCATAAAACAGTCACATGACTGCTGAGACTCATAACAGTTTTACATCATTGAAATTATAACACATTTTATCATATTAATTAAATAATGCATTTTGTTTACATTCAGACCTTATCTGACAAGAAAACCTAAATAATGGAATAGGAGAAAGTTTCAGAAGAAATTTAAAATAAAGCTTTTGAGTGGTGACAACAGCTTTTAAATATAATGGAATAAACATTTAGAGCTGCAATAGAGTGCCACATAGTTTATATTCCATAAACACATTTTATGATCAAACAATTGCCTTTTAAAAAAGAGAATGTGAAGTATTAAGTCAAGTTTTTTATACAGTGGCATCTATTTTATGAAAGTTTCTGTAACAAACCTGCGTGTTCCATCTCTTGTGCTCCCTATCAAGTTGATTAATCAGTACCTCTGCGGCTTTGAGTGTTTCTTGTGCTTTAACTACTTCAGCTTCAAGTTTAGCTGCTTCAGTTGTTCTACTCTGGAACCTGTAAAAAAACTATACTTTTAAATTATTGCCAATTTAACTATACTTTTAAATTAGGTGTTCATTCATCGGGACTTCATAATATGTGCTTACTATACATCCAAATATGCTAGTAAATGAAATGCAGTATATTTTGGAAAAATAATATACAACAACTTATTTGTAAAATGAGAGACTTCACTGAATCATCTAGTTTTAAATCTGTGCTAAGTAGTTGGCAGAAATCACCAATATTTTTGTGCAAATGATGTAGTGGGTGGTTTAGTAACATCCACATTAGTGACGCTTTAATGTACTTTAATGTAACAGGACATAAATAGCATCAATTATTTTTCCTTTTTTTAAATGAAGGAACTAACTTCATAAAAGCCCTTACATCAGATATTTCCCTTTCCCTCTTTGCATGGTGCTGGTTACGCTTGGAGCTGTGTGCACAATTTTGGGTACCATAATAAAAGGTTTGGTTAAAAATGAATTTGAGTAAAGAAATTCCACCATAGATTAGAAAAAAAGGCCATTCTATGCCTCTGTGGTATAACAGTACCTGATGGGATGGCACAAAGAAGAAAGGGAGATACTGTCACTGATTGGTCCCAATAATGAAAAATGTCTTACTAATAAATTTCCTTTCTGCTAGCAACATCTCCCACAATTCTGGACTTCTAAGTTGCTCTCCTGTCTCTGAAGCTTATGGCAAGGACAGCTCTTCAGGACATGTTGGACACAGCAGACTCAGCAGTTTACTCCATGTTATCTGCTATTTCTATGAGTAGGAGTTTGTGGCTCCAATCTTCTGGTCTCCCTCCTGAAGTAGAGCAGACATCCAGGATTTGCCATTTGAGGGTCCATCCTTCTTCTCAGAAAAAGATGGACAATAGACTGCATAGCCTAAAAGATGCCAGGGAAACATTGAAGTCCCTTGAAATTTATACACCTGCAATAAGGAAGCAATTCCAGCACCCAGCAGGCTCACAAATATCAGAGCTTAATACCTTGTCTCCAAGACCTGCTGATAAAAATGGGAAGGAATTACAGGAGGCGACCACCACCCCCTTCATCACATGTGACAGAAGAATCCCTTTGACCAACGGCTAACTCTAAACATGCATTTTGACAGGCTTGTTGAGGGTAGCATACCACTGCTTGAAGATGAATCTGTTCCTATCCATACCTTTGCCAATCATCCATCCCACTTCCTCAGTGCTTGGACTCACATCACATCAGATCAGTGGATCCTAAGCACAATGGACCTGGGATATTCCCTTCTGTCTATATTAGTTTCTATCACCACACCCCACCCCCATCCCTCTTCAGGGGTCACTCTCATAAGATCATTCCTCAGCAGAAATGAATCGTTAATGTATGACCATCTTCTTTGGTCTAATGTACCTAGTTATTTTTTCTCTCTGGAATATTTGCTAATGATATTATGCAAATTTTATATTTTGGGAATAACTCATCTGACAGCAAGCAAAAGCTGTGTGGCTCCATAATGAAGGTGCTAGCTGTAGACCAAATGACTGCTTTTCAAATTTCTGAAGTGGATGCACTTGCTCATTCCACCTCAGTCCCTTTGTAGGCTTCCACAATACATAGTTTAATCTATCTAGTGATGGAGAACTTGGAAGCTCTGAGGTTCTGGCAGTTTGGATGGAAGGACACAAATAAGGAGCCCAACCTTCTTGTGGATTCTGTGTGTTTGAGATAGATTTTCCATGCTCTTCTGACCTCTATGGTGTGCCACAGCTTTTCTTTTGGATTTTGTGGTTTTGACAGAACAAAGGAAACACAATTTCTTGGGATGTGTGGAAGGAGGAATTTACTTTAGGAGGAAGGGATTCTGGCATCCTGAGCACCAGCTTGTCCTCATGGAACATGCAGTAAGGCTCCTGTATAGGGAGGAGTATAAAAATATTGCTCAGGCGTGCAGGAGTGAAATCAGGAAGGCCAAATCACACTTGGAGTTGCAGTTAGCAAGAGATGTTAAGAGTAACAAGAAGGGTTTCTTCAGGTATGTTAGCAACAAGAAGAAAATCAAGGAAAGTGTGGGCCCCTTACTGAATGAGGGAGGCAACCTAGTGACCGAGGATGTGGAAAAAGCTAATGTACTCAATGATTTTTTTGCCTCTGTCTTCACGCACAAGGTCAGCTCCAAGATTGCTGCACTGGGCAGTACAGCATGGGGAGAAGGTGACCAACCCTCTGTGGAGAAAGAAGTGGTTCGGGACTATTTAGAAAAACTGGACGTGCACAAGTCCATGGGGCCGGATGCGCTGCATCCGAGGGTGCTAAAGGAGTTGGCGGGTGAGATTGCAGAGCCGTTAGCCATTATTTTTGAAAACTCATGGCGATCGGGGGAGGTCCCAGATGACTGGAAAAAGGCTAATGTAGTGCCCATCTTTAAAAAAGGGAAGAAGGAGGATCCGGGGAACTACAGGCCAGTCAGCCTCACCTCAGTCCCTGGAAAAATCATGGAGCAGGTCCTCAAGGAATCAATTATGAAACATTTAGAGGAGAGGAAAGTGATCAGGAACAGTCAGCATGGATTCACGAAGGGGAAGTCGTGCCTGACTAACCTAATTGCCTTCTATGATGAGATAACTGGCTCCGTGGATGTGGGGAAAGCAGTGGATGTGTTATTCCTTGACTTTAGCAAAGCTTTTGATACGGTCTCCCACAGTATTCTTGCCGCCAAGTTAAAGAAGTATGGGCTGGATGAATGGACTGTAAGGTGGATAGAAAGCTGGCTAGATCGTCGGGCTCAACGGGTAGTGATCAATGGCTCCATGTCTAGTTGGCAGCCGGTTTCAAGCGGAGTGCCCCAAGGGTCAGTCCTGGGGCCGGTTTTGTTTAATATCTTTATTAATGATCTGGAGGATGGTGTGGACTGCACTCTCAGCAAGTTTGCAGATGACACTAAGCTAGGAGGCGTGGTAGATACACTAGAGGGTAGGGATCAGATACAGAGGGACCTAGACAAATTAGAGGATTGGGCCGAAAAAAACCTGATGAGGTTCAACAAGGACAAGTGCAGAGTCCTGCACTTAGGACGGAAGAATCCCATGCACTGCTACAGACTAGGGACCGAATGGCTAGGTAGCAGTTCTGCAGAAAAGGACCTAGGGGTCACAGTGGACGAGAAGCTGGATATGAGTCAACAGTGTGCTCTTGTTGCCAAGAAGGCTAACGGCATTTTGGGCTGTATAAGTAGGGGCATTGCCAGCAGATCGAGGAACGTGATCGTTCCCCTTTATTCGACATTGGTGAGGCCTCATCTGGAATACTGTGTCCAGTTTTGGGCCCCACACTACAAGAAGGATGTGGAAAAATTGGAAAGAGTCCAACGGAGGGCAACAAAAATTATTAGGGGTCTGGAGCACATGACTTATGAGGAGAGGCTGAGGGAACTGGGATTGTTTAGTCTCCAGAAGAGAAGAATGAGGGGGGATTTGATAGCAGCCTTCAACAACCTGAAGGGGGGTTCCAAAGAGGATGGAGCTCGGCTGTTCTCAGTGGTGGCAGATGACAGAACAAGGAGCAATGGTCTCAAGTTGCAGTGGGGGAGGTCCAGGTTGGATATCAGGAAAAACTATTTCACTAGGAGGGTGGTGAAACACTGGAATGCATTACCTAGGGAGGTGGTGGAGTCTCCTTCCTTGGAGGTTTTTAAGGCCCGGCTTGACAAAGCCCTGGCTGGGATGATTTAGCTGGGAATTGGTCCTGCTTTGAGCAGGGGGTTAGACTAGATGACCTCTTGAGGTCCCTTCCAACTCTGATATTCTATGATTCTATGATAAGGCTGCCAGCTCCAACACTCACCTGGCGGATATGACAGCTATTAACTGAGGAGTTATCAGTATTTCCATTGCCTGTTCTCATTTTATTTTCTGGACCACTCTTCCCAGTAATGGATACGGTGGAAACACATAAAGCAGGCCCTGCGGTCAATTGTGTGATATGACATCTGTCCCCATGGATATGGGGTCTGCCTCCCTTGTGAAGTATTTTGGCCTCTTTCCAGTCATATGATTTGCTAACAGATCACTTGAAGGGAGGCTGAATGTCTGAACGATGAGATAGAAAACCTCCTGATTCAGACACCACTCAGAGTTCTTGAACCCCGTGGCTGCTCAACCAGTATTCTTTTGGTTCAGACACTCTTTGATGTGGATCGCTCTGACAGACAGCCTACTTCATTATTCTGCCTACTTCATTACTTATATTGCTTCCACATTAGTACTCGATTCCTTCTTCCCAATTAGTTGTTTAAATATGCAACCCAAGTCATATTTTGTGATTGAACCAGAATGTGGTTCCCACTTAGACTGCAAGCTTTGCCGAGCTAGTTTGACTGCTCCCAGCTCTAGGAAGTTTATGCTGTGAGCCTTTTCTTCCTCGCTCCAGAGGCCTTGAGTTGTTTCAATCTCCAAGTGAGCTCCCTAGCCCTCCAGGCAGGCATTGGTTGTGAGGACTAAAAGATGTGGAAGGCAGATAAGCATGCCTTTCAAGATATTGTTGTGGGCTGATCAACATTATAAGGAGTTGAACATCTGTATTGGAACCCCTACTTGATTGTTCATGTGTTCCGGGGAGTGGTCCCACATCTTTAGTGTGAAGGCTTGAAGACTTGTGATGTGTGATTGTGCCCATGGAGTGATTCCTAAGGATGATACTATGAGTCCGAGCAGTTGGAAAGCACAGTGTTATTGCAGACCTCTTTTGGCTCTGGATCAAGAAAATAAATTCCTGGATGAAACTAGAGAACTTTTCTTGGCACTGATGATGAAGCTGTGTGGCTGGAGAAGATTCAGCATCCAAGACATGGCCCTGTGAGCTGACTGCGATGGAGCTCTGATCAGGATGTCATTCAGGAAGTGGTACAAGTGAGTTCTCTATGACCGGAGCCTGGCTATTATCACCACCACCATCTTTGTAAAAACCCTGGAGCCCAAAGACAAGTCAAACAGGAGTGTTTGGTACTGATAAAGTTTCCTAAGGCAGGCAAACATCAGAAGTCTGTAGTGGCGTGGTCTGATAGGGATATGGAGATATGTATCCACACTATCTACTGAAATCCAGAAGTCCCCCTAGAACAAAGATGACACCATAGAGGCCAGGGTCTCCATTTGAAACTTTGTTTTCTTCATCCACTTGTTGAGCCTTTTGATGTTGAGAATATCTCTGATAGTCCTCATGCACTTCTGTACAATGAAGATGAAGTAGAACCCAGAGAATCATCTCTATTACTCCCATATCCTCAATGTGAGATATTTCCTTCTGGATCAGATTATGTTTTATAGGTTTGCTGGAGCTGGGTGATTGGATGATGAACTGATGGGGTGCAGACAGCAGCTCGAGGGAGTATCCCTGGCTCACTATTTCCCTGACCCACTTGTTTGTGGTCTATGAAAACCATTCCTCCAGGAAATGGAAAATCCTGCCCCCTAGATTCAGCTTTGGGTGAAGGCCTATGAGATCTTTGTCATAAACTGGATGTTGGGTGGCTGAGGTCCCTCAGGACTTCCTCCCTGGATCTCGATACCACTGTTTTCCCTTGCAGAATCTGTCGTCGTTTTATTGGTACCTCTGCGAGGACAAGAAGTGAAAGGAGTGCATCTGTCTGACCATTCTATATTCTTTCCTGAGGGCTCTCAGTGGGAAAAGAGGCACTCTTTGCATTTTGCTGCATTGTCAGCCACATTATCCAGGTTTTCTCCAAAAAGGAAGGAGCCTGTAAACTTAGCTGATTTTAGAACCTGCTTAGAGTCAGTAACAACTCCCAAGGATAGAGCCATAGATGGTGCCTGGCTGAACTGGAAACCCTGGCTCGGACTGAGAATGTCATTGCATCCCTTGAGTCATCAGCTATTCAAACACGGTTGCTAGGAAGACTTTAAAGTGGAGCCAAAGTCAGGTGATCTCTGTCCTTAAGGGCTTTAAGGTCTTCCGGCTAAGAGAGATGGTCCTGCAAAGCAGGTAGCTGCCAGGGACACTTGGAGGGTAGTAGAGGAGGCTTCATAGCTCTTTTTGAGGGTGGCCTCTATATTTCTATCCATGAGGTCCTTAAGGTAGAACTCCCCTTCTGAGGGAATAACTATATCCTTGGCAAGTGACACTACAGTGGCATCAATCTTGATTATCTCTGCAACAGAGCCCTTTGGTTCTTAAATGTTACAGAAACTGAGGTTGCTCTTGTTAATATGCTTCCTCTTATCAGACTTGTTCCATTCATCCCTAATCACTTGCTTGAAGGAGACGCAAAGGAGTACTGCAGCCTCAAGAGAGTATTTTGAGGGGAGACATTTACTCTGAGGCTTACTCTTTGGGGCCTGCTCAGATTTCAGAGGCAGATAGCTCACCTTCCTCAGTGGAGATGGAGAAAGAGAAGTCAGAGGACTCATATCTCCTGGATTTTTTGTACTTTTTCTTTCCCTTTTTAGCATTTTCAGATTTTTTAACATGTTTAGCTTGCTTTGGGAGTGCAGAAATGCTGCTGTGGCTTTGGTGAGGACTTTTGTGACTGGCCTTTCTTAGGGCCTAGAGCCCTTTAGAGAGGTCTGTCTCACAGTCCTCCCCCAGTGGGAGAGGGGTGCAGAGTCTTTGCCAGAGCCCTCCTGGGTGGTTTGTGAGAGAGGACGGCTGCTTCTTTTTCCAAGGTGCTCAGGATCCACTTTAAGACTTGGGGGGTGGGGACTTGTGGCCCCGCAAGCCTCCCCTCTTTGTTTTGAAGACGTCCCCTAGGATTTATCGCAAGTCAAGTGGTCAGGGTCCTCCTCACTTCTGGAGCCCCTTCCTGCTTTGCACTGGGGCTCCTGGTCCATTTTCCCCCCATTGGAGTTGCAGCTGCCTAAGTGGGTACAGGACCTAACCTACCTATCTGACCTGCAGCCCCTGGACCTAATGGAGTTAGGAATGGAAGGCTGGGTGCAGACTGGGCCAAACTCTACATTTGTTGATCCTGGGAAGGCTGCCTCACATATAAGTATGTCGACACTGTAATTAAACAGCTGTGACTGGGCTGTGTTAGCTGACTCAGGCTCGGGCTGCAGAGCTATAAAATCGATGGATAGATATTCGGGCTGAGGCTGGAGCCCAGGCTCTGAGACTCTGCAAGATGCTTTACTACAATCTAGGCATACATGCTTGGGTTTGGCCCAGTGCTTTCTTGGCTGCTTGGTATTCTTCTGAGGAGCCAGCAGAGAGATGCTGCAGCAGAGGCTCAGGGAGCGTTAAACCCCAAGTTGTTAACCAACCCAGGGAGGAGGAGGAATGCCGAAGAGGAAGAACATTGCTTCCGACTGTCCAAAAAACTGGGCAAAAAAGTTAAAATAGAAGAAGGAAGGGCAGAAACAAAAGAAATTGCCACTGTCTGCTGCTGCAGAGGGAGAGAAAACTGGTGGCAAGCAGGTGCTGGGAGGGGGAGGGAACCAGAACATGCGTCTACAAAACGCTGATCTGCCTCTTGAGCTGCAGGGAGAGGAGAGCAAACCACGTGTCCAGAATCATAGGAGACCATAGGCTACAGAAAAATAGAGCAGTGGATTAAAACCAAATGAAAGAAAACTAGTTGTCCTCTTTTAGATAGAGGATGACAAACAGCTTCTATCTGAACTTTTCTTAAGCCTCAGGAAGACATCTCTAGACATTTCAAGAATAAGGAGTAATCAAACGCAACCGTATTTTTGCTGTGAAGCCTTTTCTGTTAAAGTAGCATTAACATATTAAAATCAATCAACAAAATTATTATGAAAACCATTCCAAAGACATGTAAGCAAAACCAACGTACTTATCTTTTAGTTCTGACACTTTTTGACCAACAGAGTTAAGCAGATCTTCTAGCTTCTGTTTTCTGTCTTCAGTTTTCTTTAGGTTACTAAAAAATAATTTTCTACTTTATTACTGATGTAGATTCAGATTCATACCAACCAAAAAGCAAAAACAATAAAAAATATTTAAAAAATTTAATAGAGGAGATAGCATTTAGGACTTTCTCACCCAAAGACACAGGCCTTCCTTGATTTTTGTGACCCGTAAATGTCAAAGATAGTCTCAGTTTTCACTTTAAAAAAATTTTTCTAGCACTGTTTATTATAAAAACAGCCTTGAAAATGTAAACCAAACACTAATATTGAAAGTTTGTCACTGTGATTCTTTGTGAAGATCAGGGGTCATGCCAGCTCTCTCCAAACACCCAATCAGGACTGACTTTTGGGACTTTGGAAAACCATGGCCACAGGTCCCCCAATTTATAGTGATCTGAAGACTAATTCACTGCTGCAGAGACCCAGTAGCCATGACTGTGCTAAAACCACCCTAAGATATCTCCTAACCAGCTGCCTGCAGAGAAAGAAACTGCACCTCTCGTAAAGTAGCAGGAGTTTCATTGAGATCACCTAACAGGCTATATTGGGTTTAGGTTTCTACATCCAATAAAGTAATGATTATGAACTAGTATGTGACACTTGCGTTATTTCATAGAGTCACAGAATTTAAGGCCAGAAGGGACCATGAGATCATCTAATCTGCAATCCTGTATATTTATCCTTCTAATTTATACATAACCTATTTCCCCATCTTTCCATTTGTTTATTTATATACACACACTGCTGTCATCATTTTGCTATTGAACCAGGATGCACTTTTGGGCAAAGTTGTGCAAAAGTTATGTGCAATCACTTTTTAAAAATATTTAATTAACAACACTACAGGTATCTTTGGAATGCAGAACAACTGCAGAGTAAAATGCATCTTACTCACGCTTCCAATCCTGCCTGTTCTTTTTCCAGAGGCTGAATTCGTTCCAAGACATAGGAATACTGGACATTGGCCTTAACCCAAGCTGCAAGTGGAGCAGCTGCAATACTAGCTCGTTTAGCATTCTGAAAAGAAAAATCAATACAAATTATAAAAAGGTCCTTACTGAATTTCACACACCAGAGATACTGCAAAGTGGACTTTGAGGATAACTCTCCAGGCGAGGGAACTCCAATTATTAGGAAGAGACTGGTAATAGTTATGGGGGATTCAATCATTAGAAACATAGATAGCTGGGTTTGCGATGATCGAGAGAACCGCATGGTGACTTGCCTGCCCGGTGTAAAGGTTGCAGATCTCTCGAGACATCTAGATAGACTTATGTGTAGCGCTGGGGAGGAGCCAGTGATCATGGTACATGTAGGTACCAATGATATAGAGAAGGATAGGAGCGAGTCCTGAAGGCCAAATTTAGGCTGCTAGGTAAGAGATTGAAATCCAGGACCTCCATGGAAGCATTCTCTGAAATGCTTTCAGTTTCACGTGCAGGGCCAGTTAGACAGGCAGAACTGCAGGGTCTCAATGCGTGGATAAGACGATGGTGTAGGGAAGAGGGGATTAGATTTATTAAGAACTGGGGAAACTTTTGGGGAAAGAGGGAGCCTATACAGGAAGGATGGGCTCCACCTAAACCAAAATGAAACCAGATTGCTGGCACTTAAAATTAAAAAGGTCATGCAGCAGTTTTTAAACTAAGGACTGGGGAAAAGCTGACAGGTACGGAGGAGCATGTGGTTTGGACAGAGGCATCCCCTAGGGGAGGATCTATTAATGGAGATTCTGTATGTCCTAGTAAAGAGGAGAGAATGGAAGATGATAAAATACAGGTAGGACCTGATGAGAAACAGTCAAATGAAAAAGAATCCCATTCAATTTCATCATGTAATGACAGACAGCTAAAAAGTGAAAAGTTTTTAAAATGCTTATATATAAATACAAGAAGTCTAAATAACAAGATGGGTGAACTAGAGTGCCTCGTATTAAATGAGGATATTGATATAATAGGCATCACAGGAACTTGGTGAAATGAGGATAATCAATAGGACACAATAATACCAGAGTACAAAATATATCGGAAGGACAGAACAGGTTGTGCTGGTGGGGGAGTGGCACTATATGTGAAAGAAAGCATAGAAACAAATGAAGTAAAAAACTTAAATGAACCAAACTGTACCACAGAATCTCTATGGGTAGTAATTCCATACTCTACTAATAAGAATATAGCAGTAGGGATATATTACCAACCACCTGACCAGGATGGTGATAGTGACTGTGAAATGCTAAAAAACTCAATAATAATGGGGGATTTCAACTATCCCCATATTGACTGGGTACATGTCACCTCAGGACAGGATGCAGAAATAAAGTTTTTTGACACCTTAAATGACTGCTTCTTGGAGCAGCTAGTCCTGGAATCCACAAGAAGAGAGGCAATTCTTGATTTAGTCCTAAGTGGAGCACAGGATCTGGTCCAAGAGATGAATATAGCTGGACCGCTTGGTAATAGTGACCATAATATAATGAAATTTAACATCTCTGTGGCAGGGAAAACACCACAGCAGCCCAACATGGTAGCATTTAATTTCAGAAAGGGGGACTACACAAAAATGAGGAAGTTAGTTAAACTGAAATTAAAAGGCACAGTGCCAAAACTGAAAGCTCTGCAAGCTGCATAGAAACTTTTTAAAGACAAGATAATAGAGGCTCAACTTAAATGTATATCCCAAATTAAAAAACACAGTAAGAGAACCAAAAAAGGGCCACCTGGGCTAACCAACAAAGTAAAAGAAGCAGTGAGAGACAAAAAGGCATCCTTTAAAATGTGGAAGTTAAATCCTGGTGAGGAAAATAGAAAGGAGCATAAATTCTGGCAAATGAAGTGTAAAAATATAATTAGGAAGTCCAGAAAAGATTTTGAAGAACAGCTAGCCAGAGAGTCAAAAAGTAATAGCAATTTTAAAAATATATATATATATCAGAAACAGGAAGCCTGCTAAACAACCAATTGGGACACTGGACGATCAAGATGCTAAAGCAGAGGTGGACAAACTACAGCCCGCGGGACCCTCCTGGCCCGGGATGCTAGTCCCCAGCCCCTCCCCCGCAGCCTCAGTGCGCTGTGCCGCCAGCACAATGCTCTAGGCGGCCAGGCACAGCAGCTTCAGAGCCTGGCCTGACCCGGTGCTCTGTGCTGCGCTGTGGCGTGGCTGGCTCCAGCCAGGCACCACGGCTGTACCACCGCCAGCTACCGGTTCTCCAGGCAGTGTGCTAAGGGAGCAGGGAGCAGAGGGGGGTTGGATAGAGGACAGGGGAGTTCGGGGTGTGGATAGGGGTTGGGGTGGTCAGAGGGCAAGGAACAGGGGGGGTTGAATGGGGGCATGGGTCCCGGGGGCACTCAGGAAGAAGGGGAGGTTGGATGAGTCAGCGGGGGGCAGTCAGGGGCAAGGGTTCCGGGGGTGGTCAGGGGACAGGGAGCAGGGGGGGTTGGATAGAGGGCAGGGGAGTTCGGGGTGGTGGTCAGGGGGCAGGGGTGTGGATAGGGGTCGGGGCGGTCAGAGGGCAGGGAACGGGGGGTTGAATGGGTGCAGGGGTCCCAGGGGCAGTCAGGAAGGAGAGGGTTGGATGGGGCAGCAGGGGGCAGTCAGGGGTGGGTGTTCCATAGGCGGTCAGGGGACAGGGAGCAGGGTGGAGATGGATGGGGCAGGAGTCCCAGGGGGGACCGTCACATGGCGACAAACGGGGGGGAGAATAGGGGAGAGAGGCTGGCCCACACCTGGCTGTTTGGGGAGGCACAGCTTCCCCTAACTGGCCCTCCATACAATTTCCGAAACCCGATGCGGCCCTCAAGCCAAAAAGTTTGCCTGCCCCTGTGCTAAAGGAGCACTCTATGACAATTAGGCCATTGCAGAGAAACTAAATTAATTCTTTTCGTCAATCTTCATGGCTGAGGACATGAGGGAAATTCCCAAACCTGAGCCATTCTTTTTAAGTGACAAATCTGAGGAACTGTCCAAGATTGAGGTGACATTATAGGAGGTTTTGGAACAAAC
Source organism: Chrysemys picta bellii (assembly GCF_011386835.1). Lineage (NCBI taxonomy): Eukaryota > Metazoa > Chordata > Testudines > Emydidae > Chrysemys > Chrysemys picta. Next base: position 321,376,827 of record NC_088791.1, read on the forward strand.
TGATAAATTAAACAGTAATGAGTCACCCGGACCAAATGGTATTCACCCAAGAGTTCTGAAGGAATTAAAATGTGAAACTGCAGAACTACTGTCGTTTGTAACCTATCATTTAAATCAGCTTCTGTAACAAATGACGGGAGGATAGCTAATGTGACACCAATTTTTAAAAAGGGCTCCAGAAGTGACCCCAGCAATTACAGGCCAGTAAGCCTGACTTCAGTAATGGGCAAAATGGTTGAAACTAAGAACAGAACTGTCAAACACATAGATGAACATAATTTGTTGGGGAAGAGTCAACATGGTTTTTGTAAAGGGAAATCATGTCTCACCAATGTACTAGAATTCTTTGAGGGGGTTAACAAGCATGTGGACAAGGGGCATCCAGTGGATATAGTATATTTAGATTTTCAGAAAGCCTTTGATAAGGTCAGTCACCACAGGCTCTTAAGCAAAGTAAGCTGTCATGGAATAAGAGGGAAGGTCCTCTCATCGATTAGTAACTGGTTAAAAGCTAGGCAACAAAAGGTAGGAATGAATGGTTGGTTTTCAGAATGGAGAGCAGTAAATAGTGGTTTCCCCCAGGGGTCTGTACTGGGATCAGTCCTATTCAACATATTCATAAATGATCTGGAAAAAGGGGTAAACAGTGAGGTGGCAAAATTTGCAGATGATACAAAAATGATAAGGGGTATGGAACAGCTTCCGTATGAGGAGAGATTAATAAGACTGGGACTTTTCAGCTTGGAAAAGAGACGACTAAGGTGGGATCTGATAGAGGTTTATAAAACCTGGTGTGGAGAAAGTAAATAAGGAAGAGTTATCTACTCCTTCTCATAACACAAGAAATAGGGATCACCAAATGAAATTAATAGGCAGCAGGTTTAAAAGGAAGTATTTCTTCACACAATGCACAGTCAACATGTGGAACTCCTTGCCAGAGGATGTTGTGAGGGCCAGGACTATAATAGGGTTCAAAAAATAACTAGATAAATTTATGGAGGATAGGTCCATAAATGGCTATTAGCCAGGATGGGTGGGTGGGTGTCCCTAGCCTCTATTTGCCAGAAGATGGGAATGGGCGACAGGGGATGGATCACTTGATGATTACCTGTTCTGTTCATTCCCTCTTGGGGCACCTGGCATTGGCCACAGTCAGAAGATAGGATACTGGGCTAGATGGACCTTTGTTCTGACCCAGCATGGCCGTTTTTATGTTCTTAAGTTAATCATAGACACTATTATCAGGGACTACCAATTTGCAATTTTGTGCTATTGAGCTGATCTTTTAAATGAGGAGTAGGAAATTGTTATGAGAAGAGATTATATTTTAGGCCCCATTTCTGCAGAGACAACACCTGAGTGGACCAGTGTGCCCATGACAAGCCCCGGGGAAGTCAATTGGGTTTGGAGAGAGTGCCGAGTCCACTAGCATGAGTCTCCTATTTGCAAGGTCACATCCTTATACTCTTCCTTTTAAAAAATAAGGAACTAATGTTGTAGAATTCTTTTATATAACTATTGCTGTCTTGATTTATTCAAATTAAGCTTTGAAGGCCATTAACCCATTAGGTTACCTTAGTCTCTTTTGTTAATTAAAATTAGAGGTAAGGTTCTGACTGCAGGGCGGTCACAGGGAGCAGGTTGAGGTTCCCAGATTCAGAGCTGCCTGGCTCCGCCACAACCCTTATTTATGCAATTGCCATAAGGTCCCTGAGGCCTATAGTTTATTACACACCCACTTTTCCTCATCTCATCCATGTCCCACTTCCAACAAACCCCCTTACACTAAGGATGGTGAGGCAACTGGGGCAGAAGAAAGTAGAGCCTCCTCTGCAAAATTTTCTCTCTGTTTCTACTGATAGCCTTCCCCTCTGTTGGTAGAATTCTCCACTGGCTACCTCCTATCAGTTTAAGTCCACTTTGCACTGTGTCCGTAGCGAACAGTGATCCTGGTGGACCACAGAAGCTAGTCCATTTTTTTTAATGTAATCCAATAAGAGACTTACCTTTGGATCAAAAGATGTCTTGTTTTTAGACAGAAGTTCTTCTACACTCTCTCGTATTTCCTTTGGAATGTTACGGGCATCAAAGGTTGCAATGTCTTCTCTCACTCCTCTTTTGGCAAGGAAACTGCAAATAGTATTAAATAATTAAATGACAAAGCATTGATAAAACAAAGTTACTCAATATACAGTAACTGGAGTTTGAGATGAGTTGTCCATAGGCACATTCCACTGATGGTACGCATGCACCTCGTGTGTCAGAGATCAGAGTCTTTTTGGCCAGCAGTAGCTAGGGAGAGTATATACGCTCTTCGGTTCTCATGCTCTGCTGCAAGGGCATATACGGCAGAGCTTTCCATTTTATGGGATTCTGGGCAATCTACCAGACCTCGAGGCAATGCAGATCAATCAAGTTTGACCTCACCTCTCTACCAATGAAAGAGCCAGTGCCAGGCTCTAGGACCCCACTTATATTGTGGGGAATCCAGGCATTTGTGCCATATCTGTCCAAGAAACAACGCCACCCCCTCAGCCTGGGAAATGCCAGGACCCAGCCCCAGAAGCGGAGCCAGGGCTGAGTCAGTACTCCACTCTGCCCCCACAATGAGCTGCTCTGCCATGGCTCTGCCGGAATCCTGACAACCCCTAACCAGCACACCACTCCCCTTTGTCTTCCCCTCCACCTCCGGCACCCTGCCCTGCCTAACCTCTGCTATGAGAAATTGGTTGACGAGGATGTATCCAGTAACTTCATCGACCAAGAATTTGTCAAGAGTCATCAGATTCCTACCCTCCACAAAAACTCCCCGCATTGAGACTGACAGGTCACCCCTCTCTTTGGGGCCATCACATATCAAATGGCACCCCTGGAGGTCATGACCAGTGGCAGCTATTAGGACATCATGCAGTTTTGGATGATCTGCTCCTCACAGTTGCCAGTCAATCTTGGCACCCCTTGGTTTGTCACCCACAACCCCTTAATCAGCTGGCAATCAAGGACAGTGCTCTTCCGCTCTCTGCAGTGCAGATGAGAATGCCTCTTTAATCCTGGTTCACGATTGACCACACTCTGTGGTGCACTCTAACCCTCAAGGCTCCCAGAGAGGAGAGAAGCAGGTCCAGCGACACCTAATATTCCTGTCAAATACCTGGAGTTCACCAGGATGTTCAAAAAACAGAAGGCAGATATCCTACCACAGTTACAACTGCCCCACTGAACTCTGCCATGGGATTGAGATTCCCTTCAGACACACTTTCTTTGAAAAAGACCTACAGGCCCTCCAGGAGTATCCAGAGTAAAACCTCTGAAAGGATTCATTCCTCTCTCCCCAGCTAGTGCCCCTATATTCTTTGTAGCCAAGAATGATGGCTCTCTCTCCAACCCTGTGTTGATATATTTACATATCATTCTAAATTTGATTCTGGCTAAGCAACTCTATGCCAAGCCCCAAAAGCCACACGTGAGACTTGTGAGCCATCTCCATCCCTTCCCACATCCCCACGCCCTTGATCTACCCTCTCTATGGACTTCATTGTGGAGCAGCCCCTCTTCCAAGGGCACTCAGTCGTTCTGACAGTGGTGGACCTCCTGATGAAAATGTCCCATTTCATCCCCTATCGTACTCTTCCATCAGCCGTGAAATGGCATAGTTTTTCTTGGAACACATCTTCCAATACCACGGCATGGCAGAACACATCATTTCTGATTCGGGCACCCAATTTGCTTCCCTGTTTTGGCAGGAATTCCTTTATCTTCTCAACCCACGCCCCTCCTCTCAATTGTCTATCACCCTCAGACTGACAACACTGGTCTACAATTTTTGAGAAGTGGTCTGCTTCAGAGATAAAAATGTGCTATCTATTATGTATTTTGATGTGCTGAATTCAAATATGACAATTAAAACAACTGATTGGCTACTGTTTCTAAGATAGTTAAGTTTTTACATTTTATGTCTATGTATATTGTGTAGATAGTAGAGTTTTAATCATAAATTGTAAACCTAGGTCTTTTCATGTGTTTATGGTTGCTTTACATGATAATATTTCACCTGTCCTGTTTATGTAACACTTTAAAAATCAGCAAAAGGGTTATATAAATAAAATTTATTATGAAACAAAAGGCAAAAAACTATTATGTACATAGTTTAGTCCTATTCAGTGTCTACTCGGTGCTTCTTGGCTTGTCTCTTGTATTCATTAAATGGAGCATCTCTTGTCACTGTCCAGCAATACTCTGCAAGCATTGATGGGCTCCATTTGCCCTGATAGCGTTTCTCCACTGTTGCAATGTCCTGGTGAAATCGCTCGCCGAGCTCGTCGCTCACTGCTCCGCAGTTCGGTGGAAAAAATCTAGACGAGAGTGCAAAAAATGTATCTTTAGTCACATGTTGCAACCAAGGCTTTTGTATGCCTTGAGGAGGTTTTCCACCAACAACCTGTAGTTGTCTGCCTTGTTGTTTCCGAGAAAATTTATTGCCACTAACTGGAAGGCTTTCCAAGCCGTCTTTTCCTTGCCACGCAGTGCATGGCCAAATGCATCATCTCGAAGAAGTTCATGAATCTGAGGACCAACAAAGACACCTTCCTTTATCTTAGCTTCACTTAACCTTGGAAATTTTCCATGGAGGTACTTGAAAGCTGCTTGTGTTTTGTCAATGGCCTTGACAAAGTTCTTCATCAGACCCAGCTTGATGTGTAAGGGTGGTAACAAAATCTTCCTTGATTCAACAAGTGGTGGATGCTGAACACTTTTCCTCCCAGGCTCCAATGACTGTCGGAGTGGCCAATCTTTCTTGATGTAGTGGGAATCTCTTGCACGACTATCCCATTCGCAGAGAAAACAGCAGTACTTTGTGTATCCAGTCTGCAGACAAAGCAAGAGAGCAACAACCTTCAAATCGCCACAAAGCTGCCACTGATCTTGATCATACTTTATGCACCTCAAAAGTTGTTTCATGTTGTCATAGGTTTCCTTCATATGGACTGCATGACCAACTGGAATTGATGGCAAAACATTGCCATTCTGCAGTAAAACAGCTTTAAGACTCGTCTTCGATGAATCAATGAACAGTCTCCACTCATCTGGATCCTGAACGATGTTGAGGGCTGCCATCACACCATCGATGTTGTTGCAGGCTACAAGATCACCTTCCATGAAGAAGAATGGGACAAGATCCTTTTGACGGTCATGGAACACGGAAACCCTAACATCACCTGCCAGGAGATTCCACTGCTGTAGTCTGGAGCCCAACAGCTCTGCCTTACTCTTGGGGAGTTCCAAATCCCTGACAAGGTCATTCAGTTCACCTTGTGTTATGAGGTGTGGTTCAGAGGAGGAGGATGGGAGAAAATGTGGGTCCTGTGACATTGATGGTTCAGGACCAGAAGTTTCATCCTCTTCCTCTTCTGACTCAAGTGAGAATGATTCTGGTGCATCAGGAACCGGCAGTCCTTCTCCGTGGGGTACTGGGCATATAGCTGATGGAATGTTTGGATAATGCACAGTCCACTTTCTTCTTTGACACACCTTTCCCAACTGGAGGCACCATGCAGAAAAGACGGTTACTCACCGTTGTAACTGTTGTTCTTCGAGATGTGTTGCTCATATCCATTCCATTAGGTGTGTGCGCGCCGCGTGCACGATCGTCGGAAGATTTTCTACCCTAGCAACACCGGCGGGTTGGCTGTGGAGCCCCCTAGAGTGGCGCCTTCATGGCGCTGAATATATACCCCAGCCGACCCGGCGCCCCCTCAGTTCCTTCTTGCCGGCTACTCCGACAGTGGGGACGGGGGGCGGGTTTGGAATGGATATGAGCAACACATCTCGAAGAACAACAGTTACAACGGTGAGTAACCGTCTTTTCTTCTTCGAGTGCTTGCTCATATCCATTCCATTAGGAGACTCCCAAGCCCAACTTAGGTGGTGGGGTCGGAGTGAGACATTGCTGTGTGCAAAACCGCTGATCCGAAGGCAGCATCGTCCCTGGACTGCTGCACTAGTGCATAGTGTTCTGTAAACATGTGGACTGACGACCAAACCGCAGCTCTACAAATGTCCTGGATCGGAACTTGCGCCAGGAAAGCCGTCGAGGAAGCTTGGGCCCTCGTGGAGTGAGCGGTGAGGTGTGGTGCTGAGACACCTGCCAGGTCGTAGCAAGTCCGGATGCAAGACGTAATCCAGGAGGATAGGCGTTGTGATGAGACCGGTGAGCCTTTCATTCGGTCGGCCACTGCAACAAAGAGTTGCGTCGTCTTTCTAAAGTGCCTTGTGCGGTCAATATAGAAGGCCAGGGCCCTGCGTACGTCCAGAGAATGCAAACGTTGATCCTGGCGAGTAGCATGTGGTTTAGGGTGAAAGACCGGGAGAAATATATCCTGGTTGATATGAAATGGAGAAACCACCTTAGGGAGAAAGGCAGGATGTGGGCGGAGCTGCACTTTATCCTTATGAAAAACTGTGTAAGGGGGCTCAGATGTAAGCGCCCTGAGTTCAGAAACGCGCCTTGCTGAGGTGATGGCTACGAGGAAGGCTGTCTTCCAGGATAGGTACAGAAGTGAACAGGTGGCCAGTGGCTCGAATGGATGACCTGTGAGCTTGGAAAGAACCAGGTTGAGGTCCCACGTCGGAACGGGCTGACGTTGCTGTGGGTACATCCGGTCTAAGCCCTTGAGGAATCTAACGACCATCGGGTTAGAGAATACCGAAGACGCGAGTTCCCCTGGGTGAAAGGCCGATATAGCGGCCAGGTGAACTCTAATTGAAGATATCGCCAACCCTTGCTGTTTTAGGGAGAGGAGATATTCCAAAATGAGAGGGATAGGTGCCCGTAACGGGAACGTGGCTCGTTGTTCGCACCAACAGGAGAACCGCTTCCACTTGGCCAAGTATGTGGTCCGTGTTGAGGGCTTCCTACTGCTCAGCAGAATCTGTTGGACAGAGTGCGAGCACTGCTGCTCTGCCTGGGTGAACCATGGAGCAGCCACGCCGTGAGGTGGAGTGATTGCAGGTCGGGGTGACGCAGGCGACCGTGGTCCTGAGAGATGAGATCCGGGCATAATGGAAGCAGGATCGGTGTCTGAACCGAGAGTTCCAACAGCGTGGTGTACCAATGTTGTCTCGGCCACGCTGGGGCGATCAGAATCACCTGTGCCTGGTCTCTGCGCAATTTGAGCAGTACCTTGTGGACCAGAGGAAATGGAGGGAAGGCATAAAACAGGTGGTCTTTCCAGGGAAGGAGAAACGCATCCGAGAGGGAGCCGGGAGCTCGACCTTGCAGGGAGCAGAACACGTGGCACTTCCTGTTGTCTCGAGATGCAAACAGGTCTATCTGGGGAAACCCCCACTTCTGGAAAACGGAATGTATGATGTCCGGACGGATAGACCACTCGTGTGTTTGAAAGGACCTGCTGGGTCGGTCCGCTAAAGTGTTCTGGACTCCAGGGAGGAACGATGCCGTGAGAAGGATTGAGTGGGCGATGCAGAAGTCCCACAGGTGAATGGCCTCTTGGCATAGAATTGACGAACGTGCTCCTCCTTGCTTGTTGATGTAAAACATGGCCGTGGTGTTGTCGATGAGAACTAACACACAGCGACCACGTAGGAGATTGAGAAATGCCTGGCACGCCAGGCGCACCGCCATCAGTTCCCGAACATTGATGTGCAGGGCTAGCTGGGGTGCAGTCCACAGGCCCTGGGTATGGTGCTCGTTGAGATGGGCGCCCCAACCCAGAGATGAAGCGTCTGTGACCAGGTGCAGAGAGGGTTGTGGGGCGTGAAACGGCATCCCTTCGCAAACCACATTGTGATCTAGCCACCATGTGAGGGAGGTCAGGACCGAGTTCGGGACTGTGACCACCATGTTCAGGCTGTCCCGATGTGGGCGGTATATTGATGACACCCAGGTCTGGAGTGGGCGAAGCCGAAGTCTGGCATGCCTGGTTACGTACGTGCAGGAAGCCATGTGACCCAGCAGGGTAAGGCACGACCTCACCGTGGTAGTTGGGAAGGCCTTGAGTCCTTGAATGAGGCTCGTGATGGTGCAAAAGCGATTGTCTGGCAGGATGGCTTGTGCGCGTCTGGAGTCTAGAACCGCGCCGATGAATTCTATTCTCTGGGTAGGTTCTAGAGTGGATTTGTCCTTGTTGAGTAGGATACCCAACTTGTTGAATGTGTGCACTATTATGTGGACGTGATCTCGAACTTGTTCTTTGGTGCGACCGCGTACCAGCCAGTCGTCTAGGTACTGGAACACCTGTATCCCTTGCCAACGAAGGTACGCTGCCACGACAGCCATACATTTCGTGAACACCCGTGGGGCCGAGGATAGGCCGAAGGGAAGGACTGCAAATTGGTAGTGCACCCTGTTTACCACGAATCGCAGGAAGCGTCTGTGAGGCGGGTAAATAGCAATGTGAAAGTATGCGTCTTTCATGTCGAGGGCGGCGAACCAGTCTCCAGGATCGAGGGAAGGGATAATGGCCCCCAGAGAGACCATGCGGAACTTCAACTTTACTACGAATTTGTTGAGTCCGCGCAAGTCCAAGATGGGTCGCAGACCTCCTTTGGACTTGGGAATGAGGAAGTAACGGGAATAGAATCCCCTGCCCCTTAATTCCACTGGAACCTCCTCTATGGCCCCCATAGCGAGGAGCGTAGAAACTTCCTGTATAAGAAGTTGCTCGTGAGAAGGGTCCCTGAAGAGGGACGGGGAAGGAGGGTGGGGGGGGGGATTGAAGAAAACTGGATAGCGTATCCCCTCTCCACCGTGCGAAGGACCCAACGGTCCGAAGTTATAAGGCACCAAACACGGTGGAAGTGGGAGAGGCGATCCCGAAAGGAGGGGGCTGGATCCTGGGGGATGACTGGGGCGCCGTCCTCGACCGCACCTTCAAAAGTTCTGCCTAGGGCCTGAAGGTGGTCTAGGTGGCCCCTGGTTCTGACCAGGTTGAGGGCCGGTCCACCTTCTTCTACCACCTCGCCCTCGCCTCCGGGCCGAGTCCTGTCTCTGACGAGGCGTGGGGGGGGGGGTAGAAGCGCTGAGGCTGCGGTCTAAATGGCCTGCGCTGAGGGCCCACAACATGCATCCCCAAGGAACGCATGATCGTCCTGGAGTCCTTCAGGCTCTGCAGGCGAGAGTCCGTCTTTTCAGAAAACAACCCTTGACCTTCGAAGGGTAGATCCTGCAAGATTTGCTGCAGTTCCTGAGGCAGACCCGAAACCTGGAGCCAGGAGATCCTCCGCATAGCGATACCTGAGGCCAGGGTTCTCGCAGCAGAGTCCGCTATGTCTAAGGAGGCCTGTAAGGAGGTCCGAGCCACCTTCTTACCCTCCTCTACCAGGGCTCCAAACTCCTCCCTGGACTCTTGGGGAACCAACTCCTTGAACTTCCCCATAGAGTTCCAGGAGTTAAAACTATAGCAGCTCAAGAGCGCCTGTTGATTAGCCGCTCTAAGTTGCAGCCCCCCGGCTGAGTAAACTTTACGGCCGAATAAATCGAGGCGCTTAGCCTCCTTTGATTTGGGCGCTGCGGCCTGCTGGCCGTGGCGCTCCCTTGCGTTCACTGATGCCACCACCAGAGAACACGGCTGGGGGTGGGTATACAAGTACCCGTAGTCTTTAGACGGGACAAAGTATTTCCTTTCCACCCCTCTCGCTGTGGGCGGGATAGAGGCAGGAGTCTGCCATATCGTAGAAGCATTGGCCTGAATCGTGCGGATCAGGGGTAACGCCACCCTCGATGGGGCATCCGCTCCGAGGATATTCACGATCGGCTCGTGCACCTCCACTATCTCCTCCGCCTGCAGGTCCATGTTACGGGCCATCCTGCGCAGAAGATCCTGGTGAGCCCGAAGATCTATTGGAGGTGGCCCTGTGCACGATGTGCCCGCCACTGCCTCATCCGGAGAAGAAGAGGAAGATGCCTCCGGTGGAACAGGATCCAAGGGCTGGTCCTGTTCTCCCTGTTCCTGGGCTGGAACATCACCTGCGCCTGGGTCCAGGGCGTCAGGTGGTGCGGACACAGAAGCCTCCATGCCCCCTGGCGGAGGCCGAGAAATGGTGGACTCCGGGGCCCTTCTGACGGAGTGACCGGAGCGAGAGGTCGAAGCAATTGGAGCCCCTTGCGCCTGATGGTACGCCCACGGGGTCCAAAACGACCAGTGAGATGGGCCATGAGAATGGTCCCCTGTGTCCTGCCAATGTCCTAAGTCCTGTTCCTCGGCTTGCCCCTGAGGGGGGTATGCCGATCTCGAGAGGTCCTCCGAGGAGCAGGACACCGATCTCGATGGCCACGGCGGTGCCGAGAGCATCGAGACGATTCCTGTGGGCTGCGGTGCCGCACGGTGCCGGTCCGGAGATGATCTATCTCTACGCGGTGCCGGCGATCGGTGCCGGGACCGCGACCGGTGCCGATGACCTCGTCGGTGCCGGGAGTCGGATCTGGACCTCGACGAGGACCTGGAGTATGCCCGGTGCCGGGAGCGGCCTCTCGACGTCGAGCGTCGACCGTAGCGGTGCCGAGAACTACGCGAAGAAGATCTTGGCCGCGAGTACGACCGGTGCCGAGACGATATCCGGTGCCGGGACTGCGAGCGGCGTGGGGACCTGCTTCGGGACCTGGATCGGTGCCGAGGTTCCAGCCCTTGCGATGGAGGGCGCATCAAGGCAGGTTTCCCCCTCGACTGGACCGGGCGAGTCAACGGTGCCGTCGGTGCCGGTGGTTGGGGCGGTGCCGGCTCCGTGAGAGCTATTAAGTCTCTCGCCGCCGCGAAGGTCTCCGGAGTCGACGGGAGGCACTGTATCACCGCCGGTCTCGGTGGAGACGCTATCTGCACCGGACTCAACGGCCTCGGTGCCGGAGTCGACGGTGCTGGAGGCACCTGTTTCCGGTGCTCCACCGGTGGACGCGGCTCTACCCCCGGCACTGGGGGAGCCAGCGTCTTCGGCACAGAGGTCCCCGTCTTATGGGCTTTTTTATGCCCCGGGGATAATGACCGGCGCCGAGGCACTTGCTGTACTTGCGGTGCCGACGAGGTTCGGTGCCGGGGAGGCTTGTCCGACGCCACTCGCGTGGTCGTCATAGCCGGTGCCGCCGGGGCACTGCGCACCGAGGCGCTAGGTGCCGGGGCCTGACTTGTAGATGGAGCGTCCGGACTAAGTGCCGCCTCCATCAGGAGTTGCCGGAGCCGAAAGTCCCGCTCCTTCTTGGTCCTTGGTCTGAAGGCCTTACAGATCTTGCACTTATCTGTTTGATGGGACTCTCCCAGGCACTTCAGACAGGAGTCGTGCGGGTCGCTCGTGGGCATAGGCTTAGCGCAGGAGGCGCACTGCTTGAAGCCGGGAGCGTTGGGCATGAGCCCGGCCCCGCGGTCGGGGGAGAAAGGGGGGGAGACGACCCCCCTAATCCCCTAAACTACAATAACAACTAAACAACTTTAAACTATTTAACTATTTAACCATAAACACTAGAACTACAACTATAACTATAACTGCGAATGACTAACTAAGCTAGGGAGAGTGGAGAACAGCTAAGCAGCGCTCCACAGTTCCAACGACCGTCAGGGGCGGTAAGAAGGAACTGAGGGGGCGCCGGGTCGGCTGGGGTATATATTCAGCGCCATGAAGGCGCCACTCTAGGGGGCTCCACAGCCGACCCGCCGGTGTTGCTAGGGTAGAAAATCTTCCGACGATCGTGCACGCGGCGCGCACACACCTAATGGAATGGATATGAGCAAGCACTCGAAGAAGAAGTAACAATTGCTGGTATGATCTGTTGACTCTCTCCAAATCATTGGCACTGCAAAAGGCATAGATTTCCTTTTCCTGGTCAAACACTGGCGAAGATTGGTTGCACAAGTGTTGCAGCATATGTGTGGGGCCCATCTCTTGTCCTGATCTCCAATTTTGCAGCCAAAATAAAGAGGATAGGCTTTCTTAACCATAGTGGTTATGCAAAAGTCACTTCACTTTTTTTTTTGTGATGCAAAAGTCACTTCACCACAAACATAGCAGAAGTTATCTGCACTGTTCACACAAGTACGAGGCATCTCTGCTCACTTTGGCTAAACAGAAATGTGTCCCTTTGCAAAATCAAACACTGACAAATAAGAGAGCACGACACTGTATGATTTCTAGAGCTGATATAGGGCAATTTGTTCAGCAGAGTGATGTAAGCTTCGTTATGATTGCTTCAACCATGACTTTTAGGAATAACATGATGCAATTCATATCATGTATGACTCAATACCAGCTTCAGATTGCATCATTCATTGTTTTGCCTAAAAAGCAAGTACTGTCCAAACCCAGTCATAGATTTATTCATAGATCCAGTCAAAGATGTATTTTAGTCATTTCTGGTTTAAATTGAGATCCCTTCCCTTTATAACTCACTTATCCTCCGCCATTCCCAAGTCAAGGGTCGTATATACTGACCCAATAGCATATCTTGAAAACTAGAGCCAATCAACAATTTTAAGCATCATTTTCATTCTCAGTGACCCAGAATTAGTAACGTTTGACTACATTTATTTCAGAAGCATTTTGGCTGTAGAGCAGTGCACCCAGATCAAAAAAGTCAACCAGACATTGGAACAGTACTTCAGCTGTTTCATGAATTTTCACCAAAATGATCGGGTTCCCCTGTTGTCTTTGGCCAAATTCGTTTACAGTAACATAACCCATGCTCCCACCTGCAAAGTCTGTTCTTCGCAAACTTTGGCTTTCATCCCATTTCACCCCAAACTATTAGAAGGCCCCTCTATTCTGGCAGCCACAGGCTCAGTCCTGTATGCTGTACTAACAGCACAGGACCAGTAGAGTGAGTGCAGCCTAGGGCTGTCAATCACAGTATTCACTGTGTGACCTTTGTGGATCTGCACATGTTGAGAAGGGACTTCTGGCTTGAGGAGTGCGAGTCTCAAAGTCCTGTTATGGTTATGATTCATGTGAAGGGTACTAATCTTACTCTGCACTGCAACAATTACTGATTACCCTGCAACAATTCCTGATTTGTTAATCTATTTGCCTATCAATAACTCCCTCGTGCTTTTACTGATTGGTCAATTGTTAATCAAGCAGCGGCACCGGAGGCAGCAAACAGGGCGGCTAACAGGGGAGTTTGAGAGGGAGTTTGCAGGGGGAGGCCAAGGGGGGACAGGAGGGCGCGGTGTGTTGTGTGCTCTGTGTCCCCAGGTGCTGTGGGCAGAGACTGCAGCAGCCATGAGCCAGACAGCAGCAGACAGAATGCAGATGGCTGCATGTGGAAGCTGTGGTATGTATATAGTCCTAGCAGGGGAGCTGGAACAAAGGTATGTTTGTATGAAGTGTCGCCTTATAGTGTTACTGGAGGAAAAGATTAAGGGGCTGGAGATGCAGGTAGATACCCTGGTGGAGTTTAGGCGGGGGTTTGAGCAGCTGATGGAGGACAGGCAAGGCGGGGCTGAAGGGGAATGCTCTAGGGTGCAGGAGGAGGTAGAAGTAGACGACAGTGAGAGGGGAATGGAAGGGGGAGAACAAGGGAATTGGAAGAATGTGACTGTGAGAAGCAGGCCAAAGAAAAGGAGGGCCAGTGAGGGGGGAATAGAACTCAGGAACAGGTTTGGGTGTTTGGATAACGAGGTGGAGGGGCAGCAGGTGGTGACGGAAGGTGGGAGGGTGAGGAAGAAGAGAAGAGCGGCTAGTCCAATAGAGAGAGGGGAGGTGTTGATGGAGACAGCGCAAAACCTGGGCCCCCGGAGGATAGAGGAAGGCACAAGGGGGAGCATAAGAGAAGATAGAAACAGACACAGGTCAGGACTAGAGGGATCAGAGACTAGATTACTAGATCGCACTGTTGACAGGCGACAGCAGGTATATGTAATTGGAGACTCTTTACTGAGGAGATTGGACAGGCCTGTGACCAGGGCGGACCCGGAGAACAGAAGGGTGTGCTGTCTCCCGGGCGCAAAGATACGCGATGTGGACCTGCGGTTGAAAAGGATCCTAAAAGGAGCAGGTAAGAACCCCTTGATAATCCTTCATGTGGGAACGAATGACACGGCTAGGTTCTCGTTAGAGAGAATCAAGGGAGATTATGCCAGGCTGGGGAAGACGCTTAAGGAGATAGAGGCTCAGATTATCTTTAGTGGGATTCTGCCTGTTCCTAGGGAAGGGCAGCAAAGGGCTGATAGGATTGTGAGAATAAATAGTTGGCTAAGGGAGTGGTGCTATAAGGAGGGCTTTGGGATGTATGGCCACTGGGAGGCTTTCGGGGACAGACAGCTGTTCTCACGGGATGGACTTCACCTGAGTAGGGAAGGAAATAGACTTCTGGGAGGGAGGCTGGCTCATCTTATCAAAAGAGCTTTAAACTAGGAAGTTTGGGGAGACGGTTGGGAGATGTACAGTTAATCTCCACGCCAGATTCAGACATTGAAATGGTGAGTGAGATAAGAGGAGATATAGCCGGGGAGATGAGATTGGACATAAGAAGGATAGGGGGGGAAGGACACAAAGAGGCCTGTAACATATAGTGTTACTAATGGGAGACAGGCTAAACAACATACATTAGGGTGCTTATACACCAATGCGAGAAGCCTAGGTAATAAAATGGAGGAATTGGAGCTCTTGGTCCGAGAATTGCAACCGGATATCGTAGGAATAACAAACGTGGTGGAACGGCAGTCACGACTGGAATACAGGTATGGAGGGGTATGCGCTGTTTAGGAAAGACCAGAACAAAGGTAAGGGTGGCGGGGTGGCATTGTATGTCAATAGTGAAATAAGTTGTAAAGAAATAATAGTTGATGGAATAGATAACACGGAATCCGTCTGGGCAATACTCACACTGGGTAAAAGGACTACTAGAGCCTCCCCGGGGATAGTGCCTGGGGTGTGCTATAGACCGCCGGGATCGACCCAGGATATGGATAAAGAACTATTTAATGTGTTTAGAGAAGTAAATACTAATAGGAACTGTGTAATTATGGGGGACTTTAACTTCCCGGATATAGATTGGGGAACAAACGCTAGTAGCAATAATAGGGCTCAGATGTTCCTAGATGTGCTTGCCGATCATTTCCTTCATCAAGTGGTAGCCAAACCGACGAGGGGGGAGGCCATTTTAGATTTGATTTTGGTGACTAGTGAGGACCTCGTTGAGGAAGTGGTAGTAGGGGACAACTTGGGCTCCAGCGATCATGAGCTAATCCGGTTTAAACTAAACGGAAGGAGTAACAGAATTAAATCAAAGACTAGGGTTTATAATTTTAAAAAGGCCAATTTTAACAAACTAAGGGGACTGGTAAGGGAAGTGGATTGGGCAAACATATTAATGAATCTTAAGGCAGATAAAGCCTGGGATTACTTTAAGTTAAAGATGCATGAGCTGTCAGAGGCCTGTATCCCAAAAAAGGGAAAAAGATTACTAGATAGACCGAGCTGGATGAGCGACCGACTCAAAGGGGCAATTAGGAAAAAACAGAAAGCGTACAAAGAGGGGGAGGGATCAGTAAGGAAACTTACCTTAGTGAAGTCAGAGAATGTAGAGATAGAGTGAGAAAGGCCAAAAGCCGTGTAGAGTTGGACCTAGCGAGGGGAATTTAAAGCAATAGTAAGAGGTTTTACAGCCATATAAATAGGAAGAAAGCAAAGAAGGAAGAAGTAGGACCGCTGAAGACTATAGCCGGAGAGGAGATTAAAGATAATCTAGGCATGGCGCAATATCTCAACGAATATTTTGCATCGGTGTTTAATGAGGCCAATGAAGGTATTAGGGATACTAGCACCATGACAGAGGGGCAAACAGAATGGGGGATTACCATATCCGAGGTAGAAACAAAGCTCGAACGCCTTAATGGGGCTAAGTCGGGAGGACCGGACGATCTTCATCCGAGAATATTGAAGGAATTGGCGCGAGAAATAGCAGGCCCATTAGCGATAATATTTAATGAATCTGCAAACTCGGGGGTGGTTCCGTTAGACTGGAGAATAGCTAATGTGGTTCCTATTTTCAAGAAAGGGAAAAAAAGTGATCCGGGTAACTACAGGCCTGTTAGTTTAACATCTGTAGTGTGCAAGGTGCTAGAGAAAATTCTGAAAGAGAAACTAGTTGAGGACCTTGAGGTTAATGGCAAGTGCGATAAATTACAACATGGTTTTACGAAGGGCAGATCGTGCCAAACGAATCTGATCTCCTTCTTCGAGAAAGTAACGGACTTATTAGATAAGGGAAATGCGGTGGACCTAATATACCTGGATTTCAGTAAAGCGTTTGATACTGTACCCCATGAGGAATTATTGGTTAAGCTGGAAAAGATGGGGATCGATATGAAAATCCAGAGGTGGATAAGGAATTGGTTAATGGGGAGAATGCAGCGGGTCGTATTGAAGGGTGAACTGTCAGGTTGGAGGGAGGTTACTAGTGGAGTTCCTCGGGGTTCTGTTTTGGAACCCATTTAATTTAATCTATTTATAACTGACCTCGGAACCGATTGCAGGAGTGGACTGATAAAGTTTGCGGATGATACGAAGGTGGGAGGCGTTGCCAATTCGGAGGAGGATAGGGATATTCTGCAGGGAGACTTGAATGAGCTTGTGAATTGGAGTATCAGAAATAGGATGAAATTTAATAGTGAAAAGTGTAAGGTGATGCATTTAGGGATGACTAACAACAATTTTAGTTACAAGCTGGGGACGCATTGGTTAGAAGTAACGGAAGAGGAGAAGGACCTAGGGGTTCTTGTAGACCGGAGGATGACTATGAGTCGACAATGTGACGTGGCGGTGAAAAAAGCCAATGCGGTCTTGGGATGCATTAGGCGAGGTATATCTAGTAGGGATAAGGAGGTGCTGCTTCCGTTGTATAAGGCGCTGGTGAGACCTCATTTGGAGTACTGTGTGCAGTTCTGGTCTCCCATGTTTAAAAAAGATGAACTCAAATTGGAACGGGTGCAGAGAAGGGCCACTAGGATGATCAGAGGAATGGAAAACCTGTCGTATGAAAGGAGACTAGAGGAGCTCGGGTTGTTTAGTCTGACAAAACGAAGGCTGAGGGGGGATATGATTGCTCTCTTTAAATATATCAGAGGGATAAATACCAGGGAGGGAGAGGAATTATTCCAGCTTAGTACTAATGTGGACACGAGAACGAATGGATATAAACTGGCAGTGGGGAAGTTTAGGCTTGAAATTAGACGAAGGTTTCTGACCGTCAGAGGGGTGAAATATTGGAACGGCCTTCCGAGGGAAACAGTGGGGGCGAGGGACCTGTCTGGTTTTAAGATTAAATTAGATAAGTTTATGGAGGGAATGGTTTAATGGTAAAACACATTAGCTGAGGAATACCGAGCAATAGCAGGTAAATAGTATAATGGCTAACAAGGGTCAGGCTGGAGACTCTTGCCTACATGCTCGGGGTCTTACTGATCGCCATATTTGGGGTCGGGAAGGAATTTTCCTCCAGGGTAGATTGGCTGAGGCCCTGGAGGTTTTTCGCCTTCCTCCGCAGCATGGGGCAGGGATCGCTAGCAGGAGGGTTCTCTGCCAATTGAAGTCACCAAGACACAGGATTTGGGGACTTCATCAGCAGAGTCAAGGGAAGGGTGGGGACGATTTTGTGGCCTGCGGCATGCAGGGGGTCAGACCAGATTATCATAATGGTCCCTTCTGACCTTAAAGTCTATGAGTCTATGAGTCTATGATTGTTAATATATATACACTGCATACTGTTACCAGTTCTTTGGCATTATCTAGCTAGGCATTATCTGGCTAGGAATTAAGCAGTTATCTGGCTAGGCATTATCTGGCCAGGAGTTTTATCTGCTAGCCAGGTTGCCCCACTGTGACTCTGCCTGACCAACATAGCTCCAGTATTTATGATTCACACAATGCACAGTCAACCCATGAAACTCCTTGCCAGAGGATGTTGTGAGGGTCAGGACTATAACAGGGTTTTAAAAAGAACTAGATAAATTCATGGAGGATAGGTCCAACAATGGCTATTAGCCCGGATGGGCAGAGATGGTATCCCTAGCCTCTGTTTCCCAGAAGCTGGGAATGGGTGACAGTGGATGGATCACTTGATGAATTCCCTCTGAGGCACCTGGCATTGGCCACTGTCGGAAGACAGGATACTGGGCTAGATGGACCCAGTAGCAGCTGCAATTCAGTGGCTGCTCAAAGCGTTTGTCCACAGCTGTCATAGCTCCTGTGCCTGATTTGTTCCCATCCCCATTCCTGCCGGGGTGCCAGCCTTGCCCCTGCCTTGGTGCCAGCCTTGCCCCTGACTTGCCTCACTCCAGGCAACCTGATTCTGACCCTGCATTTCAACTCCTGGCTCCTGACTCTGGGTCTGACCATTGCCTCTGGCATCTGGTCTCTGACTCTGGTTCTGACCTTGGGCTCCAACGTCTGGCCAGTGACCCCTGTTCTAACCATTAGGCATTACTCCTGCTCCACTAGGCACAACTGCCCATGTCCCAGTCACTTGACAGTTGGTTGATGCACCAGTTCCAGAATTTGACTGCTTCCTGGCAAAGTGGGGAAAACCTGGTACTGCCTTGTTTGTTGATGTAAAACATAGTGGTCATGTTTTTGTCATGATTTGAACTGACTGTCCTGTTGTTAGGTGGAGAAAGGACTCGCAGGCCTTCTATACAGCTCTGAGCTCTAGGTGATTGATGTACATTCTCCTCTTTCTCAGAGACCATAGACCCTGTGGTTTGGGGTGTATGCAGATCCATTGGTGCTTAGTATCTAAACAGTGCCATGTGGGACAGCATAGACAGGTGTGTGAGAACCAGGTTTTCTTGTGTTGGTATAGCAATTTCCAGCTGGCTTGGTTCCAGTGCCAAGAAGATCAGTGCTGGCACCATTGAGATAGACACTGCCGGGGTTAGTGCCATACTCTACCCCAAGGTTCTGGTTTTCAGTGCTGGATACTTCAGTACCATATAGTTGGAACCAATCTGGGACTGAGCTTCAGCAGGAACCACTGTGGGATACAAAGTCCCAGAGAATGTTCAGTGCCATGGGTACGTTTTCCTCTTAGTGGAAGCTCTGGTGGGTAACCTACCTCTGGGATTTGTAGCTCCCTGTTGTGAGACAAACCAACAGCCAACCCAAGGCTGTTCACTTAGCTGCCCTTCCAACAGAACCATAGTGAGTCATCAGTCAGGCATGCAGCAACAACTCAGCTGCAATGACTTACCCTTCCAACAGAGCCTGCAGTGACTCAGCCTTCAGGCATTTGGCAGCACTCTCTAGACTTCCAGCTTGCTCTTGATCCAGTTCCTGTTTCTGCCCCAGCCTTGCCCAAGCCCTATTCCAGTCTGCTCCAGGTTTGTCTTTGCCCTACTTTGATCTTGCTCCAGCCCTATAGCTAACCCACTCCAGCCCTACCTCTGCCTCCTGACCGCCCACCGGACCCTCAGACTCTGACCACCCAGCTTCAACCTTTGGCCTGCATCTGGACTCCCGCTATGGTACTTATTTTGGCTTGTCTATAGTTCCACCCAGGACCTGTCCCCAGATCCCAGTTTCAGCACTGCCCTCGGCCCAGTCCCAACCCTATGTCTGGCTTCGACCTCTGCTCCAACCACTAGGCATGACTACTGGATGGCAGTGCCTGACACTTGTGATCTGTCTGAGGATGATGCTGTCATTGTACTTGTGATTCGAGTCAGGGTTCTCTAAGTAAGCCCAGTTCAGAAGGAAGTCTTGTTGATTTAGTCATTAGGAAAACCTGAAGGTGGGTCTCCCTTTCCTTCCTATATTGAAAGCTTCAAGACTTGCAAATCTATTTGGAATGTGCAATTCTCCCAGGCAGTTCAGGCATTTTGAGTATCTGTTCAAAGCTGGGATAGCTCCCTTGCATGAGAAGCAGAATTTGAATCCAGGAGAACCAAAAAACGGCATACCAGATGAATAAAAGTTCTAACAACTAAAGGTTGCAACAGGCAACCAAAAAATAAAATTACTAAAATTATACTATAAAACTAACTGTAAAAACTATTAGCTAAACAGTGGGTCTCAAACTTTTGTACTGGTGACCCCTTTCACATAGAAAACCTCTGAGTGTGACGCCTCCTTATAAATTAAGAACACTTTTAATATATTTAACACCATTATAAATGCTGGAGGCAAAGCAGGGTTTGGGGTGGAGGCTGACAGCTCGCAACCCGCCATGTAAGAACCTTGTGACCCCCTGAGGGGTCCTGACCCCCCGTTTGAGAACCCCTGAGCTAAAGCCATTCAGAGGGCTTGGTGGTCTCTCGGATCATCAGGCTCCCTCTCTAGGCTTTGAGGCAATGAGAGAAACTGAACTGCCAGAGGCACACCTCATCCTTGTATGCCCTCAGAGTTGAACACGAGAACTGAAGAGCACATGCATACCCAATGGGTACTGCTAGCATACGTGATGCACGTCAATCTGACCTCTGTCATATGCGACATATGGGCCAGATCAGTGGAATTTGCATGTGGACAATCACTCGAAGGAGAAAAAATGTTAACAAGGTCTCTGAAACTAGAGTCGTAAGAGTATTTTTCAGGAAATGTATCAATTTTATCCATAAATAGCTATATGTTATCTACTCATTGTTAAGAATAAAATTATTTTCCTTCTAGAAGATCATTAAAAATTACATTCAAACCTTTCGAGAGAGTACAACAGAAACTATTTTCCATACACATTGCTGCATTAATGCTTTAAATAAAATCCTCAACTTACCTCTTCATGCTCACCCATGATGTATCAAAAATGCCCATCAGTCGTAAAACACCCTCTAGTATATCTCTTATTATGTCAGGTGGCATTCGTAGTGACCGGATTTCTGACAAAGACTCTGGCTTTATATTTCCGACTGCTAATTTAGCTTCATTAACCAGTGGCTACAAAAAAAAAAAATTATCTTTTCGGTAACTGGTGTTCTTCGAGATGTGTTGCTCATGTCTATTCCACAATAGGTGTGCGTGCTCGCCATGTGCACTGGTGCCAGAAGGACCCCTGGAGTGGCGCCTGCCTGGTGCAGTATAAGGGGAGCTGCGCGCTCCCCCCATCCTCAGTTCCTTCTTGCCAGACAACTCCGACAGAGGGGAAGGAGGGTGGGATGTGGAATAGACATGAGCAACACATCTCGAAGAACACCAGTTACCGAAAAGGTAACTGTTTTTTCTTCTTCGAGTGACTGCTCATGTGTATTCCACAATAGGTGATTCCAATATATCTGTTGGAGGTGGGTAGGAGTTCCCAGGACGGAGGACAGCCCTGCCGAACCCGGCGTCATCCCTGGTTTGGGAGACGATCGCAGAGTGTGAGGTGAATGTGTGAACCGACAACCACATGGCGGCCCTACAAATGTCCTGGATGGGGACATGGGCCCCGAAGGCAGCCGACGAGGCCTGTGCCTGGGTCGAGTGTGCCCTCACAATGGGTGGCGGGCGAACACCCGCTAGCTCATAACAGGAACGGATGCAAAAAGTGATCCAATTGGAAAGCCACTGAGTGGAAATCAGCTGGCCCCTCGCGCGCTCAGCCGAGGCAACAAACAGTTGCAAGGACTTTCTGAACAGCTTAGTCCGCTCGAGGTAGAAAGCCAGAACCTGCCGCACATCGAGCGTGTGGAGGTGGCATTCCTCACTGGATGCGTGAGGCTTAGGGCAGAGGACCGGTAGAAAAATGTCCTCTGGTAGGCGGAGACCACCCTTCGGGAGGAAAGCGGGGTGTGGGCGGAGCTGGACCTTGTCCTTATGAAAGACCGTGTACGGCAGTTCGGAGGTCAGGGCCCTGAGCTCCGAGACTTGCCTGGCCGACGTGATAGCAACCAGGAAGTCCACCTTCCACGAGAGGTGAGACCAGGAGCACGTAGCCAGTGGTTCAAACGGGGGCCCCGTGAGACAAGCCAACACCAGGTTTAGGGCCCACTGTGGAACTGGGGGGTCTAGAATACAGGAAAAGACGGTCTAGACCCTTAAGGGACCGGCCAGTCATAGCATGGGAAAACACCGTGTGTCCTTGCTCCGGCGGATGGAAGGCCGATATGGCTGCCAGGTGCACCTTGACGGATGAGGGTGCCAGGCCCTGGGCCCTCAGATGGAGGAGGCAATCAAGGATAAGATGGATCGGAGCGGTCACCGGGGAGACACCCTGGTCTGCCGCCCACCTAGAAAACCGGGACCACTTCGCCAAATAAGTGCGTCGAGTGGAGAGCCATCTACTTTCAAGGAGGATGCGCTGAACTTGCTCTGAGCACGTTCTTTCCTCTCCACCTAACCATTGAGCAGCCACGCCATAAGGTGAAGAGCCGCTGGGTTGGGATGGAGGAGGCGGCCCTAGTCCTGTGAGAGCAGGTCCAGGCGGAGCAGCAACGGCAGAGCTACCGCCAGGCCCATGAGGGTCCCGTACCAATACTGCCTGGGCCATGCCGGGGCAATCAGGAGGACTCGGGCCTTGTCTGACTTTATCTTCTCCAGAACCCTGCTGATTAGAGGGAACGGGGGGAAGGCATAGAGACTAGGACAGGAGAAAGGCATTGGAGATAGCGCCGCTCCCCAGACCCCCCTGGAGCAGAACCGGGGGCATCGCCGGTTCTGCCAAGTTGCGAATAGGTTCACCTGGGGAGTTCCCCACCTTCGGGAGAGCCGATGGGCCACTTCCAGGTGGAGGGACTACTCGTGTTGCGAGGAGAAGTCCCTGCTCAAGCGATCCGCCCTCTCGTTGCGGGCGCCCAGTAAGTGGAAGGCCTTCAGGTGGATGTCATGCGCTATACAGAAGTCCCACAGCCTAAGGGCTTCGAGGCAGAGAGCAGAGGAGCGGGCCCCGCCTTGCCTGTTGATATAGAACATCGAGGCCATGTTGTCCGTGAGGACTCTGACTACCTTGCCCTCCAGATGCGAGCGGAAGGCCAAACAGGCCTGCCGCACCGCTCTGAGCTCCTTGACATTTATGTGTATGGTCAGGTCCTGAGCCGACCACAGGCCTTAGGTCTGAAAGCTCCCCACATGGGCCCCCCAACCCAGGTCTGATGCATCGGACACCAGCTCCAGTGACGGGGCCCTGTCCCTGAACGGGACCCTTTGGAGCATGCTGTTTGGGGTGGACCACCATCGCAGGGAGGTAATCACAACGTCCATCCTGTCCGTGGCCTAGGAGAAATTCGAGACCAACCAGAGCTGGAGGGACCTCATCCTGAGTCTGGCGTGACAGACCACGTACGTGCATGCCGACCGACATATGACCCAAGAGCTGCAGGCAAACCTTGGCTGTTGTCACCGGGAACCTTGTGACCGAGTCGATGAGACCTTTCAGGGTCTTGAACCTGTCTGGCGGGAGGGAGGCCCTGGCCGACACTGCGTCCAGGAGCGCTCCGATAAACTCTATGCATTGGACCTGGACTAATGTGGACTTGGTGTTGTTTACCAATAGGCCCAAGGAGGTGCACGTGGACAGGAGGAGCACCACATGATCCCTCGCCTGCGACTGGGATGTGCCCTTGACAAGCCAATCGACCAGATAGGGAAATATCTCTACCCCCCGTCATTTGAGGTAGGTCGCTATTACCGACATGCATTTTGTAAACACTCTGGGGGCAGTGCACAGCCCAAACAGGAGGACCGTAAATTGGTAATGATTCTGTCCCGCCACAAAACGGAGGAAGCGCCTGTGCCCCTCGAATATGTGGATGTGGAAGTACGCGTCCTGTAGATCGAGGGCAGCGTACCAGTCCCCAGGATCCAGGGAGGGGATGATGGAGGCCAGGGAGACCATGCGGAACTTGAGCTTCACCATGTGCTGGTTCAGACCCCATAGGTCCAGTATGGGCCTGAGACCCCCCATTTGGCCTTCGGGATAAGGAAATAACGGGAGTAGTACTCCTTGCCCATGAATTCCTCAGGCACCGCCTCTATCGCTCCTAGTCCTAGGAGCCGCCCCACCTCCTGCTCAAACAGAGCTTCATGCTAGGGGTCCCCCAGGAGGGACGGTGGGTGGTTGTGCATGGAGGAGGTAAACTGGAGGGTGTAACCCCGGGAGATGGTGTTGAGGACCCATCGGTCCGAAGTGAGCCGAGACCATTCCGGAAGGAAAGCACACAACCGGTTGGAGAAGGGAAGCTTTATTGGGGTTGGATCCCTGATGAGAACTGGCGTGTTGCCCCCAAGCGCCCCATCAAAATCGCCTTTTCCCCGCCTGCTTGCCTTTGGAGGGTCCAGGCTAGGGGGCAGGCCGAGACTGCCTGTGAGGGCGTCTCTTATAGTCCTGATGCTTCTTATGGGCGGTCTCGTACTTCGGGAGGGCGGCTGGCGTTGGAGTCTGCTGGGGCTTGAACTTAGGTTTTGCCGGAGCCAGGACATAGAGACCAAGGGTCTGGAGGGTCATGCGGGAGTCCTTCATGCCATGCAGCCTTGTATCTGTTTCCTCTGTGAACAGAGCTTTCCCATCGAACGGGAGATCCTGCATGAAAGATTGTGCCTCACTGGAGAACCCAGAGAGCAGGAGCCATGACGCCCATCTCATGGACACTGCGAAGGCCATTGAACATGCGGCCGTGTCTGCAGCATCCGAGGCAGCCTGCAAGGAAGCCCGAGCTGCCGTTGCCCCTTCCTCCACCAGCGCCCTGAACTCCTTCTTATCGCACTCCTGGAGGGAGCCCTCAAATTTAGGCAGGGAGCCCCACAGATTAAATTTGTACCGCCCCAAGAGGGCCTGATGGTTTGCCACTCGTAACTGGAAGCTCGAAGACGAATACATTTTTCTTCCGAAAGAGTCCAGTTTCCGAGAGTCTTTGTTCTTTGGGGTTGGGGCTGGCTGACCCTGTCGTTCCCTGTGGTTGACCGACTCAATCACCAGGGAGTTGGGCGTTGGGTGGGTATATAGGTACTCATGCCCTTTAGTGGGTACAAAGTACTTGCGTTCTGTCTTTTTTGATAGAGGGGCCAACGAGACCAGTGTTTGCCACAGGGCATTTGAAATTTTAGCCACCACTTCATGGAGCAGCAAGACCACCCTACCCGGTGCCGATGGGGACAACATGTTGAACAGGGAGTCCGAGGGCTCCTCCATCTCCTCTGCCTGGAGGTGAAGACTTGCTGCCACCCTCTTTAAGAGCTCTTGGTGGGCCCTGAAGTCCTCCTGCAGGATGGAGGGAGGTGGGGCCACAATCGCCTCCTCCAGGTGGGGCAAAGAGGCCAGTGCGGTGCTTTGTGTGTCAGCTGGCACCGGAGGATCCGGACTCCGGGCGCGGTACTGAGGACGGGTGTCCCACCGACTCCTTTGTCAGTGGTCTGGAGAGGGAGGCCGACAGTGCTTCCGAACCTCCGGCCACCGAGCGAGCTCCCACCGGGTGCTGCGCTGGAGGCCACAGTGCCCACTGGTACCACTGGGCCGGCCACGATGCTCAGTGCCACTGCACCTGCTGTGGAATCGGCGGGGCCGGCTGCCCGGCTGCCCGCTGCTGTACCGCGAATGGCCTCGACGGGTGGACACGCAACAGCGAGGCGACAGCGATCAACGCCTGGGGCTGTGGTGCCTTGGCGGAGACTTGGAACAGGAGCCCAAGTGGGAATGGCGTCAACGACTGTGCCATGACCGACTGCGGTAGCCTCTCCGGAATGAAGACCGATGACGACGTCCACCGCGGTCCCATCAATGTCCGCTCTCTGTGGAGGACCGGTGCCATGAGTCCTGGCCGGACGGAACCCAGCCCAAGAGTCTGGTCAGCGTTAAGGCAGATCCACATGGACTCTGCCCCGAGCGAACGCTGGGCGGTGATCGGCATCGGGAACATTCCCTCGACCAAGACCAGTACCGAGCCGGGGGCGACTGCAGAGATCCCAGCAGAGGCTTGCCTCTAGAGCGTGGGGCCGGCATAGGCAGCGCTCCGGGCACCGGCATGGACAAGACGTGGTGGGCCTCCTGGAGGGCTTTAGGCATGGACAGCATCCGGACATCCGGAGAGGTCTGTTCCAAAGGGGCTGGGCTACTCCACTCTACATGAGTCGGAGGCCTAGGGCCCAGTGGGGATTGAGGATTGCCCAACATGGGCCTAGCCTCTGTCCCAGACTTCCCTCGGTGCTGCTGCGAAGAGGGAGTCTTCTTGGCCCTCTTGGCGTGCCCCGTGGACGGGAAGCGGTGCCGACTGGTCGATGGCACTGGAAGATCGCCGCGTACTGACACCGCGGTGCCCGGTACCGGCTCGGAGCAGCGTACCGGGGTCGGGGTCAGCGCCGACTCCATCAGAATGGCTTGGAGCCTATTGTCCCTTTCTTTTTTGGTCCAAGGCTTAAACGATTTGCAAATCTTGCACCTCTCGCTGATATGGGTTTCTCCCAAGCAGCGCAAACAGTCTGTGTGCGGGTCGCTTCTTAGAACAGAACACCGACAAGAACCGCACGACTTAAATCCCAGGGCTCGGGGCATGCCCCAGCCCAGGCTCACTGACTAACTAAACTAACGGTACTAAACGAACGAACAGTTCTGGGGATGAGCTACAGCAAAGCTGCAGCAGAGCAGTTCCGACACACCTTCACTGGCGGCAAGAAGGAACTGAAGGTGGGGGGGAGCGCGCAGCTCCCCTTATATTGCGCCAGGCGGGCGCCACTCCAAGGGTCGCGGGGGGCGCTCCCCCCTATGGGTATTCTAGGGGAAAAACTTCTGGCACCGGTGCACATGGCAAGCACACACACCTATTATGGAATATACATTAGCAATCACTCTAAGAATAACTGTTTTATAAACAGGAGACAACAGAACATTTATGTCCTCTCAGTTTTCACAGAACCTGGCTTTATGTTTCACCTTTAGAATTTTATTTTCCTCAATACATCCAACTTATCTTTTAAATTTGTATTAACTTCTCAAAGTTTAATTTAAAAAAGGTAAAGTAAGGAAGATCTACACACCATGGGTCAAATTAAGGCTGTCTTTGTGTAGGTATATGGGAGTGATGGGCCACAAAAAGCCTTCTCTTCATACGCAGCTGCATCTGAGGGCAAGTACCAGCCACAATTGCAGCCCTCATGCACAGAGCCATAAAGGGAGCAATAAATATTTCTCCAAACCCACTTAAAGCAGTAGGTTAGCACAAGGGCAGCAACTGAGGACATGCTCTGGCCTGAGAAATCTTCATTGTGATAGACAGAAAATAAAACAGCTTGAGTCCCAAATCCCAGACTGATTGTCAGAGCTGGCAATTAGAGTATCCTGAACATATTTTTTAATATAAATCATTGAGAGAAAATAAATATGAAACCCCATGGTGATTTTTTTTTTCAAATCTTGCAGATCAAACTGCAAGCCAAATAAGATCAGTTTTATCTATTCATTTTCCTTATCAATGCTCACCTGAACCTCTTTTAGTTCATCTTCAATTTTTCTTTTTCTTTCTTCAATTTTTACAACTTCTTCTGCTATCTTGTGTTTAATTTTTTCCATCTCTGTCTTTTGCTCACTGGCATCCTGTTAGAAGAGAGATTATTCATGAGGGAACCCACTTTATTTTCCAAACTTATGTGGTATTATCATACTTTTGATACTCACGTTTCTTTAAATCTTCATTTTAATTTTAAAATACATTTTAATTTGTATAGTATTGTTCATACTAAAGTACTAAAAAAGACTTGACACTGAATTACTGTTTATAGCCGTGATTCAGGAAGGCACTTAAGCATGTTTAACTTTAAACGTGTTTAAGTATCATTGACCTCAATGGGACTTAAGCATGAACTTAACTGCTTTCCTGAAAATAGGAACATTTTCTGGAATTGGAGCCTTTGTAAGCTATACAAATACTTCAACAGGCTGGTAAGGAAAAAAGAGAGAGATTATTATTGCTATGTTTATTTTAAAACATTTGAGAAGCGCTCAGATACTATGGTTGTGGAGGACATAAAAATAAATAGATATGACTAAATTAAGGAAGTGTATATTCTAACCTGGACATCATGTTCGATTTGGACCTGTCTCTAGCTCCTCACATCCAGGCTATGTCTAAATCTTGCCAATTCTTTCTGCATAACATCTCTAGGATAAGGCCTTTCCCGTCCATCCAAAGAACTAAAACTCTCATCCATGCTCTCATCATCTTGCATCTCAATTACTGCAACATCCTTTTCTCTAGCCTTGACAAATTCAATCTTGCCCTGCTCATGTTCATTCAGAATGTTGCTGCAAAGATGATTGTCATAATCTGCTGCTTTGACCACACCACTTCTGTCTTTGCATCCCTCCACTGGCTCTGACTTCTCTATCAAATCAAACATAAACTGCTTGTCTTCACTTTCAAAGTCCACCATGACACATCTCCACCCTACTAGTCATCTTCCATTCACAATTGAGATGTTGATTCCTGCCTCCAATCAGTCCATGATACCAGCCTCTTTCACCCACTTGTTCAATTTCAAACAAGCACCTTTGTGTTTTCTCCCATACTGCCCCCCGTGCTTGGGTGGAGCTTCCCATAAACATCTGCAAATCTACCTCATTATCTTCCTTCAAATCCCTCCTTAAAACTTTTATTTTCTATGATGTCTATTTAAAAAATTTACAATGGTTAGACAGCTTGTGCTGTGACCACTGCTTAACATGCTGACCAATACTGCCTCACTGTTTCCTTGAATTCCCTCAACTGTCTATTGATATCCATCTGTTGTCTTTCGTCTCATGCTTAGACTATAAACTCTTTGGGACACTGACTGTCTTTTTGTTCTGTGTTAGTGCAGCGCCTAGAACAATGGGGTCCTGATGCATGAGTAGGTCTCCTAGGCATTACAGTAATACTACTACTACTCAGTAATAACAACAACAACATAGCCTAGAGATATTGAGCACACACAACTGTCATTCAAGTTAATGGGAGCTGACAGTGCTTAGCACCTTTGAAAATCAGGCCAATAATGTATAATACATGCACCCCACCAGTAGCAACAATAAATGTGATAGCATGGGTTAATATGCAGGCCACATTTTGGGATGGAAGACTGAGCATGGAAAACAGGGCATAGGTCAAGAAGAGGAAAGGGGAACAAGTAGTGATCTGAAAGAGTTAGGGTAAATTGAACATAAAGAAACTGTTCAAAATTCTGGAAACTCCATGGAAGAATAATCTACCCTATGCTGTACAGAGAAAGAGGTGGAAAGCCAGAGAGTGTGGACACCCAACTAGAGAACAAGTAGTTAAGGATACGTCCACAAAGGAAGAGATCACTTTGATGAGACAGAGGTAAACAAGGAGGCATAAGAAATGAAAGGTCAGAGGTTCATGTGGATTATGAACACAGATGTTCATATCTCCAGTTATGATGATGATTGAAAAGACAAATTCATGAGCATTAAGTGAAGCAAAGTTGATATATGAAGTGACAGGATATGATTCCAAGAAGTGAGGCAGTTGTACTCTGAACTGAAGTGATAGCAGAAAACAGTGGCTGTGTATAAGCAGCAGAAATGAAGGATGAGATTTGTCCATTATAGCATTTAACCTGAAAGCATTTACAGATAGGTCACTAATACATTATAATGATATAGCATTAAGTCATCCAAGACTAGGTCAGGCATTTTATGCAATGCAAATGTGAATATATCACAAGTAATTAAAAAAAGAAGTTATAACCTCAGTTGCACATCAAAATCACTGTTCAGAGAGAACATCATTGGCATCTTGTGAGCATTCATTAGAGCCCTCTACCCCAACTAAACTGGTTCCATTTCAAGTTTTTTTTAAATATCAGAGGGACTTTATGCTTCTGTAGTGCTTCTTACAGGATGTTAACCCCAGAACTGTCAGTCCTGTTAGCACACCTTTGATACTACTGAGCATACCATGTTTCACTGCTTTTGTTCCAACTCCTATTTTAGCCTTACACAGTAATACCAAACATCATTTGGGGATGTATTAGCAGGAGTGTTGTAAGCAAGACACAAGAAGTAATTCTTTTGCTTACTCCATGCTGATTAGGCCTCAACTGGAGAATTGTGTCCAGTTCTAGGTGCCACATTTCAGGAAAGAGGTGGACAAACTGGAGAAAGTCCAGAGAAGAGCAACAAAAATGATTAAAGATCTAGAAAACATGATCTCTGAGGGAAGATTGAAAAAATTGGGTTTGATTAGTCTGGAGAAGAGAAGACTGAGGGGGGGGGGCATGATAACAGTTTTCAAGTACATAAAGGTTGTTACAAGGAGGGGTGAGAAAAATCTGAGGATAGGACCAGTAGCAATGGGCTTAAATTGCAGCAAGGGCAGTTTAGGCTGGACATTAGGAAAAACTTCCTGTAAGGGTAGTTAAGCACTGGAATAAACTGCTGTTGTGGATTCTCCATCATTGAACATTTTTAAGAACAGGTTAGACAAATACTTGTCAGGGATGGTGTGACGTTGCAATCTATATGATTTTATAAAAAATTGATAATGAGTGAATACAATGTAACTGGAATATGCTTCATGCAAAAGGTCTCTTGTAAGGTATCATTACAAAGCTTATAATCTACTGAGTGTGGTCATCCTATTTGTATAAAGGTATCACTCTTGTATCTGAAACAAGAAATATGAAATATAACTCTGAGGGCCTATTGTAATTATGCAAAGTGTGGGCCATTAATGGTGGTTTGGAATCTTAATGGCTCCCATCAACCAGGACAACTGACCGGATTGTTCTGTTTGCAGGCAAGCCTTCCTGTGAGTCAGGCTGGGAGGAATGAAGGCTTGGGGTCTTACAGTGACGTGTGATCATGTCACATGAACTGGAATCCATCTTTAACCTGATGCTTTTCCAGTGAAGGGGGTGGAAACCCAGAGGGACAAAGGATTCCCGCCTTATGCAAAATATATATAAAGGGGTGGAACAGAACAAAGAGGAGAGGAGGCATCATGAAGAATCCCCTAGCTACCACCTGAGATGAAACAAGAGCTGTACCAGGGGAAAGTATTGTGCCCAGATCTGAAAGGTGTCCAGTCTGAGAAAAAAAACTTACTGAAGCATCTCTAAGGGTGAGATTATCTGTATTCAGTTTGATTAGACATAGATTTGCGCATTTTATTTTATTTTGCTTGGTGACTTACTTTGTTCTAACTGTTACTACTTGGAACCACTTAAATTCTACTTTCTGTATTTAATAAAATCACTTTTTACTTATTGATTAACTCAGAATATGTATTAATACCTGGGGGAGCAAACAACTGTGCATATCTCTCTATCGGTGTTATAGAGGGCGAACAATTTATGAGTTTACCCTGTATAAGCTTTATACACGGTAAAAAGGATTTATCTGGGTTTATACCCATTGGGAGTTGGGCATCTGAGTGTTAAAGACAAGCACACTTCCGTTAGCTGCTTTCAGATAAACCTGCAGCTTTTGGGGCAAGTAATTCAGACCCTGGGTCTTTGTTGGAGCAGATGGGAGTGTCTCACTCAGCAAGACAGGGTGCTGGGGTCCCGAGCTGGTAGGGAAGGCAGGGGTAGAAGTAGTCTTGGCACATCGGGTGGCAGCTCCCAAAGGGGTTTCTGTAATCCAACCCGTCACAGATGGTCTAGATAATATTTACTCCTGCCTTGAGTGCAGGGGGGACTGGACTAGAAGCCCTCGCGAGGTCCCTGCCAGTCCTATGATTCTATGCCCTACAAACATACAAGGGGATTTATGGATAGGGTAACAGCCAAGGACTTTCAGATCTCTTCTGGCTTCCAACATCTTCCAGCTGCCCTGGGGAATACTGGGTAAAAATTATCTTTGCTACAGGAAGCCAACACACCTAGGTAATTCATCATCCTGGCTAACATTCAAGTACATCTACACCAAATAGATACAGAATACATAAAAGACTTGATAAAAATTCCCCCAAATCTTCGTGGTTTCACAGATTCTATAGGATAAACATAATGTATGTAGCTGTATGACACCACAAGCCAAATATTTTGATGCTGCAGCCACCTGGTCTGCTATACATAGGAAATCTGTTCTCTTAGACTTCATTTACAGTTGGAAGTGTTATTTGTGCTTGATCTGCTCTCATTGAAATCAATGACAAAACTCCCTCTGATGCCTCTCAGAGTAGGATCACCCCATTATGGCTTACCTTCTGTTTATGATCTTCAGAATCACATGTATATCAAATACAAATATCCACTTTCCACAGAAATTGGAAACCTTGCATTTAACTAGGGAAGTGTCACTAAAGAAAATGGCTTCTCAAAAAAAAAAAAAAGGGAGAGAGCCAAGGGCTAGTGGTTCAAAGAGTAGTCTAAAGAAATAAGGTTGTCTACTTAAAATCAGAAATATCAGGAAACCCCTACTTTCAACTAAATGCAAAAATGCCACAGAAGAAATTTACAGAACTTGGCACTTAAAATACTATAGATAAAACAGTAGATCTGATTGAAATTTTTTTGAAAATTTTAAATTTCATTCTCTGACCAACTCTATAAAGTAGAACAATTAGATACAGAAAGATCTGGAGGACTTTTCAGTCTGAACTGCAGTAGTAAGTACCAGTCAGCTGTTAAGTCCCCTATCCTGCTTGGTCGACCCACACAGTGATTAAATAATTAAATTCCCTTATAAAAAATGTTCTGTCTCAGTGTTAACCTCCTCAAGTTTCAAAGGTTCATGTAACCTCCTAAACCAACTGCTTTTAAATATTTTCAGGTTTTTCAGCCCTCAATATGCAACTTCAGGCATGGGAATCTGTGGAGACAATTTCACATAGGAAAAAAAAAAGGGGGGGAAGGGGTTTTATTTTTTAAGATTCTATTGTGACAATCAACATTACCTGCATAGACACTGTAATTTCTTGGAGTGCAGCATCAGCTTCATCTTGCTTAGTTTTGAGTAATATGCTTTGTTCTCCAGCTTTTCTGTTCAGTTCATCTACTAGGGCTTTGGCTTCATTCAGCTTAGACACTCCTGCCTACAAATATTTAAAAAAAAAAAAAAAAACACGTTTTTAGCAACAATTAGTAAACAAAGATATCTTCATCAGAGAATTTGGTACAGACAACCTTGGAAGGACTAAAAAGTGACCTATTTTGACGCATGAGCTTTAGGGTAAAACACAGGCAGGAAAATGGACTGAAATTGGGACAAAACTTTTGGAAGGAAAGCCGGGTGAGGCCGGAGCTGCACCTTATCCTTGAAGTAGACCGTGTATGAAGGGTCAGAGGTGAGGGCCTTGAGCTCCAAGACCCTCCTTGCCAAAGTAATGGCAACCAGAAAAGCAACCTTCCATGATAGATACAGGAGGGAGCAAGTTGCCAATGGTTCAAACGGAGGCCCCATCAGTTTGGAACGAACCAGTTTGAGGTCCCATGCAGGGATTGGTTGCCGAACCGGTGAGTAGAGGCACTCCAGGCCCTTGAGGAAGCAACCTACCATGGGGTTGGCAAAGATGGAGCGCCTGGCTGCTCCTAGGTGGAATGCAGACATAGCTGCCAGGTGCACATTAATGGAAGAAGCAGCCAGACCTTGCTGCTTGAGTTGCAACAGGTACTCCAGGATGACAGGAATGGGGTGCTGCAAAGGTGGAGTACAGCTGTAGGAGCACCAGATCACAAATCACTTCCACTTTGCCAGATAGGTAACCCTGGTACCGAGCAGAACTTCTCTGAGCAACTCCAAGCACATGAACTCCATGGGGTTTAGCCATGAAGCTTCAAGGCCGTGAGGTGGAGAGACTGACGTGGTCTTGGGTAATCAGGTCCTGAGCAGTAGTAGAGTGATTGGGGAGTCTACCAAGAGGTCCAAAAGTGTGGTGTTGACGTGGCCATGCTGGAGCGACCAGGATGATCGCCGCCTTGTCCCTGCGGACTTTGAGCAGTACCTTGTGTACAAGAGGAAACGGTGGGAACATATACATGAAATGATCCGACCATGGGAGGAGGAAGGCGTCCACGAGGGAGCCCTGGCTATGGTTCCAGAAGGAACCTCGGGCACATCCTGTTGCTCCGAGTGTCGAAGATATCGATATGGGGAGTTCCCCACTCTGGAAGATGGGGAGGTTGTGGAATGATCTGCTGAGGTAGTCCACCAGCTCGTTCTGTGATCCTGAGAGATACGTCGCCTCCAAATTCCCACAGCTGGAGGGCTTCCCAACACAGGGGAGAGGAATGGGCACCACCCTGCCTGTTTATGTAAAACATTGCAGTTGTGTTGTCCGTCATGACTCCCACACATTGACCCAAGTGGGCCTGAAAGGTCTGGCACGCTAATCAAATCGCTCTCAGCTCCTTGATGTTGATGTGGAGTGAGAGCTCGTCTTGAGACCAGAAGCCCTGTGTCTGAAGGTCCCCCAGATGTGCACCCCACCCCAGCGCCAACGCGTCTGTTACCAGGGATGGGGAGGGCAGAGGTCTGTGGAAGGGGATTCCCTTGCACACACCTTGTTGGTTAAGCCACCAGCCCAGGGACTGGAGGATGTGACCCAGAAGAGTGACCACAGAATCTAAACTGTCGCATCCTGGGTGGTACGCTGATGCGAGCCAAATCTGGAGAGGTCTGAGATGCATCCTGGCATGCTGTACCACGTATGTACAAGATGCCATGTGGCCCCGCAGGTCTAGAATGGGTCTGAGACCCCGTTTGGCTTTGGAGATTAGGAAATAAGAGTAGAATCACTTGCCCCTTAGCTCCTGAGGAACCTCCTCCACTGCCCCTGCAGCGAGGAGCGTTTGCACTTCCTGGATAAGGAGTTACTCATGAGAAGGGTCCCTGAAGAGGGATGGTGAAGGGGGGTGGGAGGGAGGAGAGAAGCAGAACTGGAGATAATAGCCCACTTCTATCATGCGAAGAACCCAGCGATCTGATGTTATTTGGGACCAAACATGGAAGAAGTGGGATAGATAGTTCAGAAAATAGGATTGAGGCACTCTTACTTCTGCGCTGCTGCTGTGGTGCGCTGCCTTCAGAGCTGGGCGCCCAGCCAACAGCCACCGTTTTCCGGCCACCAGCTGTCACTCTCCAGCCACCCAGCTCTGAAGGGAGCGCAGAAGTAAGGGTGACAATACCACGATCCCCCTAAAATAACCTTGTGATCCCCCTGCAACTCCCTTTTGGGTCAAGACCCCCAATTTGAGAAACTCTGGTCTCCCCTGTGAAATCTGTGTAGTA
This sequence comes from Chrysemys picta bellii, assembly GCF_011386835.1. Classification (NCBI taxonomy): domain Eukaryota; kingdom Metazoa; phylum Chordata; order Testudines; family Emydidae; genus Chrysemys; species Chrysemys picta. Next base: position 321,411,895 of record NC_088791.1, read on the forward strand.
TAGAGTAAGAGCACACAAAAGACCAGCTTTCACAGCCCGTGACGCGTTTTTCATGACTGTGAATTCGGTAGGGCACTACTCATGATCAGGAAAGCTGTGCAAAGTAAACAAGTTGCCTTTCCAGTATGAAACATGCATGAACTGTCAATTATCCAGTTGGTCAGAAATTGACAGATTTGAAAAACCAAAGCCACTGTTAACAGCTACAGGTCATGAGTTTGTGACTGGTATATAGTATATCCAGTTAAGGTCAACAGGAAAAAAAGTTCAATTCACAGCCACACACACTTAAAATCAAATAATCGCATTGTCAAACAATCTCCGACTCTACACCAAAATAAAAAGGAGTAATTATTGTGTCTGGTTATTTTAACTATAGCTCTCCCTGCTACAGTCACGGTACCCATACCCATATGCAGTATGCATCTGTCAGAATAGAGCTTCTGCTTCCAGACCCTCTCCCACCCATACATGCATTAGCCAAAACTTTTCTAGCTAGAATGCTAACCCTATATATTGAAGTGCTGGGAAGTATGTTTTGCCTTCCAAAGGGCACATCTACTTTGCAGCAATTGGGAAAAACAGGAGTGGAATGAGGGAACCCCCCTACTTCTGAAGTCATTTGGGAGAGGAAAGTGGGGGTCACTGTACCAGGACTACCAGTGTCCCTCACCTCAAACCAGAGAAGATGTTGTAGGAGAGCATGCACAAAGGGAGTGAAAGCTCGGGCTAACCAAGATAGCAGCAGCACATGCTGCCAATCACATATATGCAAGATACGATAACAAAGAGGTAGAGCTCCTGTCATAGTATCAACTGTGAAAATCGATTCACAAATATGGAAATATTTTGCCAACTCATAAGTAGAAAATGTTATTAATTACATACCTGCAAATGGCTTTGCCTTTTTAACAACTCTGCTCTTTTGCTGCTATTGATGGCACTATACACACGCAGGAAAGTCATATATCTGCTTGGAGTTGCTCCATATGCTTTACATGACTCATGGATCACCAAAAAAGATTTCAAAAAATCAGAATCACCTATATAGCAAAATACATTATTTATTAAACAACTTTATCATTCCTACTGCATCCAGAATAATTTAGGATGAGCAATGTGATACACTTTTTAAATCATGAATGGAGGACATAGTACCTAAAAAGGCAGAGTTCTGCAGGATTCCATGGGAGAAACGAAGTAGCATTCCACTCTAAAGATTTGCCCTTCAGAAGGCAACATTCTGTTCTTGTTTTAAAGCGTTAAAAGTTTTATACTGAATTGAAAAGGCATATGAGCATTGTCAGAATTAGTTCCACATCACTGAGGGCTTGATCCTAAGAGGTGCTGAGTACCTTCATTTCCCACTGATGTCAACAGAACTTGAGGGTGCTCAGAACCTTGCAGAACCTAGGCTTGAGTGCTTTTGGTGTCACTGGTGCTGCATACAATACATATTTTTTCTGGACATTACAGATTCTACAGCTTGCTAAATGGAATTTTTGTAAATGAACTCAAGAAGACATGAAACAAGCTATGCAACACTACACTAAGATACATATATGTGAAGGAATGTCTGGAAGCAGCATCAAGGTAAACATATAAAGGTATCTAGAATTATGAGTCGTTGCATGGATCTTAACCCTGTAATCAGAGTATCACTTCAAAGGTTTGAGTATTTTTATATTAAAAAGTGAGGCAACGTAAGAATTCTAGCAGGAAGCATTTAACATTTGGTTTTCTTCTTATCACTAGGATTTATGCATATAATCTTATTTAAATTTTGGTTTTATATAGTAATTTGAGAAAAAATCATTTTTCAAACCAGGATGAGTGCTGATTTTGTGATTTAGACTATTCTCGCTACAATTTTTTTTAATGGACAAATGTGCAGTTTTAGCACATAACCTGATCTAATCACTTAATAATTTCCTGTTCTGAAAACACATTGTATTATTTTTAACTATTACAGGCAGTTCTATATAATCTTTCTACTCCTTATATTATAACCGTTCCTCCTTTTCCTCTTCCTCTCAACTCTCTCTCTCTCAACTCTTTACCACCAGACTCTTTCCTCTTACTCCTCTATCTCATCCACTGTACACAACTTCAATTCTTATTTGTACAGCGGTGGCTTAAATTTACATCTTCACTCAATTCATTCCATTATGGCAAAGCTAACACCACTCATCTTTCTGATGTACAATCATGGCTGTTCTACTAGCTCAACAAGCTTTACAAGCTCAACATACAAACTATTAGTTCTTATATTTCCCAAATCCTGTCCACTTCCTGCCTTCTTCAGAGCTGTCTACAAAACCACCATCCTTCCCATCATCCAGGCTCCTCCCTTCTATTCTCACAAACCTGGTTGTCACTGCCATTCCTTTATCTACAACATATTTAAAATCTGATCCTTTCTCACTAAATGTCAATGTGACAGCTAAAGTGCATACTTCCTTCTCTCTGAACTTTCAATTTCCCATCTTAGCCCCATTCCAGTATATCTGGTAATGAAGCAGCTTAACCCACTTTCTGTTTTATGCTTCCACCATCTCACACGTCTTGAATTCCTCCACTATTTTCCCCTTTGTCCACCTAATCAAGTTTAAGATCTTCATCCTCACCTTCAAGGTTCTAAGAAACACCCACCCCACCCTACCTATGTCTCTGTTCATCTCATGTATCCCTCAACTCCTTGCACCACTTATGATGTGTCACCATTCTCTTTGTTTCTTTCTCCAGCACCACACCCACACTGTATATTTGATGCCAATCCTGAAATTCATTGTGCAGGGGTACTCTGCTCTGCCCTTGCGAAGCCGCACTGAAATGAATGAAGCTCTTCCACGGAACGGGAGTTTGCCTGTTCCTAGATCTAACTGCAGAATCCAGACCATTATTTGTGCTTTGTACAACGCTGAGCTAAGTAATTAACAAGACTAACTAACTAACTAAATAGACAAACGAATAATAATAAAATAATCATGTTAAAAACACAACTTTAATCAAATTCACCAAAATATTACCAGAATATTTTTTCTTAGGTTCTTTATGTGCTGTACCAGTCTTTTCTTGTTCATCCAAATCAGCAAATAACATTTCAGGTATCTAAAATAAAAAACATTTTTGTCAAAAAGTGCATACACTGAACTTTCAAGTAAAGATAAAAGCAAAGAAACTATTAATAAAATGGCAACATCAGTTATAAATGTAAAAAGGATTTGAAAACAACAGCTTTGTTCAAGAGCCCTTTACTGAATAATGATAAATAATAAATAGTAATAATAATTAATAATAAAGGAATCTCAGTTGTTAGTACTGATGATTCCCTGTTCTCTCCAAGCAGAACAATCTTTCACCAACTCTAAGGAAACAGCAGATAATATCACTGAGGAACTTTACATTTATATAAATACCAAGGAAGTATCAAGGTATACAGCCTTACTCTAAAATTCAACATGAATTCAGATGACCTAATAAAATGCCTTGTTTAAGGAGGCACCATGGGAATGAGCTTCCCTCATGCTGTGCAAACTTTCTTAACCTTGATCTACAGTAAGATTTTCAAGTCTTCTACACGGTCACAGATGGCTGGTGGGCATGATAGTTTATCTCATGAATTTCACAATGGTAGACAATAAACACTATATGTACAGTATGTTTGGAAATATGACTACAGGACCAAATCCTGGGTCCTTATTCAATACACACTCAAACAAATCCTACTGAGGTCACAAAAATATCCTAAAAAACATTTTTCAAACTTAGACAATTAACATTTCATCAAAAAATGCTGTTTCATTAAAGCCGAAACATTTTGCAGAGACATATGGATTTGACAATGTTTTTGTCTGGAACGTTTTTAAGGTCCAGGACCCTGATAATTTCTCATCCAGAAAGGAATGAAAAAGAGAGACCTGAATCAAAAACTTGAGGTTTCTTTAATCTGAAAACAGCTGTTTCACAGAACAGAATTGTCATCCTCTGGCAGCTCTACGTACAGTCCTATATATCTTTCTCAAAATGATGCCACTAACATTCTGAAATAGGGATAGCTTGATGCTGTAAGGTGCTCAGTTCCCTGGCCTCAATCCAGCAAAGCACTTAAGCATGTGCATAATCCCACTAAAATCAAAATTTAAATTCTGTGTTTCATCAAAGGAAGAGTGATCAGCCCATAGTGAGATACTAACATGTTACTGTTGGTGAATTATCAAATGATAATAATATTTAACTTTTCCAAAGCACTTTGTACTTTTAAAGCACTGTACAAATATTAATCTAAAAAAGCAAGGTATGTCAGAGGTTCCTTAAACACTTTAATTAAAACCAACTTTGCGTCTCTGAGTAATTTGGAATTGAGTCATTTAACATGAACAGATGGCATTTTCCGAATGCAGCACTTTTGAATTACTGATAATCTAAACAAAGAAATCTTATTCAAACATGATGCAAGGGAATTACATTGGACTGAAAAAATGTGATTGCTAGCTTTCCTTAGCTTTATAAAAAACTGAATATTTGGCTAAGAGAAGATTACATCAGCATGACAGTTTGGTCTGATAAAGAAGCAAAAAATAACTTCATAGAACAGGAGGGAAAGCCGTACAATGACATTAACAAAATAAATGAATTAATGCTCACTTTTAAATTTTGTTTTGTTTGTCTCCTATACCTACCTTTTTCATACTGCTTTCAGACCAGCTTTCCATCCACAACACCTGACATTTTTTATGCAGTGCTGGATTACTCTCACAATTTATTGTGAAATTTAAATTGGCAGAATCCATAATCAAGACAATGTGCAAGTTCTGCTGAATCCCTAAAGGAAATACAACATATTAAAAAATTAAGCCAATTGAATTCTAACTACCTAATGATAAATTTATTGCAGATCCAATACAGTATAATTTTTGACTGTCCTTCATACATTGTCTTACAGACCTATTTCCAGAAAGGGACACTAACAATCAAAATACATAAGGGATACAATTATCTTAAAATGTAACCAATTCTAAAACAAATCAGAAGTAATTTTAGTGCCCTGGAGTCTGCCTTCCAATTTCGGTGTTTTTTCAATCATATTTTCCAATTGTATTTCCTTGTTTCTATGTGAAAGACCCAAACAAACTAATAACTAAAGCCCCTATCTTGCAAACATTAACTTTATTACAACTACTCACTCATGTGTGGAAAGTTCTTCATGTGCATAAGTGTTTGTAAGATTGGAGTTAACTGACTGTAAAAGGGAAATACTGGAATGTGCTATCATATGCACAAAGTAAACGAGCTGAAAAATGAGACAAACATTTTCTTTCCTGTAATCTCTTTCAGTTATATGATTCTTAGATATTATTTGAAACCATGAGTGTGAATGCAATTTTAGACAGAATGTGATTTTTATGTTGTGTTCCTTTAATTAAACCGAAGTACTGATTGTTCCTGTTTTTTAAATAACTGCATGATTCAAAATGTACTTGAAAAGTACCACCCCTTTGCATATTTTTATTATTTTACTCACTTTGATAGCCTTTAATCAATTACAAATTATGTAGTCCAATTCACTTACTGTATGTAAAATAGTTGAAGACTGGTCCTGTAAATCCATCTTGGGAAGCTTGATCCTTCAGAGGAGACAGTAATGGTTCTAATTCTTCTATAGTGTACAGTCCAGGAACCTCACCTATGTCAGGAACAGTTTCAATCAGCTTTAAAATGTGTAAAATGAATTAATCAAAATAAAATTGATAAAATACCTCTAAACATTTTGTTTGGTGAATTTGGGTGATACAGAATCTATCTACATATCAACATACTTATATGACCTTCCTTTTCAAAACAACAAAACCAGTACTGTTCACAATCTCATTTTGGATGAAGCACCCAGTCTTGCTTGCATCACTGAGACATGATTCAGTGCCTCCTCCAATCCTATCCACAGATAGTCACTACAGTATATACCCTATACATCACAAGCCAAAACTGACTCCAGAATGCACCAGAAAATAGGAAGAGGAGGCAGAATACAAATCCTGTTCCCCTCCAACTCAGATACAGAAGACGCTCCACTTCAGAAACAAAAACATCTGAGTGCATACATATGATCTGTGAGCCAAAGGACAAGAGAAATTTAGGAATTCTAGTGGTATACAGGTCTCCAGATGGAAACCCTGTCACCTGGAGAAAATTAGAGCTATTGCCCTGCATGCTACAAGGATTAGACATTTCTTACCTGATGATTCTCTTTTTGTTAGCAGCTTCTCGCCTTCATCACAAATGGGTAATATCTCCACAAATGGATGGAATTAAGTGACAGTCTAAAAATGTTGCTGGAGGCCCCAGGAGTAAGCCCTGCCCTTCAACTCAGAACAAGAGTTCTTCTCAACATGATGAAACACTCTAGCATACAGATTATTAGCATTAACATTTTCTGGTCTGCAATACTACCAGGATGGGTTGAATAAGGAGAGAAGCTACTAACAGAAAGAAAATTATCAGGTGAAAAATTTCTCATTCTGTTGCACAGCTTCTCTCCTCGTTCATAATGAATGGGAAGTTGTGAGAAGTGAGTCTCAAAATTCAGGGAGGAAGAGAATGGGAGGAAAATGCAGAATTGTAATTATTATTACAGTTGATAATATGTAGAAATGGACGTTCCACCTATATAAAGCAAAAGTTTTGTAATTTAAGGAATTATTTGGGAACCAACCCAGTAGCATTTTTCCTACCAAAAGATGCATTTGCAGAGGAATTGGAATCTACTTTACAGATGTTCCTCAAATGAATAGGGCCCTAACAAATTAACAGTCCATTTTGGTCAATTTCACGGTCACAGGATTTCACCATGATTTCAATAATTTCCATCCCACCATCAACCTCAGCCTAGATCAATCCACACAAGCGGTCCATTTCCTGGACACTACTGTGCTAATAAGCGATGGTCACATAAATACCACCCTATACCGGAAACCTACTGACCGCTACACTTACCTACATGCCTCCAGCTTCCATCCAGGACACACCACACGATCCATTGTCTACAGCCAAGCTCTAAGATATAACCGCATTTGCTCCAATCCCTCGGATAGAGACAAGCACCTACAAGATCTCTAACAAGCATTCTTAAAACTACAATACCCACCTGCTGAAGTGAAAAAACAGATTGACAGAGCCAGACGAGTACCCAGAAGTCACCTCCTACAAGACAGGCCCAACAAAGAAAATAACAGAACACCACTAGCTGTCACCTTCAGCCCCCAACTAAAACCTCTCCAGCGCATCATCAGAGATCTACAACCTAGCCTGAAAGATGATCCTTTACTCTCACAGATCTTGGGAGACAGACCTGTCCTCGCTTACAGACAACCCCCCAACCTAAAGCAAATACTCACCAGCAACCACACATCACTGAACAAAACCACTAACCCAGGAACCTATCATTGTAACAAACCCCGATGCCAACTCTGTCCACATATCTATTCAAGTGACATCATCATAGGACCTAATCACATCAGCCATACCATCAGGGGCTCGTTCACCTGCACATCTACCAATGTGATATATGCCATCATGTGCCAGCAATGCCCCTCTGCCATGTACATTGGCCAAACTGGACAGTCTCTACGCAAAAGAATTAATGGACACAAATCTGACATCAGGAATCAAAATACTCAAAAACCAGTGGGAGAACACTTTAACCTGTCTGGTCATTCAGTGACAGACCTGCGGGTGGCTATATTACAACAGAAAAACTTCAAAAACAGACTCCAATGAGAGACTGCTGAGCTGGAATTGATATGCAAACTAGACACAATCAACTCCGGTTTGAATAAGGACTGGGAATGGCTGAGCCATTACAAACATTGAATCTATCTCCCCTTGTAAGTATGCTCACACTTCTTATCAAACTGTCTGTACTGGGCTATCTTGATTATCACTTCAAAAGTTTTTTTTCTCTTAATTAATTGGCCTCTCAGAGTTGGTAAGACAACTCCCACCTGTTTATGCTCTCTATATGTGTGTATATATATCTCCTCAATATATGTTCCATTCTATATGCATCCGAAGAAGTGGGCTGTACTCCACGAAAGCTTATGCTCTAATAAATTTGTTAGTCTTTAAGGTGCCACAAGTACTCCTGTTCTTCTTTTTGCGGATACAGACTAACACGGCTGCTACTCTGAAACCAGCCAACATCCGCCACACTCCAGCTGCCCAGCTCTGAAGGTCGCAAAGTAGAGGTGGCGATACCTCGACCCCCCCTAAAATAACCTAGCGACTCCCATGCAATACTCTTTTGGATCAGGACCCCCAATTTGAGAAATGCTGGGCTCCCCATGAAATCTGTATATTATAGGGTAAAAGCACACAAGAGACCAGAGCAGATTTCACAGGGGGAGACCAGATTTCACAGTCTGTGACATGTTTTTCATGGCCGTGAATTTGGTAGGACCCTACAAATGAGGCTCAGACCTTTTCTTTCTACAATGCCATTAAGTATGTTGTAGAGCAGAGGTTCTCAAACTGTGGTCCATGGATAGATAGTTCCCTCTAAGGTGCGTGCCTGGGCGGCCACACACGAGAGAATGAAGGGCCACCCACCTAAGTAGTGGAGCCACGCAGGCATTGCTCCACTAATTAGGTGCCTGGACCCTGGAGAAGACGCACATGTAAGGTGAGGTGGTGCTCTTGGGAGAAATGGGGGTAGGTGGGAGGGGGCAGTGGGGTGAGAAGTGGGGATGGGGGAAATTTGGGATGTGCAGGGCTGCGGCGGCCAGAGAAAGAGGCGACTTTCCCCAGCTCCAGGACTGCAGCTGCTGGGAAGAGAGAGCCCTCCTTCCCAGCCCCAGCTCGGGGGCTGCTGCGGTGGAGGAGAGAGGGAGAGACACCCCTCCTTCCCAGCCCCAGTTCGGGGGCTGCCGCGGAGGGGGAGAGAGGGCACATCCAGTGCATTAGAAAGATAAGACTACTGATATTAAAATATGAGTTGTGTGCTTTTATTTGTAGAACAAAAAAAGTTAATTATTATTAAGGTTTATTTATATAGCACTTTTATCCAAAGCACTTTACAATAGTTAGCTAAAGGTACAAACAACATTTGGAAAGATCATTAAGTGGTCCCCCAAGACCCTCAGCAATTTTCAAGTGGTCCACAAAAAAAAAAGTTTGAGAACCACTGTATAGAGGGACCTTTGATTACCTCCAGGAATGGTTTCCCGGATGCTAAATATGGCAACTTCTGCAAGATTTTAACATCTTGCCTGCAGCAATTTTGAGGCCCTAAGGCCCTGGGCCTTTTGGATGGAATTAGATGAATAGAGTACAACTGGCATGCATACTATGTATGTTTGAACGGAAAAATTCTTACTGATAATTTCCTTTCTGCTAGCCGCGTTTTCCACAATTCTGGATGTCTGGACTGCTCTCCTCTCTCTGGAGCTCAAGGATGTGGATCAGCATTTTGTACATTAGACCAAGGAAGACAGTCAAATTGTAATGTCTCCACTTAATATCCGACTCATGAGCCACTCAGGGTGGGAAGAATTGTGATAGACACTGCTAGCAGAAAGGAAATTATTGGTAAGAAATTTCCATTCTGCAGCCCAGCATCTCCCACAATTCTACACATCTTGGAAGTAGCAAGCCATGAACAGGATGTAGAGAGGGATATGAAACAAAACTTTGGTAGGAAAGAACCCCCTCTCCCCTGTTTGGTCAACTCATTCAAGTATGTATTATTTCTGCCCACTGCCTGTGGCAACTTCCTGCCAAAGGAGGTCTCTGTAGAAGACCGGTCCAACTTGTCATGCTCAATGAAGGTGTTAGCTGTAGACCAATTAGCTTGCCGCCATTCCAGTCTGACCCAACGCACCGCCTTGAAGGCAGGCATAGTATTGCCGATGAACGCTTATTTGATTTTCCCTTGCCCAGGATGTCAACAAGTCCAAACTGCCAGTTAAGTTCTAAAGAGCACCTCCTTGTGGTGGGTCTCCTTTATTAATGGAGAAACCAAAATAGAATATAAACAAAACTTTCACCCCAACATTACAGCATGCCGACTAGGTCATTCCTAGTTCATGTCCCCTTCTGAGTCCAGTGTTCACCTCTACTCAGGCTTTTCCTCCAAGGTTCTCTTAGTTCCAGTCTGATGTTATGCCTCTTGCCCCTACTGGAGTACTTCCTCCTCTGGAGTCTGAGGTCTGGAGAGGTCTCTCCACTGAAACTCTTCTCCAGGGGCAGAGGGTGATTCTTTGCAGGCTGGGCTTCTAGCCAGTATCTCAGGGACCTCTGACTGAGACCAGGTCCTCTTGAATGCCGGCTGGCTGCAGCCTACTATTTAGAAGGCTGCCCTCTCCAAGAGCTCCTCTTACAGGCTCTCAGTACTGGTAGGTACCCCAGAGACCTATCTTCTGGATTTCCTGTTCAGGCTCTGGTTTCGCTTGGGAGCTCCCCTCTACATGAGCCTCCTGTCTCCCTTTGGAGTTCCCTCTAAGGCCTTGTCTACACTACACAGTTTTGTCGACAAAAGTCACCTTTCATTGACAAAACAGTGGAGGTGTACATACTGAAATGCTCCTCCTGCCGATGTGACTCCCGTTTGCCAACATAATAAAACCATCTCGACGAGCGGCAAGGAGCTTTTTGCAACGCAGTTAGAGCGGTGCAGCGTCAGTGTTGACACTGCACTTGGTTATGTCGCCCTAAGCGGTCTCCAGTAGGTATCCCACAATGCCCATCCTGACTACTCTGGTAAGCACTTTGAACTCCACTGCCCTGAAGGTACTCAGGTATGCGCTCCTCCCCCATTTAAAGGCACCGGAATTTTTGAAATTCCTCTTCCTGTTTGCTCAGTGTGCACAATTCACACAGCATCTTCCCAGCTGACCATGCCGACTTTCTGCAGCAGATGCTGTCCCACATGGAGCACACTGGAGCTGTTGGATATGCTGAGTCTATGGGGAGAAGAGGCTGTGCAGTTTCAGCTTCACTCCAGCCATAGGATACCTGTGGGCTGATTGCTAGTGGCATGCAGGAGAAGGGGCACGAGAGGGACATACAGCAGTGTCATGCCTAGATCAAGGAGCTGAGGCAGGTGTACCAGAAGACAAGGGAGGCCAACCGTTGCTCTGGTGCAGTGCCGAAGACATGCCATTTCTATAAGGAGCTGCATGCTATCCTCAGCAGCGACCCCACCTCCACTGCCAAGAGCCCCATGGATACTTCAGTCAGCAACTGAAGGCAGCAGCCAGCGGACTCAACCTCAGTGATGAAGTGGTGATGAGGAAGTGGATCTGGAGGACAATGTGGAACAAATGGCAGGGTCAACTGGTGGTGCGACAAGTCAGGACCTCTTTTCCACTCCGGACGTGTCTAGCCAATCCCAGCACTCCAGCTCTGGTGCACAGGATGCAGGAGAGGGAAACTCCGGTAAGTGCTCATTTTGCTTTGGTGAGTGGAGTTTGAGCATGTATTTTGTTATATGGTAGAGGAGAGAAAATGGACCGAAATTAACATCAGAGCCTGTCCATTTACACTGTGAGTCCACGGCGGAAAAGTTTGTTAATGTTGGTGGGGATATTCCTGGAATCCTCTACAGTGTTCTCTCAGGAAACTTTCCAGTAGGTATTCTGCAATCCTCTGCCAAAGGTTCCTTAGCAGAGTGTTCTTGTTTCTCCCCCGGCTGTAGGAAACTTTGCAGCGTCACCCGGCAATTATTTCTGCAGGGACCAGAGCAGCACACAGGCGAGCAGCATACAGAGCTGGTCTGAAGCCACATGAGTGCAGGAGATGCCCACTTGCATCCTAGGTTACCCTTAGAAGTGAGATATTGGGTTCAATTACCCTATCCTGTGGAAAAGGGTACCAATATTCACAATAGTCTCCCTAGCTGCTTGTAGTAACCCCCTTCGTGAACCACCCTTTGTCCCTTCTTGCCTATTGCCTTTGTCACCACCCCCACTGAACTCATCATATTTGGAACTCGCGCCAACCTGTGTGCTAGCCCAGGGACAGTGAGAAAGAGGTGTGTGTAATTTTTTGTGACTCACGGCTGTGAGTGCACTTACAATACTGTTTCTGTTCTTTGTTTCTTTGGTAAGTAGGATATGTTTTGTGAAGTGCTGCAGTGAACAAAGGCAGCACATAGAGAAACAAGAGCATGGAGGGAGACAATCAATGAAAGACTGAAACTGAATAGCCCGGAAAGGACTCGGGGGCAGGAGTGGATGATAAAGCTCCTCTAGGGCCAGACAGAGATGATGAACTCCCTCATTACCCTGCAATCTGAGCATATCAATGCATGACTCCCCCTGCAGCCACTACAGAACACCAGTCCATGCCATCCTCAAACGCCCCCACCGAAGACCTCGCGTGTACCCGGTCTCTCACAGTACCCCACGCACTCCACGCCTAGGCACTGGTTTCCCAACAAAAGCTGGAGTTACAGCTGTGAGAGCCCTAAATGCGAAACTGTTCCTCATTATCATGTCTCCTGTTTGACCAAAAATTGTGTTTTGTCCTGTTATTAAAGCAACTTATGATTGTCAACATAAGTCAACTTAACTCTGTAGTGTAGATATGGCCTAACTAAGCTTGGGTAACCTTTATTAGGTCCAGTACTTGTTAACTAATCAGCCAGCTGGGGCAATCAATTACACCTCCATGAGGCATTCATAAGACAGTCATAGGCAGAGTGGCCCTAGCTCCCCATAAAGAGCAGCTGCCCAGTGACATGGCCACTTTGCAAATTTCCAAAGTGGATGCCCTTTCTCATTCCCGCCCATGAGGCTGCTAAGGATCTCATGGAGTGTGCCCTCTCGGACAGGACCTCTGATAATATGTAGGCTTCCACAATACATAGTCTAATCCATATAGTGATGGAAGACTTGGAAACTCTGAATTCCTGGCATTTCATTTGGAAGGACACAAATAGGGAGCCCAATCTTCTCATGGATTCTGTATGCTTGTCTTTGCATTTGTAAAATTCGTGAACAGGTCGGTTGAAGGGAGACTGAACATCTAAATGATGAGATAGAAAACCTTCTGATTCTGACACCACTCAGCATTCTTGAACCAGTACCTGCTGAGTCAGTCTGCTTTTTGGTTCAGCTCCCCTTTGATGTGGATCACTCTGAAAGAAAGGAGGAGCATTTCATCCGCCTCATTATTTACACTGCTTCCACAAGGAGCACCAGACCCTTAGTTCCCCCTGTGGTTGTTTAAATATGTGACCATAGTTGTATTGTCTGATTGAACACAGGGCATGGTTCCCCCTTAGGTTGGGCTGCAACCTTCACAGAGCTAATTTGATAGCTCTAAACTCTAGGACGTTTACACTGTGAGCCTTTTCCTCCTCACTCCAGAGGCCCTGGGTTGTTTGGGTCTCCAAGTTAGCTCCCTAGCCCTCCATGCTGGCATTGGTTGTGAGAACTAAACCATCTGGAAGGCAGATAGGCATGCCTTTCAAGATATTGTTGTGGGCTGATCAACATTTTAAGTAGTTGAACATCTGTATTAGAACCCCTACTTGATTGTTCATGTGTTCCGGGGAGTGGTCCCACACGTTTAGTATGGAGGCTTGAAGACTTCTGATGTATGATTGTGCCCATGCAGTGATTCCCATGTAGGATAGCTGAAGTACTAGCAGTTGGAAGGCATAGTGCTATAGTAGGCCTCCTGCAGCTTTGGAGTAAGAAAATAAGTTTTTGGATGGAACTAGAGAACTTTTCATGGTAATGATGATGAAACCGTGTGCCTGGAGAAGATTCAGCATCCAAGACATGGCCCTGTGCGCTGCTGACTGTGATGGAGTCTAATCAGGATGTCATCCAGGAAGTGTATAGGTGAGTTCCCTGTAACCTGTGTCTGGCTATTATCACCACCAATATTTTTGTAAAAAACCTGGAGGCTGAGGACAGGCCAAACAGGAGTGTTCAGTACAGATAATGTTTCCTGAGGTAAAAAAACCTCATAAGTCTGCAGTGGCACGGGTCTGTTGAGGATATGATATGCGTCCATTACATTTACTGAAGTCAAGAAGGTCCCCCAGGACAGGGAGGACATCGTAGAGGCTTTGGCTCCACTTTAAAGAAGGTCTCCCTACCACATTTGTAGCTGACATCTTAATGAATGCAACGAGGCTACTGGCTTCCAGCTCAGTAGCTGAAATCTGGATACTCACTCTAAGGATGTCCTATACTTGGCTAAGTTTACAAGCTCCTCCTTTTCAGAGAAAAGTTGGATAAGGTGATGGCTGACAATGGGGAAAAATCCAAACAGTCTTCTCCCTTCCCCACTAAGGGCCCTGAAGATAGAATATAGACCAGCCATCACAGAGAGGTACTCCTTTCACTCCTTGTCCTCACAGAGGCACCAGTGAAGGGACAACAGATTCCCTAATGGAAAGCACTGGAATCAAGGGCTCTACCTGCCTGATTGTTTCCCTCACCCTCCATGACCATTGGTAAGTGTTGATGTAAAGAGCTGCATGTTCAGTTGTCCTCTATGTCCACTGAAGGTAGGACAAGAGGTAATGGACTTAATCTGCGGCAAGGGAGATTTATGTTAGATATTAGGAAAAACTTTCTAACTAAATTGTAAAGGTGCAATAGGCTTCCAAGTGAGGTTGTGGAACCCCCATCACTGGAGGGTTTTAAGAATAGGTTGGACTAACACCTGATGGTATAGGTTTACTTTGTCCTACCACAGTGCAGGAGGCTGGACTTGATGACATCTCGAGGTCCCTTCCAGCCCTACATTTCTGTTATTCTGCGATTACTAGGCCCAACTGAGCAAATAAGGAGTGAATCTGCTGAATACTGATCTCCACTTGATGCCTAGAACAACCGCAGACCAATCAGTCATCCAGGTAGAGGAACAACTGGATACCAACCCTCCTGAGGTGAGCCACTACCACTGCAATGCATTTGGTAAACACCTTTGGGGAAGACGACAGGTTGAAAAGGAAGACAATGTATTGGTAATATTGGTCCACAACTAGAAATCTCAGATATTTTCTGTGGTTCAGGTGGATTGCCACATGAATGTAGGCATCCTAGACACCAAGAGCAGCATATCAGTTGCTGGGATATAGAGATGGGATGGTTGTTGCCAAGGAAACCATGCAGAACTTGATCTTTCTGATGAAATTAACTTCTGCCTCAGACCTCCTTCCCCCTCTGCCTTCTTTTGTAAAATGAGGAAGTAGTGAGAATAAAACCCCTTTCCTAGGGATGGAGGGGAACTTTGATAGCTTCTATATGAAGAAGAGCTGCTCTTCTTGTTTAGGTGCAAACTCATAAGAGGGGTCCTTGAAAAGGGATGGGGAAGGTGAGTGGAGGAAAAGTATAGACTGAAACTGGATTGTATAATCCACTTGGACTGTGCTTAGAACAGGGCCGCCCAGAGGCGGCAAAGCAATTTCGGGGGCCCCGTCCATAAAAAAAAGTTGCAATACTATAGTAACACGTATTTGGAAATGTAAAAAAAAAAAAAAAAACTGGTGAAATACATTCAAAAATTAATTTGTAATAATTTGAAAATACACTAACTACATTATTTAAAAACATTAAATGCTTTAATGGTATGTATACATTTGCAGTTACATAACGGGCTGTTGCTGGGTGATGGTGATGGTTGGTGCCAATGGGCTGTCGCTGCATGGGGGTCGTGCTGCTGTTGCCCAGGGCTGGGTGGGGAGCTAGGCTCTGGGTTGGGGGGTGCCCGGCTCACAGGGGCTGGACTCAGGGCTGTGGGGAGATGGGGTCGGGGGGTGTCCGGCTCAGAGGAGCTGGGCTCGGAGCTGGGGATCAGGGCTGTGGGGGGGATGGGATCAGAGGGTGTCCGGCTCACAGGGGCTGGACTCAGAGCTGGGGGCCAGGGCTGTAAGGGGGGTGGGGTCAGGGGTTGCCTGGCTCAGAGGGGCTGGGCTCAGAGCTGGGGGTCAGGGATGTAAGGGGGGTGGGGTCAGGGGGTGCCTGGCTCAGAGGGGCTGGGCTCAGAGCTGGGGGGCACGGCTGTGGGGGGGATGGGGTCAGGAGGTGTCAGGCTCAGAGGGGCTGGGCTCAGGGCTGTGGGGAGATGGGGTCGGGGTGTGTCCGGCTCAGAGGGGCTGGGCTCAGAGCTGGGGGGCAGGGCTGTGGGGGGGATGGGGTTGGGGGGTGCCCGGCTCAGAGGGGCTGGGCTTGGGGCTGGAGGTCTGGGCTGTGGGGGATGGGGTTGGGGGGGGTGCCCGGCTCAGAGCTGGGGTCAGGGCTGTGGGGGATGGGGTCGGGGGAGTGCCCAGCCCCGGCCCCTTACCCCCTCTCCCGGAGCCTCAGTGTGCCGTGTCCAGTGCTGCAGCGGCGTGATGTTTCCAGCGGGGCCTGAGCTCCCGCCGCTCAGCCGCAGCTCACAGCCCCGCCCCCTTACCAGCTGAGACACCGGTGAATGGGGGAAGACTGAGGCGGGGGGAGCCTCCGACATATTGCCCCACTTGCCCCCTCTCCCCGGGTGGCCCTGGCTTAGAACCCACTGATCTGAGATGATGGACTCCCAAGCTCCAAGGAATTGTTGGGGGAAAGAGAGGGTAGGTCTAGCACAACTGGAATGTTCCTCACAAATGGGCAGTCAAGTGGACTGTTTAGAAACTAATGGCTATTGTTTAGAAGAGGCATAAGAGATATGCCTTCTCCTCAGAGACATTTTTTTGGAAGGGTCAGGCCATCTAGGCTCATAGTAACTTTGCCATGGTTGTTGCAGCAGCTTGCACTGCTTCCTTCAGCAGGGAGATGAGGGAATGCAGTGCCCCTTCTTTCTTAAGCAAAAAAAGATTTCATCCCTCGAAGTGCAGGTCCTCAATAGTCTGTTCAACCTCCGTAGGTATGTCAGAGTTCTGATGCTACAAAGCTCTCCTCAGGGTGACCACTATGGCCCTTATCCTAACTGCAAAGTGACCTGAAGATTAGATCTAGCTACAAGATGGCCTTCAGACACCAAAGTCTTAAATTCATCCTTCATATCTTCTGGGAGCTTGTCCACAAATTTATGCATTGAGTACCAGTTGATGTAGTCGTATTTAGACAGAAGTGGCTGGGGTGGTTGAAAATTTGCATCTGTAAATTTGAAGTAGAGTATGTTTTTCTGCCAAATAAGTCTGGTTTCTCTGGCTCTTTTTCTTTTGGTGTGGTGCAAAAGCATCCCTGGCGTGATCATTCACACACCTGTGACTAGCAGGGAGCCTATGCTGGGATATGAACAGAACTACTCAGAGCCCAGAGAAGGGAACTTATAGCATCTATCAGTTCTTTTTGCCATCAATGTGAGGCTAGCTAAAGTCTGCCACTGGATTCTGGCAGGATCTAATAAAGCCTCATAAACCGGCAGTGCAACTCTGCCTGTTATGTCTGTAAAATATCAACAACCTTGTGGGTACTTTCTATGTTGTGGTTATTGGTTTGTCTGCAAACTGTGGGAATAGAGGACCTGTGCCGAGGGGAGAGGAAGGAAGGCTTTGAAAATTGTAACCTAGTTCCATGTGAAAGCTCTTCTACAGAGGGAGACCTGAAGTCCGCCAGGTGTGCCATTTGGAAGCAGAGAATTCTGAAGAGTTCTCCCTCAGAGTGGGAAGGAAAAGGAGAAAGGGTTTAAACCCTGTTTTTTATGCCACTTACACATTAACCATTCAAATTACTTCCTTACAAAGGGGATGTTTGCTTCTCTCTTTTTGGAACCTCAAGCCTCTGGAGTTTGCAAGACTTACTCCTCAGTAGGCTGTGAAGGGATCCTCTATCCTTGGGAATCATCATGCCCCAGTTGAGCTTTTCTACAATGAAGTAATGGCTTTGGTCAGTGAGATAAGGCCCACCCTATATGTTGCCAAATGAGAGTCCAATGCCCTGATGGAGCAAGGGACAGTGGCTTGTGGTGGAAGACTTCAGAAAAGCTGTGTATAGCATCTCTTGGTCTTGGCTTGAAGCTTGCACAGCTTTTCTGCTGCTGTGGTGAGGGGCAGAGAAAGCCCAGTTGAGAAGTACTCAAGAGGTTAGTCCCTCAATGCTCCAGTGATTCCTCAGCTCAGGAGAGCAAAGCTAGATATTGAAATAAAGTCACTGCTACATGAAAATGAATAAAACAAAGTGGTTGGGAGAAACTGAAATGTAACTTGTTTCCACTAGAGGCAGAAATTCTGCTGGTCTGTGTTCAAAGATGGGGTGTTGTCCTGGAGCCCCCAGCAACAATGGACTGCTTCTGAATTCCACAAGTAAGAAGCATTACCCATTTGTGATGAATTAGGAGAGAAACACTGCAGCAGAAAACATAATATAGCATACTTCTACTTAAAAAAACTTCTTTAAAAGAAAGTTATTTAGGTTGCAAAATCAGGAAATGGCAGTTATATGGTTGCCCCTGCAATGTCAATTTTGCCCTATTGTATGCCCACCCTATGCCCTGAATTAAGGGAGGGTCCTGGGGAACCATAAGTTTTTTGTACTCATCTCACCTGATGACAATAGACTGTTGACCATCTCAAGGAATGTGGAATGGACAAACTGATAGTCTTCGAGCAGCAATACAACCTGCTGTGCTTCAATTCCAGCAAGCTGCATCACCTAATAGCCGGGAAGTAATTTTAATCTAATTGAACAGAATGTGTACATTCTTTTATAATAGAATAATAAATCCTTAAATTTATTTTATATATTTATCTATCCCCCCCCCCCCATTCTGTATTACTACATTTGTATATTCTCAACAAATGATTTTGGTCATCTGTCAAATATAAAGCTAAGGAACAGTCTACATGGAAGAACTGATTTATAATTAGAAAACAATTAACAAATACTTTGATGCTTACATGAAATTAAGGACCAATTTTTCCAAATAGGACCTCAAACTGAAACCCACAAAACTATGCAGTTGGTACTCCCTTTGTTGTGTGCACTATAACATGGAGTTTTCTTGTGCAATTTTGGAGGCCACTTTGGGAATTTTGACCCTAAAAGTTTTGTTGTCTGTTTTAATTTAATGTGTATATCTTCGTAAATCACAAGATTTTTGCTTGATAAAGCATATTATAATGAGCCCACATGGTCCATACTTGCACTTGGAGAGAACCCTAAAAAAATCAGTGGGGCTCTAAGTAAGTGTAGGTGTCTACACACACAGAACAGCTTGCAAGATCTGGACCTGAGAAAAAGACTGTATCTGTGTCTTTACAGTGCCTAAAGGCTTGTCTTCACTACCGGGGAGATCAATGCTGCTGCAATCAATGCAGCGGGTGTCAATTTAGCGGGTCTAGTGAAGACCCGCTAAATCGATGACAGAGCGCTCGCTGGTCAACTCTGGTACTCCAGTTTCCCGAGAAGGGTAAAGTAAGTCAACCAGAGAACATCTCCTATCAACGCAGCGCAGTGAAGACATCAGGATAAGTCAACCTAAGCAACGTAACTTAGGTCGACTTACCCCAGTAGTGAAGGCGAGCCCTCATACAATGAGGCACTGATACTAATAATATATATAACTGTCAAAAATAAAATTAATAAGGAAAGATTATATAACGTGATCAGCACCACAATTGGGGCCAGATTTTCAAAAAAATCTGTGCACCATGCTGCTCTCCCTGAGAACAACAGGAGCTACAGATTGCTGAGCTCTTTTGAAACTTTGGCTACTTCATTTAAGTTCCTAAATGGGTGCTGAACTCTTCTGAAAGTCTTACCTGCAGGAAACATTTTTATTTTGTGTCTTTCAAAGTTCCCTTAACTATTCAATTTTTTTCCACACAAACTTAATTTAAATAAACTGCAAAATAGAAGAATGTGAGTGACACACCTGTTTAAGATCATTTTTGAACTGCTTCAATTCATAACCTCTGGAAATCTTGGGAGTAACCAGAATCGATCCATGCATGTGACTAACTAAAGAGGTAACTGTCCGACGACCGACACCACTACGTCCTGCTAAAAGAAGTGATCCTCCAGGAAAACTCAGCACTCTGTCTATCCTGGACACATAATCGAAGACTTCTTGGAAAAGTAAAATCTCTATCTCCTTGTTATCTCGTCCATAATGAATAATACCCTATATAAAAATGAGATAAATTAATATTTGTTAATGATAAATGCAAGTGTAACTATAGAATGTGATAATGTCCAACATTTTACAAAGTTAAGAAACAGAGGATAAGAAAACTTAAGAGATGACATGGATGTTCTTTACAAACTGAACTATTTAATGCAGTAGAATTTTGTTATCTTGCTGTCTCTGTTCCAGCAGTGGATAGACTTCAGAGTCCTAGTAAAGAAGTTACTTAAACCCAAGGTTCAGTGTAGCACAGACCCAAATATGGTATACCCTGGAGTAATGCTTACAGACTAAAATATATTGAAACAAGAATAAAAGAACATACCAATGGATGAATTTAAAATACATAATAGGCCAGAGCGACAGGTCCAGCCAAACTGTGCTCCAAGCCACCTTTTTTAGTCATAGAATCATAGGACTGGAAGGGACCTTAAGAGATCATCTAGTCCAGTCCCATGAACTCAAGGCAGGACTAAGTATTATCTAGACCATCCCCGACAGGTGTTTGTCTAACCTGCTTTTAAAAATCTCCAATGATGGAGATTCCACAACCTCCCTAGGCAATTTATTCCAGTGCTTAACCGCCCTGACAGTTAGGGAGTTTTTCCTAATGTCCAGCCTAAACCTCACTTGCTGCAATTTAAGCCCATTGCTTCTTGTCCTATCCTTAGAAGTTAAGAAAAACAATTTTTCTCTCTCCTCCTTGTAACAACCTTTTAAGTACTTGAAAATGGTTATCTTGTCCCCCCTCAGTCTTCTCTTTTCCATACTAAACAAACCCAATTTTTTCAATCTTCCCTCATAGGTCATGTTTTCTAGACCTTTAATCATTTTTGTCGCTCTTCTCTAGACGTTCTCCAATTTGTCCACATCCTCCCTGAATTTTGGCACCCAGAACTGGGCACAATACTCTAGTTGAGGCCTAATCTGCACAGAGCAAAGCAGAAGAATTACTTCTCATGTCTTGCTTACAACACTCCTTCTAATACATGCCAGAGTGATGTTTGGTTTTTTTGCAACAGCGTTACATTGTTGACTCATATTTAGCTTGTGGTCCACTATGACCCCCAGATCCCTTTCTGCAGTACTCCTTCCTAAGCACACATACAAAATGGGAAATGAGTGCAACTGATTGTTCCTTCCTAAATGGAGTACTTTGCGTTTGTCCTTATTGAATGTCATACTATTTACTTCAGACAATTTCTCCAGTTTATCCAGATCATTTTGAATTTTAATCCTATCCTCCAAAGCACTTACAACCCCTCCTAGCTTGGTATCATCCGCAACCTTTATTAGTTTGCCATTATCTAAATCATTGATGAAGATATTGAACAGAACCGGACCCAGATTTTCTCCCTTATCTCCCTCATCTGATCCTTGGCCCTCACCAATGACCAAATTGGCCACTGGCATAACTTATAATTTATAGGAGCCTAAAGGCTGTTCTATCAGCTAGAGTGGTCACCTACCCAGCCCAATCTGACTGCAGGTTAGAACTAAATTCTGGCCCTATCATACTTCACAGTACTGAGCTGGCCACAGCTTTGAAATCCAGCATTGCTGTGCAGTCGTGGAGCACTACACACCTGATAAAGAAACTCACAGAGTTCTCAGGCCACCAAACCTTGTCCCTATTCACTAATCTTCATGGGTCCTGTGACAGTGTACCCCATAAGGCTTTATGGGGAGGGGTGCTTATAAATGTATGGATGACATAGCTGGATTATGTTTTGTGCTGCCTGTGCCATGTAACATATCTCCGTAAAGGTTATGGTCTACTATATCTATTCATCCTATTTGTACATATATATCATTTTCTACTCGAGGTTAAGAATATGGGCTATATGCTGGCTTGGTTTCTAAGTAAGCTCTGTGAGGCATTTGGTCAGCTTCTTTAGGAAGGAATTCGCCAGGTTAGTACCTGATCAGGAAACACTTGGGGAACAATGCATCTTGGAATGCTCCAATCCACATGAGAAGTCTTCCTGGAGACATGCAAGATACCCTGGGGACAATGGCTTCAGCCTGTAAAGACTGAGTCATGCAGGGACATGTGACTTGCCCAGGTGACCCCAGAACTCCATCTTGGAGCTGGACTTTGCATAGGAGGGAGGAGGGGGGGGGTCTCCACCCACAAGAGAGAGTCTATTTAAACCCAGGGGAGACCCCTCCATTTTGTCTTCAGCTGGCTAAAGAAGGAGCCTCTCCACCCCCACCCCCCCAGGATACTTGAAGGAGACTGAAACAAAGGACAGTAATTACAGGGGGTGTGAGTGATTGCTGGACCCAGGCTAAAAGGAGATTAGCCTGTAAAAGGGAGCACTCTGGAACTGGTGAGGAAATTATCTGTATTCAGTTGGATTAGGCATAGATTTGCGCATTAATTTTATTTTGCTTGGTGACTTACTTTGTTCTGTCTGTTACTACTTTGAACCACTTAAATCCTACTGTCTGTATTTAATAAAATCACTTTCTATTTAGTAATTCACTCAGAGTATGTATTAATACCTGGGGGAGCAAACAACTGTGCATATCTCTCTATCAGTGTTATAGAGGGCGAACAATTTATGAGTTTGCCCTGCATAAGCCTTATGCAGGGTAAAACGGATTTATTTGGGTTTAGACCCCATTGGGAGTTGAGCATCTGAGTGCTAAAGACAAGCGCACTACTGTGAGCTGTTTTCAGGTAAACTTGCAGCTTTGGGACAAGTGATTCAGACCCTGGATCTGTGTCTGGAGCCAGACGGGGGTGTTTGGCTCAGCAAGACAGGGTGCTGGAGTCCTGAGCTGGCAGGGAAAACAGAAGCAGGGGTAGTCTTTGCACATTGGGTGGCAGCTCCCAAGGGGGTTTCTGTGATCCAACCCGTCACAGGTCCCACATGGGCAAAGTAAGGGAGAAAGAGCTACTGAGGACTACTTGGAGTTGTGGGGAGTTGATTTGCATGAGTTTCCCATCTCCAGAGCCTACTACTCAAGTAGGCGTGGAACCCTGCCACGTTTCCTTCCACTATGGCCTGACTATCCTCAAAATCAGTTAGACCAATTCAGAGCCAGAACAGTGTCCCTTCCTCCACACGTTCTGGATTTGTCCTTTATTGCTTAAAATAAAGCAACTTCTGTTTCTAAAATAACTATATCTCCCTTTTAGAATACAAATTACATTCTATTATTCTAACCAAAAGAAAAAATGTCTGGCAACATAGTTCTGGTTACTTTAAACAATGTACAAATATAACTATAGACTTTTGAAAGTCTTTTCTTTTGTTTTTATTCCTTATTGTTGACGCACCTTTTTGATAACATCTTTTAGGTCTTCTGAATTTAATTTGCCAAGTGGCTTCCCATGAGGTGGTAATGCCTGCTCTGGTGCTCTGAATGTTCCCACCTCATGATGAGCTCCCCATGTTACATAGAAGCTATCTGTGAAAATATAACCATAAATGTGATAGGAGTCTACATTCTCAAAGCATATTACGAGGTATTTCAACAAATCTCACGTAATACATTTTATATGTTTTACCTGCCATATTCTCCAAGATATCTGAGCCCCAGTCTCCTTGAAACACTTTCATTAAAATATTATCAAATATGAGGAGTTCTTTAGCACCGACAATCTTGTCACGGAAAAGGCGACGGGCTTCATAAGCAACAATTTCCAAAACGTAATCTAGTGTGTGTGTTGATGACCCTGCAAAGTATATATAAATGTGTGTGGGGGGGTGTTGATGACCCAACAAAGTATAGATAGATAGATTACAATTTCAAAGATTTGAAATTTTGCATTTCAAAATACAGTCAAATTGAAAAAGAGTAAATCAGATTACATACCAGCATGAACACATCAAGAGGGAAGAAATAAAAGAAAAACCAAGCATTATAAAATATTTTTTAAAATCTTATGGGTACAAACAAGGTAAAATTACAAAAGCACATGGATAAATAAATACTTTAAAAACAAGTTTTCTGCAAAGTACACTATTGTTTAATAATTGTTTAGTGTGCTCAAGGTGCTGAACACAGAATAAAAACAAATATGTTGTAATAAAAATAATAAAATACTACCCTTTTAAAATAGAATCCTATAAAAAAAACCTGGAGATCCAGTTTTAAAGGGGGAACAGAAAGGAACTGGTAATAAAAAACACAAAAACATAAGAATGGCCATACTGGATCAGACCAATGGATCCTCTAGCCCAGTATCTTGCCTTCCGACAGTGGCCAATACCTGGTGCTTCAGAGGGAATAAGCAGAAGAGGCAATCATCGAGTGAGCCATCCCGTCGTCCACCCCCAGCTTCTGGCAATCAGAGGCTAAGGACACCCAGAGCCTGGGGTTGCATCCCCGACCATCTTAGCTAATAGCCATTGATGGACCTATCCCCCAGGAACTTATATAATTATTTTTTGAATCCCGTTATTCTTTTGGCCTTCACAACATCCCCTGGCAACAAGTTCCACAGGTTGGCAGTGCATTGTGTGAAAAAGTACTTCCTTTTGTTTGCTTTAAACCTGCTGCCTATTAATTTCATTGGATGTCCCCTGGTTTCTGTGTTATGCAAAGGAGTACATAACACTTCCTTATTCACTTTCTCTACACCATTCTTAATTTAATAGACCTCTATCATATTCCCTTTTAGACGTCTCTTTTCTAAGACAAAAAGTACCAGTCTTTTTTATCTCTCCCCATATGAAAGCTGTTCCATACCCTTAATCATTTTTGTTATCCTTCTCTGTACCTTTTCCCATTCTAATATGTCTTTTTTGAGATGGGATGACGAGAACTGCACGCAGTATTCAAGGTGTGGGCGTAACATGGATTTACATAGTGGCATGATGATATTTTCTGTCTTATTCTCTATCCCTTTCCTAATGGTTCCTAACACTGTTGGCTCTTTGTCACACTGAGCGCATGTTTTCACAGAACTATCCACAATGACTCCAAGATCTCTTCATTGAGTAGTAACAGCTAATTTAGATCATCATTTTGTATATATAGTTGGGATTATATTTTCCAATGTGCACTACTTTGCATTTATCAGCATTGAATTTTATCTTCCATTGTGTTGCCCAGTCACCCAGCCTAGTGAGATCCCTTTTTAACTCTTCACAGTCTGCTTTGGACTCAACTATCTTGAGTAATTTTGTACCATCTGCACATTTTACCAACTCAATGTGTACCTCTTTTTCCAGATCATTTATGAAAATGTTGAACGGCACTGGTCCCAGTATAGAACCCTATTTACCTCTCTCCATTCTGAAAAATGACCATTTATTCCTTTCCTTTGTTTCCTGTCTTTTAACCAGTTACTGATCCATGAGAAGATTTTCCCTCTTATCCCATGACTCCTTACTTTGCTTAAGAGCATTTGGTGAGGGACCTTGTCAAAGGCTTTCTGAAAGTCAAGTACACTATATTCACTGGATCACCTTTGTCACATGCTTTCTGGCAAGAATTCTAATAGACTAGTGAGGCATGATTTCCCTTTAGAAAAGCCGTGTTGAGCCTTTCCCAACAAATTGTGTTCATCGTGTGTCAGAGAATTCTGTTCTTTATTACAGTTTCAACCAATTTGTCTGGTACTGTACTGAAGTTAGGCTTACCAACCTGTAATTATCAGGATCACCTCTGGAGCCTTTTTAAAAACTGGTGTCACATTAGCTATTCTCTAGTCGTCTGGTACAGAAGCGGATTTAAAGGATAGGTTACATACTGCAGTAGTAGTTCTGCAATTTCATATCTGAACTCCTTCAGAACTCTTGGGTGAATACCATCTGGTTCTGGTGACTTATAACTGTTTAATTTATCAATTTGTTCCAAAATCTCCTCTACTGACCACTCAAGCTGGGTCAGTTCCTCAGATTTGTCACCTAAAAAGAATGGCTCAGGTGTGGGTATCTCCCTCACATTCTCTGCAGTGAAGACCAATGCATAAGAATTCATTTAGCATCTCTGCAAAGCCTTATCTTCCTTGAGTGCTCCTTTAGCACCTCGATCATCCAGTGGTCCACTGGCTGTTTGGCAAGCTCCCTGCTTTAAAGGATTTTTTTTTTGGCTTAGTTTTTGAGTCTTTGGCTAGTTGCTCTTAAAATTCTTTTTTGGCCTACCTAATTATACATTTACACTTGATTTGCTACCACTTATGCTCCTTCCTATTTTCCTCAGTAGGGTTTAATGTCCAATTTTTAAAGGACACCTTTTTGCCTCTAACCACTACTTTTACTTTGTTGTTTAGCCATGGTGGCACGTTTTGGTCCTCTTTCTAGGTTTTTAATTTGGGGTATACATTTAATTTGAGCCTCTATTATGGTGTTGCTTGCATGCATTTCACTTTTGTGACCAAACCTTTTAATTTCTGTTTAACTAGCCAAGGCAAAAAATAAATCCAAGAACAGATAGTGGTTATCTTTGGGGAAAATAAAGCTTTAACCTGCTCCTTACAAGTGGAGAAGGGACAAGATGAGATGGGTTTCAGGTGGAGCAAATTACTCACCACATTGCTTATCACAGAAAAAGCACAGTCATCCACCAGCTTCAGATATAATAGTGGAATCCTTAAACAGGGAGAAATCCCCACTTGGTGTAAGTCAGTGTACCTTCATTGACTTAAGTGGAGCTATGCTGATTTACACCCCCATGAGGATCCAACCCAATGAGTGGATTGTGAGTACAGATGCTTATCAGTTCAATGCTACCAAAGCATGTCTCAAATTTAGCCATCGACTACATCTCCACTAATGCTAATTTAAAACCTAATTGGCACTTTTCAGGAAGACCATGTAAAAAACACAGGTCTGTAAATGATCCCATAAAAGTTCACAATCATTAGCACAAAACAAATATGAATAATCTTATAATAATCGTATTGTGACCCAGTAAAATATCAACTCCAAAGGAAGGATAAAAGTCAGACTGGAAACCAGCCTAAGCTGTTTCCAAGAGTACCTAAAACTAAATTCCATTCAGCTTATCAGGAAAAGGAAAAGTTTGAGGAAAAGGAAAAGTTTGAGAATAAGTGGTCATTAGAAAGCACTTCAACATCATGAGAAGGATTGGTGACACCCTTCCTTTGTTAAGCAGTATAAGAATAATGCCCCTCAGTAGTGGCAATACTGCTACACCCTCCCTCCCTCCCCCCCCCCCCCCCCCCCAACACACACACACTTTAAGCAACTGATGCAAGTAAAGTCATTTGTGGCAAGCTGCTGTGGGTATGTCTACACCTCAATGTAAGCCCAAGGTTCGAACTCAGGTTCAAGCTTAACCCCCCTTTCATCTATACGCAAATCACTCCAGCCCACGGCTTGGACCCAGGACATCACGGAAATGGAAGGTTCAAGCCTGAGTCAAGCTGGGACCCAGAGATCAAGTCCTATTGCTTTTTCAGTGTAGATGCAGCTTCACAGGGCTCATGTTCTGGGAGTCCACCAAAAGTACTCCAAAATTCTATGGGCCGGCTTTTTTTGTCCTCTGGACAGTCAAGTTTGGTGGACAGTCAAGTTTTTCCACACTGCACTATAAACAAAGGGCTAGAGCTGCCACATTTTGGGAGGGCACTAGGAAGTCTGGGATATGGGTGGTTGAACTTGGGCCCACATAATGCAGTGTAAATGTTGGCACCCCAGGTTAGGACCCAAGATTCAAAAATTCCTAAACTGGGGTTACAAATAAGTGTAAACGCTCAAGCCCTACGTTAACAAACCTGAGGTATGCTAACTCGAGTTCTACTTCACTTACTTTGAAGTGTAGACATACCCTGAGACATTCTCATCAAAAACCAGATCAATTGCAGAAAGCGGAGTCCACAGATTTCATAATCAAAATGACTGAAGTGAGCAGCCCAGACTTATTTATTTTCTTTAAACTCAGAATAGTTACTATCTATATTTTAAAATCTCACACTATTTTTCAAAATTAAAAACAACAACATAACTTTTCATGCAATGGAACTTTTGTTTTTCAACTGACATTAGGGCCAGTCCTACAGACTTTACAGGTTTCAATGGGGATTCAAGGGGGGAGGGATAGCTCAGTGGTTTGAGCATTGGCCTGCTAAACCCAGGGTTGTGAGTGCAATCCTTGAGGGGGCCATTCAGGGATCTGGGGCACAAAAATCTACCTGGGGATTGGTCCTACTTTGAGAAGGGGGTTGGACTAGATGATCTCCTGAGGTCCCTTCCAATCCTGATATTCTATGATATGGAGAGTTTGCAGGATAGATAAATAATAAGAAACACATCACAAAATATTTGAACATTCTAAAAATGTTTTCTCTTTTGGAACAAATCAGAGTAACTCACCTCCTGTTAAATCATATCTGAATAAGCCAAGAACCCACTGAGTAAGAATGTATGGTGTAAAGAGGTAATGACTATGATCATCAACAGTGAATTTTGCTCGTACCTGAAAACATAAGTTATTCACAACACAATTTATATTTTAATTGCAAAGATTTCTTGACAATTTAGTTCAACAATTTTCTATGCTTTCACCAAGTGGATTTACTTCAACTGTACAGGTTCATATATTTTGTTAATTCATCTGAAAAATACACAGCTTGGATTGTTTACATTTTGCTTTCAGACCAAAAAAGCAAAATATCTCATTTCTAAAATATTTATTCCATATTATTTCTGAGAAAAAGGTTATGTTGGAAAATTAGTTCCCTGTTTCTTTCATGGGAACGATCTCTCTTCCAGTCTAAAACATCTATAGTGGGTTGATTTTTGTAGTTTGGCACCAGGAGAAGAATTTTGTCCAAATTTTTGGATAGACTGTGATACTCTGTACCTCAGGGGAACTCCCTGCACCCCCATGTTCATCCTTATAATATGTTTGTGTGGTATCCAATGCAAAGTTTGTCATGTCTGTGTCTTCGGAAGGCTCATGATGCACTGAGCATTGTTGTTATAGTAATGTAATGCTATAGGTTGTAATTTAATGTATATAGTTATGAGGCTGAAAATGTGACCTCGTGGCTTAAAACAAGCTCAGGCAAAACTCTCCAGGAGCAGATGGGCAGTTCACACCCCATCAGGGCATGTATGGGACAAACCCAACCCAGCCCAGCCTCACAGGAACAAATGACACAGGCCTAGGCAGCAACAAAGGATCTGTTGGACTCTCGAGTGAGTCACCCCCTTTCCTTTGGTCAGTTTGGGACTACGATGAGGTAATGCTCACCTGACTCTGAAGTGGGGGGCAAAGCCAAGGGGGAAGAAAGAACATGATAAAAGGGAGAGACGTTTGCCATGCTCTTCCTCTCTCTTCCACCTACATCTACAGACACCACCACCAGGCAACTGAAGCACTGATCAAAGTGGCGAGCCTGGCTGAACGGCAACCAGTCAGCCTGTAGTGAAAAGAATCTAAGTTTGTAAGGGCACTGAAAGTGTTAAGATCAGCTTAGTACGTGTTTTGCTTTTATTTAATTTGACCAAATCTGACTTCTTGTGTTTTGACTTACAATCACTTAAAATCTATTTTTGTAGTTAATAAATTTGTTTGTTTATTCTACCTGAAGCAGCGCATTTTGTTTGAAGCTGTCAGAGACTCCCCTTGGGATAACAAGCCTGATACATAACAATTTCTTTGTTAAATTGACAAACTCATATAAGCTTGCAGTGTCCAGGGGCATGTCCCCGCCCCCGCAGAGCACTGCTTTACCGCATTATATCAGTTATATCGGGTCACGTTATAACGGGGTAGAGGTGTAACTCAACAAATATACAGATAAAGAATAAGCCATATGAAAAGCATGCAAGGCATGAGACTACAGCTGTTTACCAAAAGGATAACAAATATTTTGATCTGATTCTCCTTAGACTACTATATGTAAGCTATTGATGTTCAAAATGTGTAGAATTTCAAAGGATAGAAATGTTGTTACTATTCAATACACAGGTAGTGTTTCTTTAGTGTGTTTGTTCTATTAAACCTGTCAATTGAGGTCTGAAATGGTTTATCAGTAATACAATTGTCTGCATGGTGAGAAATGGCCTACTTATTACATTCTGTAAACTTGCTCTACCTCCACCACAACCGTTTATCATCATAAAGATTCAGCCTTCCACTAATGGAAAACTTTTGGCTAAGCTAAGTTTCCTTAATCAAGATTTTCGAACATCTAATAACCTTGCCTTACCAGAATGACACTTGCACATATTTCTTTGAAGATTTCAATTATGTTGATTCCTGATATCTGACTTGTGTCCATTTATCCTCTTGCGTAGTGATATGGACACAAGTCAGATATCAGGAATGGCAATATACAAAAACCTGTAGGAGGACACTTCAACCTCCCTGGCCACACAATAGCAGATGTAAAGGTAGCCATCTTACAGCAAAAAAATTTCAGGACCAGACTCCAAAGAGAAACTGCTGAGCTCCAGTTCATTTGCAAATTTGACACCATCAGATCAGGATTAAACAAAGACTGTGAATGGCTATCCAACTATAGAAGCAGTTTCTCCTCCCTTGGTGTTCACACCTCAACTGCTAGCAGAGCACCTCACCCTCCCTGATTGAACTAACCTCGTTATCTCCACACTGATTTATACCTGCCTCTAGAGATTTCCATTACTTGCATCTGAAGAAGTGAGGTTCTTACCCACGAAAGCTTATGCTCCCAATACTTCTGTTAGTCTCAAAGGTGCCACAGGACCCTCTGTTGCTTTTTACAGATTCAGACTAACACGGCTACCCCTCTGATACTTAAATCCTAGATTAGTGCCCTAATCACTGGACCATCCTTTCATGTCCATAACCACATGCATGTACCCTTCACGTTAATTCTGAGATCAACATAAAAAAATTACTTGCATTTAGATTTTAAATATGGTGAAACACTGTATAATCTATTGTTACTGTCTAAAGTCAGAGATTAAAAGACATGGCTGCTTCTCAATTTTTCATCTCCATTTCCCAAAAAAGAAATCAAAGCACTGTACCTGCTCATATACTTGAACCATAGATCCTGCCAGCTGATGTATTTTTGGTAAGGAACCCCAAACAGAGTGATTCTTTAGGTTTTTGTGAAGCACAGGCTCTAAATATGCACTATAAATTGTTTGCAGTTGGTCTCTTTCTGGATAGCTACAGGAAAAAAAAGAAGAGTCCAAGGAAATTGTGATGTATCAACATTCTTAATTTCCATACCAAAAATGGGTTTGGATTTATATCTATAATTTACTCTGAATCTTCAATACATAGAACCTTAGTCCAGCAGTAACTTAAATACATTTTGGTTTTATCTGAATATGCAATCCTCAGAGACTTTCCATGTGCATCTTTAAATACATTGTGAGGAAGGGTTTATAAATTGGAACATATTTAATCTACTAACCAACCAGCACTTTAAAATAAGGCTGTAAAGCTGTAACCTACTAGAAGCAAAGTAATCCTACTTGAAATTTTATTTCAGATACATAGGCACAACAAGGTGCATTAAAATAATTATATATTGCTCTTTAGCTGGTTTGAAACACCAAGAGGTAGCAACAATGATACTATACGTGAAGATTCCACATTATTAGGAAAGATTAAAGGCTTGACTTGCCAGACACAATCACATTCCAGGTTTTCAAAAGTCTCACATCAAGAAGGACAGGCAGAGGCAAACAGACCTGCAATCTGAATCTGAGATCTCAAAGTCAAGTAGGTTCTTGCAGACACTTACTCAATTGCACAAAGACGAACAATAGAAGTAAATCTGGATGTAAGTTTATGCCTTCCTAATGTTCCCCCAGCAGACATGGATGCCACAATTTGGATACTTTCTAAACCAACCCATTCAAGATTTTCATCGTAAAATCCTTGGTACGTCAGAATCTTTAATATAACAAAACAAAATATTTTAGTAAAATTAAGTGAAAAATAGCAAGGTGCCTAATGAAAACAATAGATTAATGATGAGTCTCTGATTACTATTATTTGTTAAATACCAACAATGTACCCATCACTAACATTTTCCTCAAAAGTGTCTAATATATTATTCTTAAGCAACTGTGCAGCACTATAAACAAAAATGTATATGGCACTTCATAAAATCATAAATCGGGCCAGATTCTCCTCTGTGAACCAAGAGCACAAAAGGAGCTACAATCCAGGTGTAACTGGACAGCTGACAATTCCTCCTGGAGGGAGGTAGCTCTCAGCTACAGTAAAGCCAAAAGAGATGGCTCCTTCCCTAACCTCCACCAGAGTAAAGGGCAAATCAGGCGTGGAAGGGGGCATACTGCAGCTTCACTCTGCCAATTCTCAGTTCCTGAGTGGTCCCCTAGAGACCATGATCAGCTGAAATAAGTTAGGGCAGCCCTTAGCCCACAGTCTTTGTCCCAGATAGCTTGCAATGTAAGAGAAAATTAAACCAAAGGGGGAAATATTTCAGTAAAAGGGAGAATGTAGTAAATTCATTGTTAAAAATCAACCAACAACACAACAGATTTGTGGGGTGAAGGTGGGGAAGAGGGTTTTAAGAAGGAATTTGGAGAAGGAGAAAGAATGCATGAAGGACAGAATGTAAAAATGAGGAAAACGTTATTTTTAAAATACTGTAAGCATTACATTTCAATTTCCAATCTTTGAGGAGAGAAGAATTATGCAAACCCCTAAACTTACTTTGTTAATCACTATAAGCTTTTGGGGACAGGGACTGTCTTTTGATTACATACGCAGGGCCGGCTCCAGCTTTTTGGCCGCCCCAAACGCAAAGCAGGAAAAAAAAAAAAAAAAAAAAGCCGATCGGCGGCACTTCAGCAGCAGCTCAATTACGCCGCTTCCTTCTTCTGCGGCAGTTCGGTGGCGGGTCCTTCGCTCCCTCTTCCTCTTCGGCGGCACTTCGGCGGCAGCTCAAAGAGGAGGAGAGGGACTGAGGGACCCGTTGCCGAATTGCCGCCGAAGACCCCTTTCCATTGGCTGCCCCAAGCACCTGCTTGGTTCGCTGGTGCCTGGAGCCGGCCCTGTACATGTGTTCAGTGCTTAGCACAAATGTAACCGTGATACCGGTTGGCATCTCTACATGCTACCACACTACACATAAACAATGATAATAAACATGTAGGATGTTAACTATTAAGATCAGCATATTGTAAGGTGTTCAATTCAAAATACTCTGCCTGTATATCAAATGATTGGAAACAGGACTTTAATATGTATTTACTGAATCATAATAAATCATTTATAGTCTATAATTCTAAATATAATTATTATCAAAGCCATATATGTTCACCTGTTGCAGGAAAGCCACTAGAGTGCTGGTTCCCCATTTATCAGGTTTGGGAAGGTTGATCTCCTTTAAGTATAAAACCAGCCTTTCACAGTCTTTCGGTCTGTATACTCTCCCAGTATTTGTACTGATTACCATGCAAGTCTGATTTAACTTTTGGAGAAGATGTCGAGATGTAGTTTGTGCACTGCAGTGAACTGTAGCAATCTGAGTGGATCGGAGTTGGGAAAAGGCATAACGAAGCAACATTCTAACAAAATAAAATATATAAATATATATTTTATATACACAGAAATTTTTAAAATGCAATTTGAACACCTTTAAAACTGCCAGCACACTGTTTTACATACTGCATATAATGTACTGGATCAGTTTTGTTGAACTAAATATTCTTGATTATAAAATCAAATTGTATCATTTCACATTTATGAAGTTCCAGAAAAGTACTTATACAGATTTGTGTAAGAAATAGCTAGTTGGTGAACAATGAAATATGGCCCCAAACCAGCTATTTACAACACATGGACAATGGAAGTCAATAGGGCTCTGCAAAAATTCATTAGTCCTCTCATGCGGTATACATTGCAGGATAAGAGCCTATGCAGATGAGAATAAAGAAAATAAAAAGGAATGTTATGTATCTTTTTCTTTTAGGAATCGTATTTATGACTGAATTTTAAACAGTGGAAATAGCATTAGATTGTTAAGAAACCAGTAAAAAAAAGAAAAGACGGTTACTCACCGTTGTAACTGTTGTTCTTCGAGATGTGTTGCTCATATCCATTCCATTAGGTGTGCGCGCGCCGCGTGCACGATCGTCGGAAAATTTTCTACCCTAGCAACACCGGCGGGTCGGCTGTGGAGCCCCCTAGAGTGGCGCCTTCATGGCGCTGAATATATACCCCAGCCGACCCGGCGCCCCCTCAGTTCCTTCTTGCCGGCTACTCCGACAGAGGGGAAGGGGGGCGGGTTTGGAATGGATATGAGCAACACATCTCGAAGAACAACAGTTACAACGGTGAGTAACCGTCTTTTCTTCTTCGAGTGCTTGCTCATATCCATTCCATTAGGTGACTCCCAAGCCCAACTTAGGTGGTGGGGTCGGAGTGAGACATTGCTGTGTGCAAAACCGCTGATCCGAAGGCAGCATCGTCCCTGGACTGCTGCACTAGTGCATAGTGAGCTGTAAACGTGTGGACTGATGACCAAACCGCAGCTCTACAAATGTCCTGGATCGGAACTTGCGCCAGGAAAGCAGTCGAGGAAGCTTGGGCCCTCGTGGAATGAGCGGTGAGGTGCGGTGCTGAGACACCTGCCAGGTCATAGCAAGTCCGGATGCAAGACGTAATCCAAGAGGATAGGCGTTGTGAGGAGACCGGTGAGCCTTTCATTCGGTCGGCCACTGCAACGAAGAGTTGCGTCGTCTTTCTAAAGTGCCTTGTGCGGTCAATATAGAAAGCCAGGGCCCTGCATACGTCCAGAGAATGCAAACGTTGATCCTGGCGAGTAGCATGTGGTTTAGGATGAAAGACCGGGAGAAATATATCCTGGTTGATATGAAAAGGAGAAACCACCTTAGGGAGAAAGGCGGGATGTGGACGAAGCTGCACTTTATCCTTATGGAAAACTGTGTAAGGGGGCTCGGATGTAAGCGCCCTGAGTTCAGAAACGCGCCTTGCTGAGGTGATGGCTACGAGGAAGGCTGTCTTCCAGGATAGGTACAAAAGTGAACAGGTGGCCAGTGGCTCGAATGGAGGACCTGTGAGCTTGGAGAGAACCAGGTTGAGGTCCCACGTCGGAACGGGCTGACGTTGTTGTGGGTACATCCGGTCTAAGCCCTTGAGGAATCTAACGACCATCGGGTTAGAGAATACCGAGGATGCGAGTTCCCCTGGGTGAAAGGCCGATATAGCGGCCAGGTGAACTCTAATTGAAGATATCGCCAACCCCTGCTGCTTTAGGGAGAGGAGATATTCCAAAATGAGAGGAATAGGTGCCTGTAACGGGGACGTGGCTCGTTGTTCGCACCAACAGGAGAACCGCTTCCACTTGGCCAGGTACGTGGTCCGTGTTGAGGGCTTCCTACTGCTCAGCAGAATCTGTTGGACAGAGTGCGAGCATTGCTGCTCTGCCTGGGTGAACCATGGAGCAGCCACGCCGTGAGGTGGAGTGATTGCAGGTCGGGGTGACGCAGCCGGCCGTGGTCCTGAGAGATGAGATCCGGACATAATGGAAGCGGGATCGGTGTCTGAACCGAGAGTTCCAACAGTGTGGTGTACCAATGTTGTCTCGGCCACGCTGGAGCGACCAGAATTACCTGTGCCTGGTCTCTGCGCAATTTGAGCAGTACCTTGTGGACCAGAGGAAACGGAGGAAAGGCATAAAACAGGTGGTCTTTCCAGGGAAGGAGAAACGCATCCGAGAGGGAGCCCGGAGCTCGACCTTGCAGGGAGCAGAACACGTGGCACTTCCTGTTGTCTCGAGATGCAAACAGGTCTATCTGGGGAAACCCCCACTTCTGGAAAACGGAATGTATAATGTCCGGACGGATAGACCACTCGTGCGTCTGAAAGGACCTGCTGAGTCGGTCCGCTAAAGTGTTCTGGACTCCAGGGAGGAATGATGCCGTGATATGGATTGAGTGGGCGATGCAGAAGTCCCACAGGCGAATGGCCTCTTGGCATAGAATTGACGAACGTGCTCCTCCTTGCTTGTTGATGTAAAACATGGCCGTGGTGTTGTCGATGAGAACTAACACACAGCGGCCACGTAGGAGGTTGAGAAATGCCTGGCACGCGAGGCGCACCGCCATCAGTTCCCGAACATTGATGTGCAGAGCTATCTGGGGTGCAGTCCACAGGCCCTGGGTATGGTGTTCGTTGAGATGGGCGCCCCAACCCAGAGATGAAGCGTCTGTGACCAGGTGCAGAGAGGGTTGTGGGGCGTGAAACGGCATCCCTTCGCAAACCACATTGTGATCTAGCCACCAGGTGAGGGAGGTCAGGACCGAGTTCGGGACCGTGACCACCATGTTCAGGCTGTCCCGATGTGGGCGGTATATCGACGACACCCAGGTTTGGAGTGGGCGAAGCCGAAGTCTGGCATGCCTGGTTACGTACGTGCAGGAAGCCATGTGACCCAGCAGGGTGAGGCACGACCTCACCGTGGTAGTTGGGAAGGCCTTGAGCCCTTGAATGAGGCCCATGATGGTACAAAAGCGGTTGTCTGGCAGGATGGCTTGTGCACGTCTGGAGTCTAGGACTGCGCCGATGAATTCTATTCTCTGGGTAGGTTCTAGAGTGGATTTGTCCTTGTTGAGTAGGATGCCCAACTCGTTGAATGTGTGCACTATTATGTGGATGTGAGCTCGAACTTGCTCTTTGGTGCGACCGCGTACCAGCCAGTCGTCTAGGTACGGGAACACCTGTATCCCTTGCCGACGAAGGTACGCTGCCACGACAGCCATACATTTCGTGAACACTCTTGGGGCCGAGGATAGGCCGAAGGGAAGGACTGCAAATTGATAGTGCACTTTGCTTACTACGAATCGCAGGAAGCGTCTGTGAGGTGGGTAAATTGCGATGTGAAAGTATGCGTCTTTCATGTCGAGGGCGGCGAACCAGTCTCCAGGATCGAGGGAAGGGATAATGGCCCCCAGAGAGACCATGCGGAACTTCAACTTTACTACGAATTTGTTGAGTCCGCGCAAGTCCAAGATGGGTCGCAGACCTCCTTTGGACTTGGGAATGAGGAAGTAACGGGAATAAAATCCCCTGCCCCTTAACTCCACTGGAACCTCCTCTATGGCCCCCATAGCAAGGAGCGTAGAAACTTCCTGTACAAGAAGTTGCTCGTGAGAAGGGTCCCTGAAGAGGGACGGGGAAGGGGGGGAGGAGGGGGGGATTGAAGAAAACTGGATAGCGTATCCCCTCTCCACCGTGCGAAGGACCCAACGGTCCGAAGTTATAAGGGACCAAGCACGGTGGAAATGGGAAAGGCGATCCCGAAAGGAGGGGGCTGGATCCTGGGGGATGACTGGGGCGCCGTCCTCGACCGCACCTTCAAAAGTTCTGCCTGGGGCCTGAAGGTGGTCTAGGTGGCCCCTGGTTCTGACCGGGTTGAGGGCCGGTCCACCTTCGTCTACCACCTCGCCCTCGCCTCCGCGCCGAGTCCTGTCTCTGACGAGGCGGAGGGGGGTAGAAGCGCTGAGGCTGAGGCCTAAATGGCCTGCGCTGAGGACCCACAACATGCATCCCCAGGGAGCGCATGATTGTCCTGGAGTCCTTGAGGCTCTGCAGGCGAGAGTCCGTCTTCTCTGAGAACAACCCCTGTCCTTCAAAGGGCAAATCCTGCAGGGTTTGTTGTAATTCAGGGGGCAAACCCGAAACTTGGAGCCAGGAGGTCCTTCGCATAGCGATGCCCGAAGCCAGGGTTCTCGCAGCCGAGTCCGCTATGTCCAAGGAGGCCTGTAAGGAGGTCCGAGCCACCTTCTTACCCTCCTCTACCAAGGCCCCAAACTCCTCCCTGGACTCTTGGGGAACCAACTCCTTGAACTTCCCCATAGAGTTCCAGGAGTTAAAGTTGTAGCGGCTCAGGAGCGCCTGCTGGTTAGCCGCTCTAAGTTGCAGCCCTCCGGCTGAATAAACTTTACGGCCAAACAAATCGAGGCGCTTAGCCTCCTTCGATTTGGGCGCTGCGGCCTGTTGACCGTGGCGCTCCCTTGCATTCACTGATGACACCACCAGTGAACACGGCTGGGGATGGGTATACAAGTACTCGTAGTCTTTGGAGGGGACAAAGTACTTTCTTTCCACCCCTCTCGCTGTGGGTGGGATGGAGGCAGGAGTTTGCCATATCGTAGTTGCATTCGCCTGTATCGTGCGGATCAGGGGTAACGCCACCCTCGATGGGGCATCCGCTGCGAGGATATTCACGATGGGGTCCTGCACCTCCACTATCTCCTCCGCCTGCAGGTCCATATTACGGGCCACTCTACGCAGGAGATCCTGGTGAGCCCGAAGATCTATTGGAGGTGGACCTGTGCACGATGTGCCCGCCACTGCCTCATCCGGAGAGGAAGAGGAAGATGCCTCCGGTGGTACAGGATCCAAGGGAGGGTCCTGGTCTCCCTGCTCCTGGGCCGGAGCATCACCTGCGCTTGGGTCCAGGACGTCAGGTGGTGCGGACACGGAAGCCTCCATGCCCCCTGGCGGAGGCCGAGAGATGGTGGACTCCGGGGCCCTTCTAACGGAGTGGCCCGAGCGAGAGGTCGAAGCTATTGGAGCCCCTTGCGCCTGATGGTACGCCCATGGGGTCCAGAACGACCAGTGAGATGGGCCATGAGTATGGTCCTCTGTTATCTCCTGCCAATGGCCCAAGTCCTGTTCCTCGGCTTGCCCCTGAGGGGGGTATGCCGATCTCGATAGGTCCTCAGAGGAGCGAGACACCGATCTCGATGGCCATGGCGGTGCCGAGAGCGTCGAGGCGAATCCCGTGGGCTGCGGTGCCGCACGGTGCCGGTCCGGAGATGTTCTATCTCTACGCGGTGCCGGCAATCGGTGCCGGGACCGCGACCGGTGCCGATGACCTCGTCGGTGCCGGGAGTCGGATCTGGACCTGGAAGATGATCTTGAGTAGGCCCGGTGCCGGGAGCGGCCTCTCGACGTCGAGCGTCGATCGTATCGGTGCCGAGAACTACGTCTCGATGTCGACCGGTGCCGACGATCATAGCGGTGCCGAGACGTAGAGCGGTGCCGCGACGAAGATCTTGGCCGCGAGTACGACCGGTGCCGAGGTGATATCCGGCGCCGGGACTGCGAGCGGCGTGGGGACCTGCTTCGGGACCTGGACCGGTGCCGTGGTTCCAGCCCCTGCGATGGAGGGCGCATCAAGGCAGGTTTCCCCCTGGATTGGACCGGACGAGTCAACGGTGCCAACGGTGCCGGTGGTTGGGGCGGTGCCGGCTCCGTGAGAGCTATTAAGTCTCTCGCCGCCGCGAAGGTCTCTGGAGTCGACGGGAGGCACTGTATCACCGCCGGTCTCAGTGGAGACGCTATCTGCACCGGACTCAACGGCCTCGGCGCCGGAGTCGACGGTGCTGGAGGCACCTGTTTCCGGTGCTCCACAGGCGGACGCGGCTCTACCCCCGGCACTGGGGGAGCCGGCGTCTTCGGCACGGAGGTCCCCGTCTTATGGGCTTTTTTATGCCCCGGGGATAATGACCGGCGCTGAGGCACTTGTTGTGCTTGCGATGCCGACGAGGTCCGGTGCCGGGGAGGCTTGTCCGACGCCACTCGCGTGGTCGGCATGGCCGGTGCCGCCGGGGCACTGCGCACCGAGGTGCTAGGTGCCGGGGCCTGACTCGTTGATGGAGCGTCCGGACTAAGTGCCGCCTCCATAAGGAGTTGCCGGAGCCGAAAGTCCCGCTCCTTCTTGGTCCTTGGTCTGAAGGCCTTACAGATCTTGCACTTATCTGTTTGATGGGACTCTCCCAGGCACTTCAGACAGGAGTCGTGCGGGTCGCTCGTGGGCATAGGCTTAGCGCAGGAGGCGCACTGCTTGAAGCCGGGAGCGTTGGGCATGAGCCTGGCCCCGCGGCCGGGGGAGAAAGGGGGAGACAACCCCCTTAATCCCCTTGAACTATTAAACTAGAACAAATGAACAATTTTTTTAAAAACTATTTAACTATAAACAACTAGAACTATAACTATAACTGTGAATAACTAACTAAGCTAGGGAGAGTGGAGAACAGCTATGCCGCGCTCCACAGTTCCAACGACCGTCAGGGGCGGTAAGAAGGAACTGAGGGGGCGCCGGGTCGGCTGGGGTATATATTCAGTGCCATGAAGGCGCCACTCTAGGGGGCTCCACAGCCGACCCGCCGGTGTTGCTAGGGTAGAAAATTTTCCGACGATCGTGCACGCGGCGCGCGCACACCTAATGGAATGGATATGAGCAAGCACTCGAAGAAGAATATAATCTATTTGCAAATCAACAGAGACACAGGGGGAAAAAATGGATTCACACTTATTACCATTATTATGTGAGGGGTATGCCCTCACCCTATTAAGGGAGAAGTTAATGAGCTCTTCAGGGCTCAGCCAGCACTAACTAGACACAGCTGTAT